>NC_133331.1:166187669-166522669 GCF_042186555.1 Aquarana catesbeiana | reverse complement strand
ATTTCAAATTTCGCAAAATGGTTATATATAGTTTACTTTTTCAAATTCAGTTATTGTTCTTTTTGAATGTGGTAGAAATTTTTCGAATTTGACAGTTTTTTTCGAATGTGGTAGAATTTTTTCGAATTTGACAGTTTTTTTCGAATGTGGTAGAATTTTTTCGAATTTGATAGTTTTTTTCGAATGTGGTAGAATTTTTTCGAATTTGACAGTTTTTTTCGAATGTGGTAGAATTTTTTCGAATTTGATAGTTTTTTTCGAATGTGGTAGAATTTTTTCGAATTTGATAGTTTTTTTCGAATGTGGTAGAATTTTTTCGAATTTGACAGTTTTTTCGAATGTGTTAGAATTTTTTCGAATTTGATAGTTTTTTTCGAATATGGTCGAATTTTTTCGAATTTAATATTTTTTTCAAATGTAGTAACATTTTTTTTTAATTTGATAGTTTTTTTCGAATGTGGTAGAATTTTTTCGAATTTGACAGTTTTTTTTCGAATGTGGTAGAATTTTTTCGAATTTGACAGTTTTTTTCGAATGTGGTAGAATTTTTTCAAATTTGATAGTTTTTTCCGAATGTGGTAGAATTTTTTCGAATTTGACAGTTTTTTTCGAATGTGGTAGAATTTTTTCGAATTTGACAGTTTTTTTCGAATGTGTTAGAATTTTTTCGAATTTGATAGTTTTTTCGAATACGGTCGAATTTTTTCGAATGCGGTCGAATTTTTTCGAATTCGAATATGAAACGAAACGAATTCCGAAAACGAATGTAATGAATGCAACGAATTTAACTAAACGAATTAAGTTAAATAACGAATCGAAACGAAACTAAACTAAACAAATTTTTTCATCCTGCACATGTCTAGTGACACAACTGGAAGTGAGAGGGAACCTCTTGAAAATGAGGGCAGATCCTGGAAGTAAGTGGAAACCTCCAAAATGAGGGTAGATCCTTTAACCCAGGTATCACTTGAGGAGGTATCCCCATTGGAAGAGTTTTCCTCATTTTCTGTTTCGGTGACAGCTGTAACATTTTGGGTTTCCCATCAGGACAAATGGAGAGGGTGAATTAACCCAGCGAAGATGCAGGCAGGAATAAGAATCTAAAGATGTTTTAACATTTTCCCACTGTGCCCAAAACCCAAAAAGACTTTGCTTTAAAAATTATTATTATTATTATACAGGATTTATATAGCGCCAACAGGTTACGCAGCACTTTACAATAAAAAAGGGATACAGTACAGTTACAATACAATAAAATACAAGAGGGTTAAGAGCTTACACTCTAATAGGGTGGGGCATGTGGTACAGAAGGTTGTAACTGCGGGGGATAGGCTGATGGAAAGGATAAAATATTAGTTGCAGGCATGATAGGCTTCCATGAAAAGATGAGTTTTCAGGGATCGCCTAAAGGCAGCCAGAGTAGGAGAAAATCAGACAAATTGAGGTAGAGAGTTCCAGAGGATGAGAGAGGCTCTGGAGAAGTGTGAATGGCTTTGTACAGTGGGGACTGAAAGTATTCAGACCCCCTTAAATTTTTCACTCTTTGTTATATTGCAGCCATTTGCTAAATCATTTAAGTTCATTTTTTTCCTCATTAATGTACACACAGCACCCCATATTGACAGAAAAACACAGAATTGTTGACATTTTTGCAGATTTATTAAAAGAGAAAAACTGAAATATCACATGGTCCTAAGTATTCAGACCCTTTGCTGTGCCACTCAAATATTTAAATCAGGTGCTGTCCATTTCTTCTGATCATCCTTGAGATGGTTCGACACCTTCATTTGAGTCCAGCTGTGTTTGATTATACTGATTGGACTTGATTAGGAAAGCCACATACGTGTCTATATAAAACCTTACAGCTCACAGTGCATGTCAGTGCAAATGAGAATCATGAGGTCAAAGGAACTGCCTGAAGAGCTCAGAGACAGAATTGTGGCAAGGCACAGATCTGTCCAAGATTCCAAAAAAGTTTCTGCTGCACTTAAGGTTCCTAAGAGCACAGTGGCCTCCATAATCCTTAAAGGGAAGACATTTGGGATGACCAGAACCCTTCCTAGAGCTGGCCGTCTGGCCAAACTGAGCTATCAGGGGAGAAAAGCCTTGGTGAGAGAGGTAAAGAAGAACCCAAAGATCCCTGTGGCTGAGCTCCAGAGATGCAGTCAGGAGATAGGAAAGACTTGTAGAAAGTCAACCATCACTGCAGCCCTCCACCAGTCAGGGCTTTATGGCAGAGTGGCCCGATGGAAGCCTCTCCTCAGTGCAAGACACATGAAAGCCCGCATGGAGTTTGCTAAAAAACACCTGAAGAACTCCAAGATGGTGAGAAATAAGATTCTCTGGTCTGATGAGACCAAGATAGAACTTTTTGGCCTTCATTCTAAGCAGTATGTGTGGAGAAAACCAGGCACTGCTCATCACCTGTCCAATACAGTCCCAACAGCGAAGCATGGTGGTGGCAGCATCATGCTGTGGGGGTGTTTTTCAGCTGCAGGGACAGGACGACTGGTTGCAATCAAGGGAAAGATGAATACGGCCAAGTACAGGGATATCCTGGACGAAAACCTTCTCCAGAGTGCTCAGGACCTCAGACTGGGCCGAAGGTTTACCTTCCAACAAGACAATGACCCTAAGCACACAGATACAATAACGAAGGGGTGGCTTCACAACAACTCCGTGACTGTTCTTGAATGGCCCAGCCAGAGCCCTGACTTAAACCCAATTGAGCATCTCTGGAGAAACCTAAAAATGGCTGTCCACCGTTTACAATCCAACCTGACAGAACTGGAGAGGATCTCTGCAAGGAGGAATGGCAGAGGGTCCCCAAATTCAGGTGTGAAAAACTTGTTGCATCTTTCCCAAAAAGACTCATGGCTGTATTAGATCAAAAGGGTGCTTCTACTAAATACTGAGCAAAGGGTGTGAATACTGAGGACCATGTGATATTTCAGTTTTTCTTTTTTATTAAATCTGCAAAAATGTCAACAATTCTGTGTTTTTCTGTCAATATGCGGTGCTGTGTGTACATTGATGAGGAAAAAAAATGAACTTAAATGATCTTAGCAAATGGCTGCAATATAACAAAGAGTGAAAAATTTAAGGGGGTCTGAATACTTTCTGTCCCCACTGTATGTTATTAATATTTTTAATGTAATTTGCTGTGCAATCGGAAGCCAGTGAAGGGATTAGCAGAGGGGGGTAGCAGACACTGAGTAGTTGGTAAGGTAGAGGAGCCTGACAGCAGCATTCATGATAGACTGAAGAGGCGATAGCCTATGAAGAGGTAGGCCTATGAGAAGGGAGTTGCAATAGTTAAGGCGAGACATAACAAGGGAGTGAGTGAGTAGCTCGGTAGTTTCATTGGTTAAAAAGGGGCAAATTTTAGAGATGTTATGAAGGTGAAGTCTACAAGCTTTTGACAACAATTTGATTTGGGGTTGAAAGGAAAGGTCAGAGTCTAGGATTACACCTAGTATCCTGGTGTGAGGGGAGAGATTCATGGTCGCATTATTGACCTTGATAGAAAAGTCATGGAGGGGGGCACAGGCAGGGGGGAATATTATCAGCTCAGTTTTAGAGAGGTTTAGTTTAAGGAAGCTGTGTGACATCCATGCTGTTATGTCAATTAGTTAGTAATGCGAGAGGAGACTGAAGGAGTGAGGTGAGGACTAGACATATAGATTTGGGTGTCATTGGCGTAGAGATGTTATTGGAAGCCGTGGGAGATTATCAAGTGACCAAGGGAGAATGTGTAAATAGAGAAGAGAAGGGGTCCAAGAACAGTAATTTAAAGTTTAAAGTAATGACTGCCTTGAAGTCCTAAATGTATGGGTAATCTCTGTCCTTGCTAAGAAGCAATCCTTACCTAACTGTTTATTGGTTGTCTAAAGTTAATTTCCATCAGCTATCTTTCTGAGACTACCGTCGTTATACCATAGTGGTTGAACCAAATGACCAGATTTCACTGCAGGTACCCTGATTCCTGATCCCAGAAAATCAGGTCTGTATAGCAGATGGACCTGGTCACAATTCCAACAGAATTAAAAGTTTAAAGCATTTTTATAAATATTGTTTTTAGGTTTACTGGCTCTTTAATGTTTAATAATCTCCAACAGAGTGCTGCATACTGCACTGTACTAACAAACAGCCATTTCCTGAACTCTACTGGCATACTGTCATCAGACTGCAATTCATTTATGTTGCAGACATGTTACCCATTTTTTACAACTTTGTTTAAATGCATAGCTTGCAATGTTTATGAATTTTTAAGGCAGCTGACTTAACAAGTAAAAGATTTTATGGATCTCCCCTTCTGTGCACTAACCACTTCTCAGTACACTTTTCCCCTAGAGTACGTTCTGGGTGATATAATGTGCAGTTAACGGCATAAAGCTTTTCCAGAAGTGTCGCATGTTCCAGGGTGAAGTGCAGAATGCCTGCTGAGCAGTAAAAATATAATAGCCATGCCTTATCTAGAGGTAATAAGTAAATGGCTGAATTTTATCTCCCAAGACCTCAAAACATCCACACAAAAAAATCTTTTCTGCAAATTGCCAAGTCCAGAGTACAAAATGCAATCAAAAACTGCTGGCAATTGAGGGTTTGAACAAATTAAGTTAGAATAATACTATCTGTAAATCCAGAAGTTCATTTGCTCAGTAGCTCTGAGGTAATTAATTAAACAATTGTGGCGAAAGCTGAAATTCTTTTTGATTAATAAATAGGTCAATGCCACCTTACATATTCATAGTCTAGTATTGATGTGGACAACTGCGTCATTTTTCTATCAAGTGGAACTTGTGGAAAACTTGAAGCTACGGTTCAGGAATTGAAATTTGCCAGCAGTGAAATAAGATTTTCACTCATGGCTGCAGACTTGAAATAAGCTTTTTAGCTCCATAAGGCATAAAAAAGCCAAGCCTTCCTGATAATCCAACATATTAAAAAGGTTTTTGATACACAAGATAAAATCTCTGCAACAAAAAAATTATGTCAAAAGGGGTTAATATATGTGTAGGAAAATGTAACAATCATAAATAATTTATGGGAATGTAGAGTGTTTTGCTTACATGTTTTATCTATTTTTATCTATATGTAATACTATTTTTTTAAATGTCTTTTAATATTTGTTAAGTCAAATACATTTTAAATATTGCATTTATATTTATCAGTTTTAGAAAGCAATTTTATCATGGGATGAATACATCCAATTAGCCTGCATTGTAAAGTGCAAAATACCACCAGATTAAAACCACAAATGGCTGTATCCTATTCCCCCACCTTTATTACTAATAGAGACCTTCTCATCTGGATTTTAGTCTGCAGGAGCAAAGCTCGTGCTGGGCTTTCTTAGTTAAAGTAGAATAACATAAAAGTATCCTGTACTATATTTCTTTGTAAAGAGTTTATGCAAAAACGAAATAAATATGTCCACCACTTTCAGGCCAACGGCAGTTAGGACCATTTGTAAAAAGATGAGTTCTAATTGTGGTTAGTAGCTGCTGCTCCTAAGCATTCACAGCTGAATTTGTCATAAGGCATGCTGGGCATGTGGCAATGCGCAGGCATATCAAAGTAGTAAAAGATTCTGAATTACTCTAAAGCCGCGTACACACGAGCGGAATGTCTGACAAAAAGTCAGACAGAAGCTTTTTATTGTATATTCCGATCGTGTTTATGCCTCATCTGACTTTTTTTTTCGAAAATTCTGACAGACCTAGAAATGGAACATGTTCTAAATATTTCCGATGGAACCAATTCCTTTCGGGAAAACCGCTCGTCTGTATGCTGTTCCGATGGACCAAAACGACGCATGCTCTGAAGCAAGTACGAGACAGAAGCGATTGGCTACTGGCTATTGAACTTCCTTTTTCTAGTCCCGTCGTACGTGTTGTACGTCACCTCGTTCTGGATGGTTGGACTTTGCTGTGACCATGTGTACGCAAGACCGCTTGAGTGGAATTCCGTCGGAGTTCCGTCGGAAAAACCTTTAGTGTTTATTCCGACGGGAAAACCGGTCGTGTGTACGCGACATTACTATCCCCTCACCCCAAAAAAATTTGCAGCTGCACTTATACAAAAAATAATAATATGATCAGTATATATTACCATTTGCTCAGTGCTTGCTTAATATATAAGTGACAAATAAATCATACTAAATTGTACCCTCTAGTATAAGCATATGTATTCACCAAGCATAAAAATATAGCACATAGACAAAGAAAATAGTGCCTGAGAGTAGCAGAGGTGTGTTGGGCACTGGGATGCTCCTTGTACACCCCGGGAAAAACCAAAACCTTTCCCATGGATGGCCCCTCCATCATCTACTTGGTGGACTCTCCTTCTTCCTGCTAAGGGACCCCCCATCCCCCTTGGACAGGACATTCAAGACAAGTACAGGTAAGAGGCTGGGGACCAAGGGCTGAGCTGAGCATGGCACCCCTAGCGCATCCAGTGGCTGCGATCATTGTTTTCTCATTAGCCAATCACTGTTGGGACATTGGGGGGAATTTACTAAAACTAGAGTAGACAGAATCTGAAACATGAGTGTATGTCAGCTCTTATCTTCAGCTTGTTCACTTAAGCTTTGAAAATAAAAGATAGAAGCTGTTTGGTTGCCATGCACATCTGCTTCAGATTCTGTCTGTTTCAGTCTTAGTAAATTCCCTTCTATTCTATCCCTGCTATTTGGACACTTTTCAGTCCCATCTATGGACATATCAACAGTGTAAGGCTGGGGAGAAACTTAAGAAAGTGCCAGGGCTTGTTTGGGGTTGCCTGGCTGACCTTGAGCAGTGCTAGTGCCAGTGTCACAGCTGTGTCAGTGTTGACCGTGTGCACTGTACATTCTTCTATTGTTCAGTGTCACAGCTCAGGTCTCATGTTTTTCTATGACAAACTATGCCTTTCCTGCAGGATGGCACGTCCGCTGTAAGTTGTGCTAAGTTGCCCATTGGAGATGAGATTTAGGGTGCTGTGGGGATGTTTCCTTTCAATTAATTTTGTGACAAGCTGTCCTCCTTCCACGCAATTTTAGTCAATAGCACCCTTATCTGATCATCCATTGTCACTTTTTAATGGACTGTTTGCTGATATAGATCAATGGGCATGTTGGAGAAGTTGTGTGGCAATCTTAGGGGTCTGTGGACACCCTAATATCTGCATGCTGGTTCTGGTTGGCGGGATTCCCCTCTGATTGCAGTTATCAGATGCCACCCCTGTCTCACCATCTATTGCAACTATTAGAGTGGCCCCTTGCTGTTAGATTTCAAAGGTCTTGCTGGAGGAGACGGGTGCTGCCAATTACACCAATACTTATTTTTTTCTCACACTGCTAGTCATACAAGACATCCATTCTACTGGCCTCAACGTGAATGTCGAATGGCATACTATTTTTTCTTGATATTTACATTCACTCACAAATCCATGTGATTTTGTGCGATTTTGTTATCGCTTAAAAATTCCATGCGATTCTGTGTGATTTTCTAATTGTTTCACCTATATATATGTTTTATTACATTTTTCACTATATACACTTTTCTTTGAGTGATATGTGATTGTGTTTGCAGTGTATACATCCTTTATATTCACATCTCAGATGTATTCCTGTGTTTAATACACACCATTAGCGCTACACATTTACTCCACATTTCTTGATCCCTTAAAGGTGTTCCTCCTAACTGTGGAAGCACATCTGGGTGCCTCTTATTTAAAACCAGTTTTTTGTCTTTATATCTTAAATGTTCCAAAAGTCTGAGAGCTTTAGTTTTAGGGTGTGTTAAAAATGGGAGGGTGTAGTTTTTTGCGTGTGGCTACAAATGATAGTGTGATCTTGTGGTGGTGTTTAAAAATTGGTGTAGTCAGTAGGGTGTCTCGGATTTTACTTGTGAAATCTGGTTCTTTTATTTAAGGTACCAATAGTTTCCTGTGTAATCCACCTCCAATGTGTGTTCTTGTAGGTTTCAGTCTTTGATTTAGTAGTTCCCCTTAAAGTGATTGTTAAGCCACTCTAACATGTATGCATCATTAGCACTGTCTCCTATTGTAGTGTCCCCCTCTAAGTGTGATTTATTTTTTAAAAAATGCTGTAAATACCTCATTTCAGTGCGGCCAGCACTCTCCTTTCCTCCTCTGACAAATGCAGTGGAAGGGCCGAGATTCCCCCGCTGACATTAGTCGGGAGGGGAGTAGGAGAGGAGGAGAGAGAGCCAGCCGGTCATGTGATCGCAGATTGCCGCTCTTAAATGAGGTATTTACAGCATTTTATTTTAATAAATCATACACATAGGGGGACACTACAATAGGAGGCAGTGCAGAATTGTGAATACAGGTTAGTGTTATGCAAGTGGCAGGGGGGCACTGTCACAAGCTGACAGGCAGGGAGGGGGAGGAGGACACAGGAGCAGAGAGGAGACAGATAGCAGGGCTGCGGGTAACGGAGGGACGTAAACTGACCATGGTGTCAGAGATCAGCAGCCATGATACGCTATGGTCAGTTTACATAGGGGAGGGCAGAAACTGGCAGGATCAGCCAGGTTTTTTTAGCTGTTACAGGGGGCCAAATGACACAGCACAAGCACTGTGTCATATAACATGCTTTAAAGAAGCAGGATCCATTATTTATTTATTTTTTTGGTTAACAAACGCTTTAAAGAACTGTCTATTTATACTCCTCTCCCTGCACCTCAACTGTTAAAGCCTAAGTTTACTAAAAAAAACATTTTTTTAAATCAGCACAAGGGTCATTACTTACTATCGAGGCAATGTGACCTGTATGCTGCTGGCTCTTGGTTTGGTTAAAGTCTTTTTCCTCCAACACCCCTTACCCCTGAGGTTGTAATCTTCTAATGCGTTGGTCGGTGTTAGAGCCAAGGGACCTATGATAAGCACTCATCAAGAGTGTGGACTATGCCTGCCCTTTCCACCCCCTCTTCAATTCATAGAAGCTGTACTATAGTTTATATGGAGAAAAAACAATCTATGAATGGACAAGGTGGACCTTTCCTTTATCTGACTGTGCTTCATTCATAGATCATTTTTCATTTAAAGAAGCTATAGTGCATCTTCTTTGAAAGGAGGAGATGGACAGAAACAGTGGATATTGTCAGCACTCTTGATAGGCGCCCGTTAACCCCTGCCACACCAGCAGAGGGTAGGGATCGGAAAAGGAAGGTTACAACTAAAGCAGAAACCAGCAGCACAAAGGACACACGGCATTGATAGTAAGTAATGTCTCTTGTGTTTATTTGTTTTTTACATTTTTGACTAAACTTTAAACATAAGTAGGCAAGAAAAAAAATAAATTGTAAAAAATCCCTACACACTTTTGGTTGTACCCTTAAAACATGAGTTCACATTTTTAGAAAACATAATAAATGCACATATGTTTGCAAAAAATAATGTGCATTTATTATTTTTTCCTTCAGGAGCCTGAAAAGCATTGCACCCCTGATTAGTGGATCAGGGGTGCAATGTCGGGCTTCTGCAGACAAGCCCTGTAGTTTTCAGCCCATATCTCCATACGGGCTGTCAATTTGAAAGCTATAGGGCTTGTGAATGAGCGGTGGCTGATGGTACTTGCAGTTTATTTATTCACAGGAAACTGTAAATGAATGACCTGGCAGTGTAGGTGGAGCCTTGCACAGCTGTGCTGTTTTTGAACTTTGACAGTGGGTGAGGGATGAAGATCCCCCGCCCCAGAACAATCTGACAACTTATGGGGCCCCTGGGCAACAGAAGATCATGGTGCCCCCCGAGCCCCCACCCACACTCAAGCCACACCCACACAAAGCCTCACCTACATATTGCACTGCCCACATTACATGCATTAATCATAGAATTTCTCTACACTGTGTTCAGGGCTCCCCCTCCCGCCGCACTCCGGTGCCCTCTGCCACTTACCAGAGCCGTCGGTAGTGGCGGAGGCGATCAGATCCTCTCCCTAGCCTGACATGGAGACAAGTGAGGGGAAGATGGCTCCCACCCATCTCCATATCATTGCAGGGCAGAAGTGACGTGACATAGCTCTTAAAGGGCCATTTTTTTTTTTCAAATGACAAAAATTTTTTTTAGTCTTTTATTATTGCATTTTAGTATAAATATGAGATCTGAGGACTTTTTGACCCCAGATCTCATATTTAAGAGGTTCTGTCATGCTTTTTTTCTGTTACAAGGGTTGTTTACATTCCTTGTAATAGAAATAAAAGTGACACCATTTTTTTTAAAGAACAGTGTAAAAATAAAAGATAAAATAAATAAGAACATTTTTTTTTTTTTTAAACGTGCCCCGTCCCGCCGAGCTCGTGTGCAGAAGCGAAAGCATATGTGAGTAGTGCCCGGATATGAAAACGGTGTTCAAACCACACATGTGAGGTATCGCCGCGATTGGTAGAGAGAGAACAATAATTCTAGCCCTAGACCTCCTCTGTAACTCAAACATGCAACCTGTAGAATTTTTTAAACATCGCCTATTGTGATTTTTAAGGGTAAAAGTTTGTCGCCATTCCACAAACAGGCGCAATTTTGAAGCGTGACATGTTGGGTATCAATTTACTCGGCGTAACATTATCTTTCACAATATAAAAAAAATGGCCTAACTTTACTGTTGTCTTATTTTTTAATTCAAAAAAGTGTATTTTTAAAAAAAAAAGTGCGCTTGTAAGACCGCTGTGCAAATACGGTGTGACAGAAAGTATTGCAACAACCGCCATTTTATTCTCTAGGATTTTAGAAAAAATATATATATATGTTTGAGGGTTCTAAGTAATTTTCTAGCAAAAAAATGTTTTTAACTTGTAAACAACAAATTTCAGAAAGAGGCTCAGTCCTTAAGTGGTTAAAGACTGTCAGACTGTCTGTCACTCACTACAGGTGTGTGCAACTGTACAGGGTGTGCTGGATCATCATACAGATATACAATGCAAGATGTCATATAGAAAATGATAGACGTACATGTATAGACTGCTCACCTTCCAAATAATACCCCTTCACAAATAACATCAGATCCTACTCATAGATAATACCAGACCCCCCTTGTACACCCCTTTACAAATACAACTGGACCCCCTTAATCCCCCTTCACAAAAATGTTCTCCCCCTCCCGTCCCAGATAATATCAGATTCCTGTATCCACAGTCCTAGATAACACCAGACTTCATGTACCCTCCCACTAGAAGACAATACCAATAGACCCTATTCTTAGACAGCACCAGATCTCTAGACCCCAAAATACCAAATAACACCAGAACCACTGTATCCACTCCTACTATATAACACAGACCTCCTGTATCCCCCACTCATAGATAACACCAGCCCCTCTAAACTTCCACTCTTAGATAACACCAAACCCCATAAACCCCCCAATTCCTAGGTAAAACCAGACCACCCCAAGCCCCAATCCTAGATAACACCAGACCCCCATGCCCCCACTCCTAGATAAAACCTGACTCCATGCATCCCTCCATTCTTAGATAACACCAGAACAACTATACCCCCACTCCTAGTTAACACTGGACCCCCTAAACCCCCATTCCTAGGTAACAGCAGACTGCATCCCCCCACTCCTAGATAACACCAAACCTCCTATACCCCGCAACCTCCTAGATAACACCAGACTGCCATACTCTCCACTCCTAGATAACCACCAGATCCCTATGCCCCCCACTACTAGATAACACCAAACTACCTATACCCCCAAGACCCCCTGTACTCCTATATAATACATGACTCCCTGTCTTTCTAGATAGTACCCGGCTCCTTGTACTCCTGAAGGTAGTATGAGTTAACCTTCTGTCCCAGTCACATCCAACCCAGCACAGAGACCCCTTGTCTGTGTCACTGCCCCATTCCCAAAGTCAGAGCCCTCAATTATCTGAATCACTTTGTCCTATGGTTGAGTCAGAGCCCCCGTTTTAGCAGAATCGGTGCCCCATGTCTCACCTGCTCCCCAGGTGGTGTCGGTGCGGAGCGTGATGGCAGGGTCAGGACTGTTTGGGGAGGGAGGTAGTGACACCTGAGCTGGTCTTACTGGTTCCAGGACTGGGAGGGAGGAGGAGAGGTGAGAGTGTGTGTGACGAGAGCCATGAATGTCACTGCTTTCTGCTTCCCGCCTATCATCACTGACCCACTTGGCTGACAGCATACATCCTATTCATCATCATCTTCTATAGATTACCAGGAGGCTCTCATGGGGCCCCCTACTGGCCCCTGGCCCTTTCAATTTGTAACAGTAAATCCTATAATACCAGGCAGCATGCGACCTATATGATTACATTATGCGAAGGACATAGATAACCATTGTTTTTATTTTGCAGATGGGGGTTGCCACCATCCCCACAATATTGTAAAACTTTATAAAAATCCTCTCTTGGGACTTTGAAGGCAGGCAAAAAACAATAAAAATAAATATTTATATATATATATATATATATATATATATATATATATATATAGTGGGGACGGAAAGTATTCAGACCCCCTTAAATTTTTCACTCTTTGTTATATTGCAGCCATTTGCTAAAATCATTTATGTTCATTTTTTTCCTCATTAATGTACACACAGCACCCCATATTGACAGAAAAACACAGAATTGTTGACATTTTTGCAGATTTATTAAAAAAAAAAAAACTGAAATATCACATGGTCCTAAGTATTCAGACCCTTTGCTCAGTATTTAGTAGAAGCACACTTTTGATCTAATACAGCCATGAGTCTTTTGGGGAAAGATGCAACAAGTTTTTCACACCTGGATTTGGGGATCCTCTGCCATTCCTCCTTGCAGATCCTCTCCAGTTCTGTCAGGTTGGATGGTAAACGTTGGTGGACAGCCATTTTTAGGTCTCTCCAGAGATGCTCAATTGAGTTTAAGTCAGGCTCTGGCTGGGCCATTCAAGAACAGTCACGGAGTTGTTGTGTAGCCACTCCTTCGTTATTTTATCTGTGTGCTTGGGGTCGTTGTCTTGTTGGAAGGTAAACCTTCGGCCCAGTCTGAGGTCCTGAGCACTCTGGAGAAGGTTTTCGTCCAGGATATCCTTGTACTTGGCCGCATTCGTCTTTCCCTCTATTGCAAACAGTCGTCCTGTCCCTGCAGCTGAAAAACATCCCCACAGCATGATGCTGCCACCACCATGCTTCACTGTTGGGACTGTATTGGACAGGTGATTTGCAGTGCCTGGTTTTCTCCACACATACCGCTTAGAATTAAGGCCAAAAAGTTCTATCTTGGTCTCATCAGACCAGAGAATCTTATTTCTCACCATCTTGGAGTCCTTCAGGTGTTTTTTAGCAAACTCCATGCGGGCTTTCATGTGTCTTGCACTGAGGAGAGGCTTCCTTTGGGCCACTCTGCCATAAAGCCCCGACTGGTGGAGGGCTGCAGCGATGGTTGACTTTCTACAATTTTCTCCCATCTCCCGAATGCATCTCTGGAGCTCAGCCACAGTGATCTTTGGGTTCTTCTTTACCTCTCTCACCAAGGATCTTCTCCCCGGATAGCTCAGTTTGGCTGGACGGCCAGCTCTAGGAAGGGTTCTGGTTGTCCCAAACGTCTTCCATTTAAGGATTATTGAGGCCACTGTGCTCTTAGGAACCTTAAGTGCAGCAGAAATTTTTTGTAACCTTGGACAGATCTGTGCTTTGCCACAATTCTGTCTCTGAGCTCTTCAGGCAGTTCCTTTGACCTCATGATTCTCATGATTCTCATTTGCTCTGACATGCACTGTGAGCTGTAAGGTCTTATATAGACAGGTGTGTGGCTTTCCTAATTAAGTACAATCAGTATAATCAAACACAACTGGACTAAAATGAAGGTGTAGAAATATCTTAAGGATGATCAGAAGAAATGGACAGCTCCTGAGTTAAATATATGAGTGTCACAACAAAGGGTCTGAATACTTAGGACCATGTGATATTTTGTTTTTTCTTTTTTAATAAATCTGCAAAAATGTCAACAATTCTGTGTTTTTCTGTCAATATGGGGTGTTGTGTGTACATTATTGAGGGAAAAAAAATTACTTAAATGATTTTAGAAAATGGCTGCAATATAACAAAGAGTGAAAAATTTAAGGGGGTCTGAATACTTTCCGTCCCCACTGTATATATATATATATATATATATATATATATATATATACTCTGTAACTATATATATATATATTGTAGCTATATATATTATATATATTTATATATATACTGTAATATATATATATATATATATATATATATATATATATATAAAATTCAAATGGCATTGCTGCACAAACTGTATTTATTCAAAAAGATATCAAAAAGACATCAAGAAAATCAGGCATACAAGATATAAACGTTTTCAGGCTATTGTAGATCGCGCCCTTCCTCAGAGAATCGAATGATCATACATATAATGGTATATATAGTCCAGTAATTAATTAGAGTGAACCAACAATTCATCTGGAATCATTTAAGCCATCACTGAAATAATCTAAAAATATCATCAAGTACAAATTTTCTGTGGTCTTGGAATCAAAAAAGTCACAAACGAGATCGGAAGAAAAGAACCCACACCTTGTAGAGTACATTAATCAGGCATCCTAAAAACAAATTAAATGAAAATAAATGTGAATGAAAATAAATATAAATAAAAATAAATGTAAATAAAAAATGTGACAATACAATGTATTATGTAACCGTAATAATACCATTTAACCATCATTAGCCGAAAATATGTAATACTCGGCGTATGTTGGCATGCCAATACAACTCCACATACAGTCTGTGTAGGATCGTAGACATGATGAGCATACCAATAATCAAAAAATGTGTAAATAAATAAATAATTTATCCAGGAACAATTCATCAGCTGACTCAACACTATTCACAGGAACAAATATAAGTCAAAATCTGAGTTTAACCCCTTCACCTGGAGTGTATCCAGTCGATGGATCCAGCTAATTTCTCTCTTTCTGAGAGCCATTTCCCTATCACCTCCACGTCTATTGATAGTGATGCCGTCAATCACCATAAATCTCAATTGTGACACAGTGTGTCCCTGCTCTACAAAATGTCTAGCTAAAGGAAGCTTGACAAGTTTTTCCTAATAGAATATTTATGATGGGCTATGCGATCTTTAACCTTTTGTGTGGTCTCCCTCACATAGAGGAGACCACAGAGACATTTGATGATGTACACAACGTAGGATGATTGGCAAGTATAGTGATCTCTGATCATATATCATAACTTTTAAGTGGGTGGAAAAAAACTTTTCCCTTTTATCATGCTTGAGCATTGAATACAGCTCAAACATGGAAATGAACCTGTGTTTTTTGGACCTAAAAAGGTTACCCGAGGATTTGTCATTGCATATGATCAGATTTCACCAATTTGTTGCGAATTGTCCTACCTCGTCGATATGAAGGCAATGGGGGATTGTTAAACTCAGGAATCAAAGGATAAGCGCTTTGTAACATAGGCCAATGTTTCTTAATGATGTTATTGATCTTATTCATATCTTTATTGATCTTATAGATCAGGTCACGTCCATTTACTGTACACAGCCATTAATGTCAGTACTCAAACCATACGCCGCACACTGCATCAAATTGATCTGCATGTCTGTCGTCCCAGAAGGAAGCCTCTTCTAAAGATGATGCACAAGAAAGCCCACAAACAGTTTGCTGAAGACAAGCAGACTAAGGACATGGATTACTGGAACCATGTTCTGTGGTCTGATGAGACCAAGATAAACTTATTTGGTTCAGATGGTGTCAAGCGTGTGGCTGCAACCAGGTGAGGAGTACAAAGACAAGTGTGTCTTGCCTACATTTAAGCATGGTGGTGGAAGTGTCCTGGTCTGGGACTGCATGAGTGCTGCTGGCACTGGGGAGCTACAGTTCATTGAGGGAACATGAATGCCATCATGTACTGTGAAATACTGAAGCAGAGCATGATCCCCTCCCTTCAGAGACTGGGCCACAGGGCAGTATTCCAACATGATAATGACCCCAAACACACCTCCAAGATGACCACTGCCTTGCTAAAGAAGCTGGGGGTAAAGGTGATGGACTGGCCAAGCATGTCTCCAGACCTAAACCCTATTGAGCATCTGTGGGGCATCCTCAAATGGAAGATGGAGGAGACCAAGGTCTCTAACATCCACCAGCTCCGTGATGTTGTCACGGAGGAGTGGAAGACGACTCCAGTGGCAACCTGTAAAGCTCTGGTGAACTCCATGCCCAAGAGGGTTAAGGCAGTGCTGGAAAATAATGGTGGTCACACAAAATATTGCCCAATTTGGACATTTTCACTTAGGGGTGTACTCACTTTTGTTACCAGTGGTTTAGACATTAATGGCTGTGTGTTGAGTTATTTTGAGGGGAAAGAAAATTTACACTGTTATACAAACTGTACACTCACTACTTTACATTGTAAAGTGTAATTTCTTCAGTGTTGTCACATGAAAAGATATAATAAAATATTTACGAAAATGTGAGGGGTGTACTCACTTTTGTGAGATACTGTGTATGTATATATATATATATATATATATATATATATATATATATATATATATTCTCGCTTTATTAAATATAAATGTAACATTTTATGAACATACACCATCATTAACCTCCAGGTCATAATGGTTAACACATATTCACATTTAATCACTCTATTTGTGAGCATTACCAAGTCCTTATACTGGGTAACCCAATGCATTTCATGTCTTTGTTTCTCTCTTTCTTCCTCAGGGGTAAAAATTTACCATTCTGAATTCAGATAAAAAAACGAAATTGGAGATCTCACAACATCACATAATTCATACATTACACGTTTAAGTTGTCTGTACAACACTTACAATCTTTTACGTGTGTGATTATAAAAATCGCAATATAAATACCAAATATACTTCCTTTCCGCAACACAGGAACATGCCTCTCTAAGATGCCACTTTCTGGACAGAGACCGCAAGGGCCAAAAAAATGCCACTGGAAATAACATAATATATTATAATGATCATACCATTGCAACTACCCCATTCCAGCTCCATTCAGGAAATTGTATAATGCCTGACTAGGGATACTATATAGCTCCCTCCCCAAAGAAACATGATAAAATAGAAAGAATGATCCCTCTCTTCTGCTAGTAATATATAAAGAAATAAGAATAAAAATCAAGATTGAATCCAATGGAGCAACCTAAATTTCTCCCCTTTTGTCATCTGCATTACGATGCAAACCCCATAATATCTACTCACATATCCACCAAATGTAGTAACATGGACCAGGCTAAGACAAGCACTTCATGTCTCATCGCTTAAACTATAAACTGTATATGTTAAGAAGATTTCACCTATATATGAGTAATCACCCCCCCCCCCTTTCTCCTCATAATAATATAAAAGCTTCCCTCTGATATGCATCTTCAGTTACTGAAAATACTGATCCAGAAGCATACATTGTTCTTGCAAGAGCATTATCAAAGTTCTGATATTCAGGTGTCATTTTATCTATAAATGAAGGTTTTGTGTATTTTTGGGAGGCCAGGGTTTGTAACACTTCCTTATTTAAAGATGCTGCTGGTGAAGAATACTTTGTGATCATCCAAAGCAGCAGAAAGAGTGTTTCTACAATGAGAACTCTGGAGGGAAAAGCAACTTGTACTTTCATTATGGTCCACATCATTTTATTCCATAAAGTATGTTTTAATGTCTTTAGGGCACCTCTGGCATGCCAGGGTGAAAATGTTATCCTTGTAGCAATTTACAGAGTTGACTATAAATAAAAATTATGCTGTGATGGTGGAGAACATTAATAGGAATCATTTAAACGTTATAAAGATAAACTAATTTGTCAAACAAATGTACAGGCTTACCTGTCAATTTAGGCCTGAGAGGACAGAAAGTAACATCTACAGTATCCCAACAATCATCCAACTGTAGGAGGTACAAGATAGAGCCCACAAGCAAACTAAACTGGAGCCTTTCCCCTGCAATGTCCTCTAGTGACAGAAATGCATATTTCTCTTGTTTGAGAACTGAACTGAGAAATACAGTGTTACGTGAATTGTGTTCCAGGATTTGCTCGTCTTCAGAGAAAATGCAGTCATTTAAGACTGGACATAAAGCCTCAGAAAACTTACATTAAGGTCTTCATGATATATAGTTTGAATACCATGTCATAGAATTTATCGGCGTATAACACACACATTTTCCCCCTGAAAACAGAGTTTAAACCGTGCCTGCGTGTTATATGCCAATTTTGTTTTTTACTAATGGCGGGGATCGGGTGGTCCGCCTTAGGTGCCACCCATTGGGATGGTGTCAGGCCAGCTGCCCCGCTCCTTCCTGACACTGGGACAGCGTTGTCAGCAACACCTTCTCAACCCCTAAAGGTATTCTGGCAGCGCTGTTCCAGGAGACCCAGTCTCCTGGGAGTGCAGGGGGCTTTATAATGAAAGGAGTCCATGTACTGTGCAGGGAAAGGAGTCAGTGTACTGTGCAGGGAAAGGAGTCTATGTACTGTGCAGGGAAAGAAGTCTATGTACTGTGCAGGGAAAGGAGTCCGTGTACTGTGCAGGGAAAAGGGTCTGTGTGCTGTGCAGGGGGTTCGTATGCTATGCAGGGAAAGGAGTCCGTGTGCTGTGCACGGGGTCTGTGTGCTGTGCACGGGGTCTGTGTGCTGTGCAGGGGGCTGTGGAAAGTTTTTTCCTGAAACTTCCCTTTTAAAATCAGGGTGCATGTTATACGCCTTTGCGTGTTATACACCGATAAATACGGTACTTATCATTGTAAAAGAAAGAATTCCAAATTTCTTTTTTTTTTTAAATCTTCCAGAAAAAAAACAAAAAACAGCTTTGAAAAAAAGGAAAAAGGGTTTTATCCCAAACTTCAGTTTTTTTACAGGCCTTCCCATTTCTAGGTGATGCCTGCTGTTTTTTTTTTTACCCATACAGATTGCTGCACAAACAGCTTCCTGGTTCTTTATATGTAGATATATCCAGAAACATAACCATATACAAATCATAGGACATTGTGAAATACAAATTGAAATTATTAGAGTTCATTTTTGCCAGGCATTGGACCAACATCTGCTCTGAACTGTCCTAGACAAAGAATATATTGTCTATATGACTATGCCACGTAACTACATGGTACATGTATACATAAAATTTCTCATTTAAGAGGAAATGTTGCTCCCACTCCACCAGGTACAGATTGGCATAGGATGGGGCACAACAGGTCCCAATTGCTACACCCTGTACCTAGACGTAGCCCTGTACCTAGACGAGACCTTTCAAAGAGGAAAATATTGTAATGTAATATGAAGTCCAACATCTGTAAAATGAACTCATTAAAGTTCCATTCAAAAGTGCTATGTTGTACAAATACATGTCTAATAGCTGCCAGGCCTTTACCATGTGAAATAGAATTGTACAAAGCCTCAACATTCACTGGCACTAAAAACACCCCTTGGGAATCTCAAAATCCTCAAACTGTAGAAATTGTATGATATCTTTCACATATGATGTTAGCCCTTTGACTCCCTCAGTCGTACTACCTCTACCCGAAGTAATAGGTCTACCTGGTGGATTTCAGGGGTCTTTGTGTATTTTAGGTGCATAAAAGGTCGGCAATTTTATCCAAGTGAACTCCCACGTATTCTTATATCCCCCTAAAAGCCTCCTCTACTAAATTTTAAAACTCCAAGGTTAATTTATTGTGCAATGTAGCTGAGATCATGCAATAGCACTGTCTATATTATAATATTTTCAAATACATCTCTTCATGGAACTTATTATTCATGGGGACAATTTTCTCGCTTTGGCAAAAGGTTTTATCATAAGTGTGTGATTGTTCCCCAGATTTTTAGGTGCTTGTTTCTCAGTTGCAGTAAGATTATCTCTTTCTGATTTTTTTATTATCTAAGCTTCAATTTCCCTAGCTGTATGTTATAAAAAATGTAGCTATACAAGAATTCAGGCTCAGGGATGGAATCTTTTTCAAAAGGACATAGTTGCCCCTTTGTCAGATGTCTGAACAGCCTCCTATAGGTTTCTATTATCTATTTGGTCAATCAAATCAACTGTTTCATTCTTATCTAGTAGTGATACCAGATCTTGTTTTGCTTCAATTCTTTTGTCAATTGTTTCAACCAATCTTTGTGAAGGATGGGAATTTATTTGTTGAATAATGAACTTTGTTTTCCATTCTCCTTGTATTCTTTTTCTAAGCTTGTGGGCACTAATAGGGCCCACTCACAGTCTTAAAGTGTTTGTAACCCTAAAAAAAAAAAAAATGTTACTGCCTCTTTAAAGTAAAACAATATGCTTTGTGATATTGATATTTTATTTAGTGCTGCCTGTGTTGTGTAGTACCTGGTTGATCCTGCCTGTCAGTTTATTCTCCTTTAGAGAGTAAATTGACAACGCTAGCATGGCTGCTGATCCATGCTATCGTGGTCAGCTTGCATCTTGTGTCATCTATCTCTTTGTACAGTACACACTGCCTCTAAGCACCACAAACTAAAAACATGTAAGGAAAAAACAGGGAGGGGGAGGCGCTGACCTGAGTGTAGTATTAAAATGATGACTTAATAGGATAGGATAAGATTAAATTAAATTAAAATGAAATAGGATAAGATTAAAAACACTTACAAGACGATAGAAGATGCATGCTCATCAAAGTAAAGTGTAGTCCTGGCATTCCACGTGGCCCTGTAGGTCCCACCGCTGTTCCGGATAGCTGAAAAGGATTGAGCAGTTGGATGGAAGGGATCACAGTGTTTCTCTAGGAGCAAAGGAACCAGGAAGCTCCACACTGACCAGCATGGACCGTGGAACAGGAAGTGATGTCACCGGCGTCTGATTGGACCTAGGCAGCGCTGGAAAGGCTACGCGGTCGGAGCTGGCTGCCCCTTCTATTGGCCTCAATAGCTCCGAGCACGTAGCCTTTCACCACTTCAGCCCTGATTGACAAGATTCCAGCCCTGCCTAGGTCCAATCAGATGCCGGTGACATCACTTCCTGTTCCACGGTCCATGCTGGTCAGTGTGGAGCTTCCTGGTTCCTTTGCTCCTGGAGAAACACTGTGATCCATTCCAGCCAGCTGCTCAATCTTTTCCAGCTATCCGGAACAGTGGTGGGACCTACAGAGCCATGTGGAATGCCAGGACTGCACTTTACTTTGACGAGCAGGCATCCTCTATCATCTTATCCTATTAAAGTCAGCTATTACAGCCACAGACTATACCCCTAAGGATTATTTTATCTGGAGCGCCAGATAAACACTGACTATGCTACAAACCAAAAACACTATTTCATTAATTTGTATAATTCAAAGCAAACACCGATCCACCCGTGTCTCCATGCCTTATTTTTGAAAAAACACTGCCTAGCGTTTCTGGCCATGGCCATCTTAAGTAAGGGCGGATGATTGATGTAGCATTAACTTCCTAGAATCCATCCACCCTTAGGTCAGGCATTTAGGCAGGAGGGTGTGCTTAGCTGAGCAATCCCTCCTCCCTTCCGCAAGACTCCCGGGATGTATGAAATAATTTGCCTAGGCCTGAAAAACTAACTGAACAATTAAAAAACAAACGGTTTAAAACAAGTAAATATAATATATCTCCCTAACTATTTACTAAGGCTAGCAACATGAGGATTAAAAATAGTCAATATTGATTGATAGAGTAAAGATACCTTTTAGGACTGCTGAAATAATTGTAACAAGTCACTTCTTGTAGATGTACTGTATGAAGGGGTTAAAAAAAAAAAATAATTGATTAGTTAGTAAGTACTAAAGAAAACGTATCTTTGTCATGCCTTTTTCTGTGGCTAAACCATAGAACCTTCTATTTCACAGTGTGACTCAAGTGAAAATGATGTCCAGTACAGAACACAATCAGTCTTCATAATTCATTTGTAGTTACCCAAATGAGAACAAATACCTGACTGGTTGATACTATTTTCTACTTATCATTGCTATTTGTAATTTATAATTTAGGGAGACAGTACACATTACAACAGGGTTTAGTAACGTGTAAGAACCAATTAGACATTTTATTTAGTAAAGTGTGCAAGCTAATAGTAGCTGATACATAACTGCTATTGTTACTTGATCTTTGACCAATATTAGGGTGAATTACATACAATGCATATAACATTTTTTGTTAGCATCTTCAGATTTTGTATTGTTAAGGGCAGGGCCGTCTTTAGGGCAGGGCAAAAGGGGCAGCTGCCCTGGGCCCCATTATTGTTGTGGGGCCCAAAGCAGCTTCCTCATACTTGCCAACTATCCCAGTTTAAATTTCCTTATCTCTTGAAGTTTTAGTCCCGTGCTGTTTCCCAACATCTCAGTGTGAAGTCCTGTTACTAATGTTCCCCAGCTCTACCCTATTGCCATGTACAGATGACTCACCTGCAGCCCCTGTGTTTACATGTAAATAACCTGCATTAATATGTAAATAGCGGAGGCATTAATATGTAAATAGCCACAGACTGGCGGCATTGATATGTAAATAGAGGCAACATTCATATGTGTATATGTGTATTTTTGGTCAGTGTAAATCCCCTCTCACATTGGTGGTCATTGTAAATTCCCCATTACATTGGTGGTCAGTATAGAATCCCCACTATATACTTTCCAAAGATTTTCAGCTTTGCTCTACATGATTCAGAATTTTCCACAGTGTACTGCCTCCTAACTAATCTAACTAATCCCATTCCCCCACCACTGCCATTGATCCCATCAACCCCCCAGCCCTGCCACTGATCACCCCCCCCCAACATTACCACTGATCCCAGGAGTCCTAGAATTCCTAGGAGTTTTCTGTCTATTGATGGGTCCCCTCACCTCCCCAGTTCATGGTGTGCAGTCACTGCAGACAGTGAGGAGATGATGTGCTCTAACCTTTAGCAACCAATCAGTGAGCAGAAATGCTGTACACTAACCTCTTGCAACCAATAATTGAGCGGTAAGGATATGCAGTAACCTTTAGGAGCCAATCAAAGTAATAATGTATAAAACAAAGGTTAGTGCAGCGTAATTAATGTAAAGGAAAAAGAGTCCATTCCACATAAAACAAGAACTCCCATGTCCAAAAAGGTAGAAGGCAAGATCCCTCATGAAGGAAGGTGAAATAAAATCTTCCAGTGAAATATTTGTGACAAGATCCTCCATCACAGAAGCCGAAATGTGCTTACCAGATCAGGTGGACCTCTGTACTACAGAAGGTCATGTGCATGTTTATCCACACGAGGATGATGCTGTATTCCAGCGCAGCTTGAGAGATCCCTGATCCCAGTAATAGCTAGGCTTGCCTAGCTAATAGCGAGGCACCGATTAGAGCCAGAGGCTCTAATAGGCCTCAAAATAGCGTGGGCTCAGGGTGCTGAGAATGCGCTCGGAGCCCACCCAGGTGTGTGAGAATAGAGAATGAATATTTCCTACTCTCACCCTGAATCGCGTCCCCGCCAATCAGAAAGCGGGGGGCCTGAGACCCATTTCCCGATTGGTCCAAAAGGAGAAGCGTTCTGATTTGCTGCCGAGGAGGAGGGAAGAGACGGAAGCCGCCAAGCAAGGGAAGGAGGAGAAGCTGCTCATGATGCCCACGGAGGAGAGCTGGGGAAGCCGCCTGTGATTGCCCACCATGGATGGGGTAAGTGCACCGGCCGACCCCCCCCAAAAAAAAAAAATTACAACCAGCCACCACTGGTGACATCTACACATGTAGGACACACAGAGTTAGAGGCAATGTATTCTTCCAAAGCAAACACACCTTTGCACACTGGTACTGACTAGTGTTCCAATGTTTCTCTTCTCCTTCAGTCTCTCTCCCTCACTCAGGGGTGGAAAACAAGAATGCTGTGCAGTTTCCTTAAGTCCTCCCTATGAACCAATGACATAAGTCATTTGTTGTTAGGACACCAGCGGCTAGAAGGTTGTATTGGTGCACAATGAAAACCTGTGACTTTGTGTAACTAAAAGGCAGGCTTGATCCACCCACTGGCTTGTATACACTATACAATTTTTGGGCAATTTTTTGGCAATTTGCCAAGGCACCTTTGAGGAAATCTGAAGGCATCCCATGGATGGTGCCTGAGCACCCTGGTTGAATAAGGCTGATCTAGTAAATTGTTGCATGCCCAATTTCAATTGCATTATTTTCAAAGTGCTGTTTATAGAACAATAAACCTTTTGATACAAAGACTTCTACAGTTTCTGTGCTCAGTGTTCACAAGGTCACTTGCTCTTGCTGCCAAAAGTAACAATATTTTTTTTAATTGCCAAAATTAATTGTGTGGAGGGTTACAGCATAACATAGGCTATATAGAGAGTTATTTATTGATGTAAAAAAAATCACATATAATAATAATTTGTTTTATGGCTTTGTCTCTTTGTTTCATGATGGAATGTGAGGAAAAAAGGGTAAGTCCTGTTTTATGCCCCCCTTTTGCTCATAAGATTGTGGCAGTTTCAAGGCCCCTCACTGCACCTGTGTTAGTGGGGGGACTTGGGATAGATCATTTAAGGTTATCTGCCCCCTAGGAATCCCCTGGAATTCTTGGAGGTCCCTAGGATAGGTCAGTTAAGGTCAGCTGACCCCCCAAGAATCTTCTAGAATATATGGGGGTCCCTATATAGAAGGTCTTCTCAGCAGGTTTGTTGCCAGTCACCAGAGAGGGATCATCTGTGGAGCTCCCCTCCGCCCTTTGCGCCCATTAATATGTGGTGGGTCATTTTTGTTTACAAAGGGGGACAGTTAATAAAGTTTTGAAACTGACTCTAATTATGGCTCACGTCTTAGTGGCTGAGCTGTTCCTAAAAAATATGTAAACCCAACATTTCATATTTCTAAATGTGTACCTAATGTAACATGTACTAACAAAAAGTATCCTGTTCTCTAATTTCATCTATTAAATGTCTCCTATTTTTTCTGTGCATGTTTTGGATTATTGCCTGTTGTCTACTATCCCATATCCCACTCTGTCAGATTTATGATATGTCTGTGTTATTCCCCCCATGCTATTTTCACACAGAGGTGACTGCTTGTGAATTCAAATATGGTAGATACCAACAGAGCTTCTTTAGCTGTTAGGCTGGCCCTACATAAAGGTTTTCAAGCATGTTTTCTAGCTGTGTAGTGTGAATGGAAGATCTAGCAGATTCTTCCATCCATGTATTTTGAAAGCCCTCCCAAGCTGAATAATGCCTACATCTGATTGGATGCAAATGGTGTTCAATCAACAATTTTACACCCAGCTCCTTGAATTTTTCAATTGGAGGATTTTGCGCAGCATGTTGCTACCAGGGCTAGCCACTGAGTGAATTTTGAATTGTTCATCAGAAACCAGACAACATTGACTCTGTATAGCCGGCTTTAACCACCTAATGGATAGTGCTGGATGTGCTATGCAATGAATGAGTACATGTGAGATATTGGGACCCCGCGCTATGGTGTAAAAACTGTATAATACACCCCACACTATGGTGAGGGTGCTGTATGTAGCTGCCTGCACTGTGATCACCCTGTCTAGGTTAATCAAATACAAAATGAAAAAGATGTGCGGTGCTGCCTGAATTACAGAACATGCCAAACCACACCTTCAAATGAATTATCTCATTGAAACAGCAATTAAGAGACATCCAAAATGGTGTCACTTCTGGGTCTTGAGCGGGGGATGATGCTTCGCGTTTGGAGCATGCATGCTCCTTCTTCAGGCACACATGTAATGCCAATGCTGGGAAGAGGAGAGGGAGAGAACCGAGGGTTCGGGCGGCCGCATTGCTGGATCGTGGCACAACTGAGTGTGTGTTTATTGAAAGTCAGCAAAGGGACACTTGTTGCAGTTGCTGACTTAATAAACATAAAAACAACTGGAAATCCGCTTTAACTTGGTACACATACACAGGTTTTTTTGCATCTACACAAGTGATGTGGATACAGGAATATGAAGGGACATTGTATTCTGACAGCGGGGACTCGCCACTGTCAGAATATACTGATTTGTGCTGCAGCTTTTTGGCTGCAAGCCGCTGTTTGAACAAGGTTTTCCAGCAATCCTGTTTGACAGAAGCTGATTTAATGATTGGCTTCTGTCTAACAGGGGGAGATACATTATTCCTTGCTCCAGCAGGCTCCTTCCACTGCTGTGACTGCCCCTCTCAGCTTCTGTGTAAGTTACTGGCTGTGATAACACTCCAGCCTCCTCATCATACTATACAGTACACTTGTGCACAACGGAAAATTTTGTTTAGATTAGTTTTGTTTTCATTTGTAAAATACATAATTTCATTCTGTTATATTCGTTATGTTACGTAAATTTCTTTTTGGATAATTTGTTATTCCTGTAGAGTATTGATATTTGTTATACCGGATTGTTTCGTTTTGTATGCATATCGATTCTAATCCATATTTATGTATGAATATATTTGTGATAACGATTCGTAATTTGGAAAGTTGTTGTGCTTATTGAATCCATTAACACACACAATGACAATATCTCTTCTCCTCTGCTCAAATACAATACAACACCTTTCTCACTCAGTTCTCAGGAATGCACTTTGCAGTAATCTAACCTCCAGCACAAAATTAATCAGACAGGTAAATGTGTAGCGCTAAATCAAAATGACAATAAAGCAAATGTATAGAAAATACAGTCCATAAATGAAATATTGCAGTCCATCCAAAGAGTTCCAATTAGAAAGAAAGAAGGAGAATCGTCACCGACACCCAATAAGACTGCCTCTTACCGCCAGTGTGTAAGATATGCACATTGAGCAAACATCTGAAGAGCCAGTTCCACAATTCTTAATCATCTGCTGGGTTCTCTCACTGGACTAGGAATCCTGATTCACAGACCCCCAGAGACTAGGATGGCTGTATTTTTCCAACCCCGACCAGGAGATGAACACCACAGACACACTCAGTGGTTACATATGAGTGGATGAAAAAATATTCTCATTGCGCAAACATCCGTAAAATATGACGATTTATTTGACAAAAGATTAGGTATACAACTCACATTAAGTGAATGAAAACAGGCATGAGCAAAAAGGAAAGCGTCCAGCGCTTCCTACCCACAAGATGGTGCCACTCCTCTATTCACAATGCGTCACTTGTCCCTCATTGGCCCGACGTTTCGTCACGAGTGTGCATCCTCAGAGGCGTGGTGACGACATGTGACGCTGTAATTTATAGGAGTGGGTCAATCTGCAAGGCCGGATGTCATGTGCGTTCCATTAGGCGGAAGTGATCAGCCTCCAACCAATGACGTGCCAGAACACATAACATGTGATATACTGGATGGAGGTTGGAATCTCCCGACCCTTGCTCTGCCCACCCGGAAGTTATATGCGTTCCACCTGATGGACGCAAAGAACCTCCGTCTATTGGACAGCATTAGTAACAGGAAATATGTGGGCTCCATCAGGCGGAAGCAGTGATCTCCCAGCCCATGAGACGCACCAAAACACATTGTATAAAATATATGGGACAGGAGTGATATGACCCCCGCCCATACAATCACCCACCTGGAAGTAACATGCGTACCCCCGGGCGGAAGTGAGAAACCTCAGCCCAATGAACATCACTTCACAAAAAGGGGCACAAAAAGGGGGTACACATGTTACTTCCGGGTGGGTGATTGTATGGGCGGGGGTCATATCACTCCCATTTACGGGAGTGATATGACCCCGACTTCCATTTACGGGAGTGATATGACTATTAATAGTTCCTAAACCCCCTTTTTGCGCCCCTTTTTGTGAAGTGATGTTTATTGGGATGAGGTTTCTCACTTCCGCCTGGGGGTATGCATGTTACTTCCGGGTGGGTGATTGTATGGGCGGGGGTCATATCACTCCCATCCCATATATTTTATACAATGTGTTTTGGTGCGTCTCATGGGCTGGGAGATCACTGCTTCCTCCTGATGGAGCGCACATATTTCCTGTTACTAATGCTGTCCAATAGACGGAGGTTCTTTGCGTCCGTCGGGTGCAACGCATATAACTTCTGGGTGGGCAGAGCATGAATAAAATCAATTGTGCTCGCGCTAAAAATGTGAATTGAAAAAAAATATGAATATATATAAACTGAGTATAAAATATAAACTAATTGTGTAAAAATGTTAAACCATAATTAGTATGCTAATAAAAACATACATGTAAAAATATATATATATATATATATAATGTGCAATCCTTATATATAAAATTCACAAAGTGCATCCACATAAAAGTGCAATCCTTATATAAAATGCTGAAAGTGCATCATGCATGAATATAGACCTAATTAATAAGTGCAAATCCTGTGACAATCAAGTGTCCAAACAAAATACGATCAGTAGATTCAAACTGAAACAAAGAAGTGCAAGAAAACAGTGTCCATGAATTAAGTGTTCATCAAGCTTCTCCTGAAAAGTGTCCAAATCACAACAAGCTGGATGTGCTCTCCCGTGATCCCCCACTTGTGCTTGCGCTCACCTCTATTCGTGTGACACGGTAGTTAAAGAAGTGTCAAAACACGCATTGGGGCCACTCCTGGGCTCACTCAGGATGCAATGAAATCATTTATTTATTGTGACATTTATTTATCACATATTGCTTTACAGCGCTGCTTCTTCCATTTATTTATTGTACAGTGTGTGTATCTCACTTTTAAGCGGCTGCTTTTCCTCCTTTATATTGCATGTCATTTATTATTTGGTAATTGTTTAAGGGTATACAGCGCGGTGCTTTTTCTTCTTTATAGGATGCAATGATGTATGTCCAATCCTCACAGGTAAAACATCATTCATAAAAGAGAAAAAGAAAGCTCCATGGTGTAATATAGTAAGGGATTTATTTAAAGTAAAAGAAGTTCCTCCAGGAGGGCACTCACAGTATGCAGGTGCTACAGTGCACCAAACTATACAGGTGTATTTCGTTTAGCAGCGGCTCGTATGGCGCGCGGTGTGGTGTATATTCCTCTCCTTCCCTGCTGACAACCCAATATCATATGGCCACCGACATAACTCTATTGGATGATGGGTGATGTGAAACATGGCTCTCCATTGCAATATTATACACAGCTGAAGCCTATTACAACATAGATGGTTGGTCCTAGGCAAAATGGCCACTGGCCGCTCATTTCAGCTGCAGTTCCACACTAGTGCTGTCTGTGGTCCTCGGCAAAATGGCCGCCAGCAGCATATAAAATTCACATTGAGAGTCCGTCCAATGATATCCCCCAGAGGAAGGCACGTGATCCCTGTGCCGAATACGCGTCGGGGAGGGGTAGGACGGAGCTGTCAGCAGGGAAGGAGAGGAATATACACCACACCGCACGCCATACGAGCCGCTGCTAAACGAAATACACCTGTATAGTTTGGTGCACTGTAGCACCTGCATACTGTGAGTACCCTCCTGGAGGAACTTCTTTTACTTTAAATAAATCCCTTACTATATTACACCATGGAGCTTTCTTTTTCTCTTTTATGAATGATGTTTTACCTGTGAGGATTGGACATACATCATTGCATCCTGAGTGAGCCCAGGAGTGGCCCCAATGCGTGTTTTGACACTGTTTAACTACCGTGTCACACGAATAGAGGTGAGCGCAAGCACAAGTGGGGGATCACGGGAGAGCACATCCAGCTTGTTGTGATTTGGACACTTTTCAGGAGAAGCTTGATGAACACTTAATTCATGGACACTGTTTTCTTGCACTTCTTTGTTTCAGTTTGAATCTACTGATCGTATTTTGTTTGGACACTTGATTGTCACAGGATTTGCACTTATTAATTAGGTCTATATTCATGCATGATGCACTTTCAGCATTTTATATAAGGATTGCACTTTTATGTGGATGCACTTTGTGAATTTTATATATAAGGATTGCACATTATATATATATATATATATATTTTTACATGTATGTTTTTATTAGCATACTAATTATGGTTTAACATTTTTGCACAATTAGTTTATATTTTATACTCAGTTTATATATATTCATATTTTTTTTCAATTCACATTTTTAGCATGAGCACAATTGATTTTATTTATATTCAAATACATGGAATGAAACGTGGTGAAGTGTTTGCTGCTTTAAATATAGTTGTTTTACTCCTTAGAGGCATTGGTCCACTTGTGGCTGGCAAGAACCCCACCTGTTTGTGGGCAGAGCATGAGTCGGGAGATTCCTACCTCTGTCCAGTATATCACATTGTATGTGTTCTGGTGTGTCATTGGTTGGAGGCTGATCACTTCCGTCTAATGGAACACACACGACAGATTGACCCACTCCTATAAATTACAGCGTCACATGTCGTCACCACGCCTCTGAGGTCGCACACTCGTGACGAAACATCGGGCCAACGAGGGACGAGTGACGCATTGTGAATAGAGGAGTGGCGCCATCTTGTGGGTAAGGAGCGCTGGACGCTTTCCTTTTTGCTCATGCCTATTTTCGTTTACCTAATGTGAGTTGTATACCTAATCTTTTGTCAAATAAATCATCATATTTTATGGATGTTTGCGCAATGAGAATATTTTTTCATCCCCTCATATGTAACGATTGAGTGTGTCTGTGGAGTTCATCTCCCGGTCGGGGTTGGAAAAATAAAGCCGAACTTTAGAAGACACGGACTGGTCTAACATATGGCTCACATCTAAGTCATCTTCACCCAACATCTTAGCACTGGAGACAAATTATAAAGTCCTAACTCGCTGGTACCTTGTACCCGCTAGAGTGGCAAAATATTCACCTAATACCTCAGCTCTTTGTTTTCGAGGATGCCCAGAAATAGGCACATATTTACACATATGGTGGACGTGCCCAGTAATCCAAACCTTCTGGAAGGAAGTCTTCGTGATTGCATCTAAAATATTTTAAAAAATTATACAACCAGATCCATATTTAACTTTACTTAATCTAAAACCGGAATGGTTAACACTCTCTCAATTCAAACTTATGATCCAACTAATAACGGCTGCAAAACAAACAGTGGCCAAGGCATGGAAATCTCCTACATTGGTACTAGCAGAAACAATTCACAGAATGAATAATACAATGTCCCATGCTAAGATGGTAGCCATCGATCAAAATCAAATTCCAAAATTTGAAAAACTTTGGCATCCTTGGATAAAACAACAGTTCCTGTCAAACTTCAATGACTCTGTCCTGTTGCCATGGTAACAGATTAAATGACTTACAGAGACACCCATTCTAAGGCTTCAAAGAGAACTAAAAAAAATAATAAACTGACGAGCGGGACAACCTTGTGGACCATACCTCTACCTTTCAACCCTTTTTCTTCTTTCTCTTTCCTTTTCTCCACCTTACGATTAAAGCTCATTATCAGAATTTATTCGACCTGTATACACTCTACTTGTAAACAATATGTATAGTAGGTATAAATCATTTAAATACCTACAAAAGTAACTAAGGAAATGATATATATCTTTAATTTAGGTTTACGTGAACCCAATGTTTAATATTTGAAATTTCATGATATTTACCTATATAAACCCTACTGTAAAACAATGAGCTTACTTTATAGATCCTTGTAAACTTACTTTATGTATCTTTATAACATTGTATACTCAATAAACTTCTTTTGACAAGGAAAAATAAAGCCATCCTAGTCTCTGGGGGTCTGTGAATCAGGATTCCTAGTCCAATGAGAGAACCCAGCAGATGATTAAGAATTGTAGAACTGGCTCTTCAGATGTTTGCTCAATGTGCAAAATGTATACACTGGCGGTAAGAGGCAGTCTTATTGGGTGTTGGTGACGGTTCTACTTCTTTCTTTCTAATTGGAAGTCTTTGGATGGATTGCAATATTTTATTTATGGACTGTATTTTCTATACATTTGCTTTATTGTCATTTTGATTTAGCGCTATACCTATACCTGTCAGTTTTTGCTATTGTATCCAACAATATTGTGTTAGCTGCTTATTTTATTTTATTTAGTTTTGAGCGCAGCAAATTTTTTCTTTTTTACAAAATGAATCAGCTGATTGGACTGTAAGATTTACTCTGAGTTGACATTTTGTTTCATTAGACATTTAACGAATGAGCGAATTATGTTGAATTCATTTGTTATTTTCGCTATAATTTCTTTCGTATTAGTTGAATATTGTTATTTTTTTCTTGATGCAAAATTTGCCCAAATTTCGATTCATTATGAAATGAATTACACATCTACTATACACATCTACTATACAGGGTTAATGTCCCTCTATGATATGTGATGATGTCAAGGCTTTGTGTGGAGGAAGAGAGCACTGGAGCTGGCTGGAACATGGAATATGGTAAGAGAAAGAGACTATTTCTCCCCTCCACCCAAACACATACACTGCAAGGGTGGACTCTTATTTTACTTTCCTGGAGTTGGCTCTATTACACTATCACATTCATTGCTGTTTATACTTAGATTTTTTAATAGGCTAGGAATTACTGGGACTTCTGAGGTGCTATATACAGTATCTCACAAAAATTAATACATCCTTCACATTTTTGTAAATTATTTATTATATCTTTTCATGTGACAACACTGAAAGAATGAGGCTTTGCTACAATGTAAAGTAGTAAGTGTTCAGCTTGTATAACAAAATAACTCAACACACAGTGATTAATGTCTAAACCTCTGGCAACAAAACTGAGTACACCCCTAAGTGAAAATGTCCAAATTGGGCCCAAAGTGTCAATATTTTGTGTGGCCAAGATTATTTTCCAGCACTGCCTTAACCCTCTTGGGCATCCAGTTCACCAGAGCTTCACAGGTTGCCACTGGAGTCATCTTCCACTCCTCCATGACGAAATCACGGAGCTGGTGGATGTTAGAGACCTTGCGCTCCTCCATCTTCTGTTTGAGGATGTCCCACAGATGCTCAATAGGGTTTAGGTCTGGAGACAAGTTAGGCCAGTCCATCACCTTTACCCTCAGCTACTTTAGCAAGGATGTGGCCATCTTGGAGGTGTGTATGGGGTCGTTATCATGTTAGAATACTGCCCTGCGGCCCAGTCTACAAAGGGAGGGGATCATGCTCTGCTTCAGTATGTCACAGTACATGTTGGAATTCATGGTTCCCTCAATGAACTGTAGCTCCCCAGTGCTGGCAGCACTCATGCAGGTCCAGAGCATGACACTCCCACCACCATGCTTGACTGCAGGCAAGACACACTTGCCTTTGTACTCCTAACCTGGTTGCCACCACACACATACATGACACCATCTGAACCAAATAAGTTTATCTTGGTCTCATCAGACCACAGGACATTGTTCCAGTAATCCATGTCCTTAGTCTGCTTGTCTTCAGCAAACTGTTTGTGGGCTTTCTTGTGCACCATCTTTAGAAGAGGCTTCCTTCTGGGATGACAGCCATGCAGACCAATTTGATGCAGTGTGCGGCGTATGGTCTGAGCACTGACAGGCTGACCCCCCCCACCCCTTCAACACTTGCAGCAATGCTGGCAGCACTCATGCGTCTATTTCCCAAAGACAACCTCTGTATATAACTCTGAGCATGTGCACTCAACTTCTTTGGTCAACTATGGTGAGACCTGTTCTGAGTGGAAAACCACTGTTAGTTAAACCACTGTATGGTCTTGGCCACTGTGGTGCAGCTCAGTTTTAGGCTCTTGGTAATCTTCTTATAGCCTAGGCCATCTTTATGTAGAGCAACAATTCTTTTTTTCAGATCCTCAGAGAGTTCTTTGCAATGAGGTGCCATGTTGAACTTCCAGTGACCAGTATGAGAGAGTGAGAGCGATAACACCAAATGTAACACACCTGCTCCCCATTGACACCTGCGACTCTGTAATATTAATGAGTGACATGACACTGGAGAGGGAAAATGGCTAATTGGGCCCAATTTGGACATTTTCACTTAGGCGTGTACTCACTTTTGTTGCCAATGGCTGTGTGTTGAGTTATTTTGAGGGGACAGCAAATTTACATTGTTATATAAGCTGTACACTTACTACTTTACATTGAAGCAAAGTGTAATTTCTTCAGTGTTGTCACATGAAAAGATATAATTAAATATTTACAAAAATGTGAGGGGTCTACTCAATTTTGTGAGATACTGTAGATGTATTCCATATACACATTATTAAAAAAAATGTCCTCTCAGAAGTCCCAATATATTCCTAACCTATTCAAGAAAGTTACTTTCTCTCTTAGTAAACCTGCTCTGCAAGGTGCAGGGCAGGTTTATAGATAGCATAGTACAGGATGGAAAGCAGAGAAGGTCAGGACTCATGAGGAGAAGATGAAGTCTGACATCTTTCCGCTCAGATCTACACTCGGGGAGAGCTCTACTGTGTGCTGGGCAGGAAGCAGTGATCAAGGCTGCAGTGTAAACTTTCTTCTAGCTTCGTAGAGCTTCGCCCAACCAGTACTGGAGCTCTTCATGTGAAAGCAGAGACTCAGCCAGACACACTAACAAGAGCTCAAGGAGAGAGCCGGGGGAGAGGGAGTTTTCCCGTTCTAAAAAGGGGTGTGACTTCAGCCTCAGAGAGGAGTTTAGCAAATAGGAAGGGCGCATCTTGATGCAGGCTGTAGTGGCAGCACAGAGCATAGGATAGTGATACTCTTCTGCATTCTAACACCTGCCAACCCCTCCCACTCTCCGCCCAGGACACAAGCCCCTCCCCCCAGTGTTGCACCTGTACAGATGTAACACTCTGTGCTCCCCTCCCATGTGTCTTCACTCTCCGGAACAATGAGAGCCCTTTCACACTGAGCCCTTAATGCTAAAGTGTCGCTAGTTTTAGCGGTGCTTTAGAGCTGTTTAAGCAGCGCTTTTCACCTGCTAGCGGGGCACTTTTAACCCCAAAGACGGGTTAAAAGCGCTTGTGTTGTGACGCTTCCGAATTGATTTTCAGGTGCTTTGGAAGCGTTGCCTATTCATATCCTAACGTCCTGCAAGCGCACCGCCCCAGTGTGAAAAGACACACTGAAATGAATGGGAGGCAGCTTTCAAGCATTATTTAGAGGCTTTTTCTAGCACTAAAACGCCTGAAAACCGCCTCAGTGTGAAAGGTCATGTCAGCGCATTGCATAAAGGTAGAAGTTCAGGTCAGCCTCTTATCTGTTTCTCAATTGATTGTAAGGTCTCATTTTTTTTCTCTAAAAATAACAAACATGTCATACTTACCTGCTCTGTGCAGTTGGTTTTACACAGGGCAGGCCAGATCCTCCTCTTTTCGGGTCCCTCTTTGGCTCTCCTGGCCCCTCCTTCTTGTCGAGTGCCCCCACAGGAAGCAGCTTGCTATTGGGGCACCGAGCCGAGTCACAGCTCCCTATGTTCATTCAGACACTGAGCCCTCTCTCTCGTGATTGGCTAACTGACTTTGATTGACAGCAGTGGGAGTCAATGGCGCTGCTTCTGTGTCTCAGCCAATCAGGAGGAGAGCCCTGGATGGCCCAGACACTCGTGGACATTGCTGGAGAGAGATGGGGCTCAGGTAAATATTAGGGGGTGCTGGGGTGGCTGCTGCACACAGAAGGTTTTATCTTAATGCAGAAAACCTTCTGACTTTACAACCACTTTAACTAAAACCAATGTACAAAGTAGCTACTTACATGTAAAACTGCTCGCATATATGAGCTGACAGCACATCAATACAAACAATGTGCATTCCACGGTGCAGTACCACTAAGACAGAAGTGATGCCAGCAAGCCCGATGACGTAGGAGTGAAGAAACGTGGTGGGCAAGGCTTGCTAGCGTCACTTCCGTCTTGGTGGTTCCACACCGTGGAATGCACATTGTGTGTATTGATGCACTGTCAGCTCGTATGAGCGGGCAGTTTTACATGTGAGTAGCTACTTTGTACATTGGTTTTAATAAGTAAATAAACGGAATTACACTATAGATGCCCGGTTTTAATCTTTTTAACATGTGCATTGGATGGAGAGGAGAAACATATAAGAGGCTGACCTGAACTTCTACCTTTATGCAATGCACTAACATATCATTGTTCCTGTGAGTGAGGACACATAGATGGGGAGCAGAGAGTGTTGCACCTGGAGCATTGGATGTATGCATAAAGAAGCACTGAGCACTTTGTAATTACAGCACTTTTTCATTACAGCACAACTTTTAATGAATGTGGACGTTCTTTCTGGTCACAGCACGGAGCACTTTATTGTATTGTTGCACAGTATGAATTTGAATATTATGTGAAAAGCATTGTTTTTTTCAAATGTACCAAGGAGCACTTGTATGTGCGGTAATTTACAGTATTAGGAATGTTGATATACGTATGTATTTAATTCAGGCAGCACCGCACACCTTTTTCAATGGGTTCACAATGCATATCTCCGTTTTAGAGTAATCTATCATAGATTGGGATACTTTTTCAATGCATACTACCAGCACATTTCAAATTCCAATCATCATCATTATGGTGATGCAAAGCTGGCCATTAGGGATGAGCCGAACATCCCCTGGTTCGGTTCACACCAGATCTTGCGAACGGACCAAAACTTTGCAGGAACGTTAGAACCCCATTGAAGTCTATGGGACTCAAACGTTCAAAATCAAAAGTGCTAATTTTAAAGGCTAATTTGCATGGTATTGTCCTAAAAAGGGTTTGGGGACCCGGGTCCTGCCCCAGGGGACATGTATCAATGCAAAGAAAAGTTTTAAAAACGGCCGTTTTTTCGGGAGCAGTGATTTTAATGATGCTTAAAGTAAAAAAAAAAGTGAAATATTCCTTTAAATATCGTACCTGGGGGGTGTTTATAGTATGCCTGTAAAGTGGCGCATGTTTCCCGTGCTTAGAACAGTCCTTGCACAAAATTACATTTTTAAAGGAATAAAAGTCATTTAAAACTGCTTGCGGCTTTAATGTAACGTCGGGTCCCGGGAAATATGGATGAAAATCAGTGAGACAAACGGCATGGGTACCCCCCACCCCCAGTCCATTACCAGGTCCTTTGGGTCTTGCATGGATATTAAGGGGAACCCTGCACCCAAATTAAAAAAAGGAAAGGCGTGGGGCCCCCAGGCCCTATATACTCTGAATAGCAGTATACAGGTGGTGCAAACAAGACAGGGACTGTATGTTTGTTGTTAAGTAGAATCTGTTTGTAATTTTGAACTGGTACATTTTTAAAGTGTAGCTCCAGCCAAAAAATCTATTTTAAGCTTTTTGGAAAACATAGGGAAAGGTTATCACCCCTGTGACATTTGTTTTGCTGCCTGTGCACCTCTTCAGAAGTTTTCACCTCACTTTCTGTCCCAATGACAAATGTTTTTTGACAATTTAGGGTTTTTAGTGAAACAAGGATTGGTGATAAAGCATCAGTGGAGAGGAGAAAAACTTTTCCTATATTAACTCTTACAGGAGAGAATTTCCCTTCCTAGGGGTAGATTTCATGTCACTTCCTGTTGTCTCCTTCCGTTTGCAAGTAGGAGTCGTTTGTAAGTTGGATGTTTGAAAGTAGGGGCCTGCCCTATATACTCTGCAGAAATTGGGGCCTTAAGTGTTGGTGTTGCCACAACACTGTAAGCCCTCACAGGGCCCTGCTGTGAAATATTAGATCAAGAATTGTAATTACATGCCCCTATTGAACAGGGTTAGAAAAATTGGGCCTTTGTTAATGGTGGTGGTGATGCTGGGGCCATAACACTGTAAGTCCTCACAGTTACTCTTGGTGAGCGATGGAACATTCCCTGCTGTGAAATATTAGATCAAGAATTGTAATTACATGCACCTGTTGAACAGGGGCAGAAAAATTGGGCCTTTGGTGGTGGTGTTGGTGGTGCTGGTGCCACAACACTGTAAGTCCTCACAGTTACTCTTGTTGGGTGCAGAAACGGGCCCTGCTGTGAAATATTAGATCAAGAATTGTAATTACATGTCCCTGTGGAACCGGGCTCAGAAAAATTGGGCCTTAGGCACTGGTGCTGGTGCAACAACACTGCAACCCTTCACAGATACATTAGTTGGAGCACAGGAACGAGCCCTGCTGCAAAGTATTGCATCAAAAATTGTAATTACACGCCCCTGTTAAACAGGGGCTGAAAAATTGGGCCTTAGGCACTGGTGCTGGTGCCACAACACTGCAACCCCTCACAGATACTCTAGTTGGAGCGCAGGAACGAGCCCTGCTGCAAAGTATTGCATCAAAAATTGTAATTACATGGCCCTGTTTAACAGGGGCTGAAAAATTGGGCCTTAGGCACTGGTGCTGGTGCCACAAAACTGCAACCCCTCACAAATACTCTAGTTGAGCGCAGCAACACACCCCTATTAGACAGGGGCTGAAAAATTGGGCCTCAGCCACTGGTGGCTGTGCCCAGAACCAAAAATATTCTTACAAGCTATCATTGAGGAGGAAGAGGATAGTCACTCAGCATAACAGGATAGTCACTCAGCATCAGCATAGGGAGTCTTGAAGGAATCTGACATTTAAAAAAAAAACTATTCAGTTACATCAGCATCAGGGGCTTGGTATCTGGTGGTGATCCAAGACTGATTCATTTTTATGAAGGTCAGCCGATCAACCGAGTCGGTGGACAGGCGCACCTTGTGATCGGTTACAAAGCCTCCAGCAGCACTGAATGTGTGTTCTGAAGGAACGCTGGATGCAGGACAGGCCAGTAGCTCAATTGCATACTGTGCAAGCTCTGGCCTGTGATCCATCCTCAAGACCCAGTAACCCAGAGGATTTTCGGTGGGAAAGGTGTCCAAGTCAGATCTTAGCCCCTAGGTATTCCTGCACCATGTAAAACAAACGCTGGCGATGGTTGCTGGAACCGATCATACTTTGGGGCTGCGGACTAAAAAATTGTCTGAACGCATCGGTCAGACGGCCACCTTCTCCACCACTCCTTCTTTGACTGACCGAAGCCTCAGCAACACGTTGTCCAGGAACAGGAGTTTGTAACCTCCCAGTCTCTGGGAACACGTTGCACAGACCTTTCTGCAAGGCCTCCCAAAGATGTTTCATCCACTGCTCCCTCTGCGACGGCAAGATAAGGTCTGCAACCTTACCCTTGTAACATGGATCAAGGAGGGTTGCCAGCCAGTAACGATCCCTCTCATTGATACCACGAATACGAGGATCCGCAGGCTTTGCAGGATCAGGGAGGCCATATAGCGTAGGTTTGCTGGGGCATTCGGTCCGGAGTCCTCTGGGTCACTTAGAACGACATGATCCACAGCCACCTCCTCCCAGCCACGTACAATTCCATGGGTTTCTTGGGACTGTAAATGATCCCTTAAAGACTGCTGCTGATGCTGAGTGCCAGGCTCCACCTTCATGGTGACACAATCCTCCTCCTCCTCCTCGTCCTCTTCCTGTGTGATTGGCGGGCATGCAGGAACACTGTCTGGATAAAGGGGGCCTTGAGAGCTAAGGAAGTCCTCCTCTCCCTGCCTCTGTTCTGCCTCAAATGCCCTGTCCATTATTCCACGCAGCGTGTGCTCCAACAGGTGGACAAGGAGGACAGTGTCACTGATGCATGCACTGTCACTGCTCACCATCCTCGTGGCCTACTCAAATGGTGACAGGACAGTGCATGCATCTCTGATCATGGCCCACTGGCGTGGGGAAAAAAAACAAGCTCCCCTGACCCTGTCCTGGTGCCATAGTCGCACAGGTACACATTGATGGCCCTCTGCTGCGTGTGCAGGCGCTGCAGCATGGCCAACGTTGAGTTCCACCTGGTGGGCATGTCACAGATTAGACGGCTCTTGGGCAGGTTAAATTCCTTTTTGAGGTCAGCCAGCCAAGTACTGGCATTATATGACCAGTGGAAATGCACACAGACTTTCCTGGCCTGCCTCAGGACATCCTGTAAGCCTGGGTACCTGCCCAAGAACCTCTGCACCACCAAGTTAAGGATGTGAGCCAAACAGGGCACATGGGTCAGTTGTCCCTGTCGGAGGGCGGAAAGGAGGTTGGTGCCATTGTCGCAAACCACCATTCCTGGCTTAAGCTGGTGTGGCGTCAACCACCTCTGAACCTGCCCCTGCAGAGCTGACAGATTCTCTGCCCCAGTGTGGCTCTTGTCCCCCAAGCACACCAGCTCAAGAAACGCATGGCATCTTTTGGCCTGCGTACTTGCGTAGTCCCTTGATCGCCTACGAAGCACCGCTGGTTCCGAGGACAAAGCACAGGAAGAGGCCATGGAGGAAGAAGAAGAGGAGGGGGTGGAGGAGATAGGTGTGTCAGAATCACCAGTAGTAGCATTTTGGAGGCATGGTGGCGGAACAACCTCCAACTCTACTGCACCTTGTCTTGCATCCTTCCCAGCTGCCAGCAGAGTCACCCAATGCGCCGTGAAACTTAGGTAACATCCCTGTCCATGCCTGCTGGACCATGAGTCAGCGGTAATATGCACCCTATCGCTGACCACCCTGTCCAGCGAGGCCAAGACATTGCCTTCCACATGCCGGTAGAGAGCCGGAATCTGGGAACCTGCCACTGAGGAACCGCACATTCCACAAACTCACGGAAGGGGGCAGAGTCTACCAACTGAAAAGGTAGCAGTTGAAGTGCTAGCAATTTTGCCAAGCTAGCATTCAACCGCTGGGCATGTGGATGGCTAGGAGCGAATTTCTTTCTGCGGTGCAGCAGCTGGGGCAGGGAAATTTGCCTGGTACAATCTGACGTCGGTGTATCGATAGCAGATTGCCCACAAGTACTTGGCTGTGACACAACTAATTCTACACCTTCATTCCTCTCAGTGCAGGTCTCAAAGAGGACTGAAGGTATAGTGGGGTTGGAGATCCCGCGTTGGCAGCTGCTTTGCCAGACAAAGTACCCTGAGCCTGGGTGAAAGAGGATGAGGAGGATGAGGACAGCTTGGTCATCCACTCGACCAAGTCTTCCGCATGTTGCAGCTCAACACGACCAGCTGCCGAAAAAAAGGCCAAGCGTGTCCCACAGCCACATGCTGATGAGGATGCACCTTGTCCACGACCAGCACTGTAGACACAGAGCCTGCTTGCCCTCTTTTATTGTCTTGTGACTGTCTGCCTCTCCTTGTTGGCCTTCCAGACATACTATTTGCCTGCAGTGAGATGTAGCTGCACAAAACTGGGATGTATATATATACCGATTATACTGCAGCTAGCAGAATCAACTGCCTGCCTGTAGTATTATTAGTATGAGAACACCTGCACTTGTCTTCAGGTAGCTATACTGTATGTGCAACTGTGCAGGGTTACACAGTACACTAACTGGAAATACTTCAAGAGCCTGTCTGCGCTATTAATAGTATCAGAAGAAGCACACAAGCACCTGGCTTCAGGTAGCTATCCTGTAGGTACAACTGTGCAGGGTACACAGTACACTAACTGGAAATACTTCAAGAGCCTGCCTGTGCTATTAATAGTATCAGAAGAAGCACACAAGCACCTGGCTTCAGGTAGCTATACTGTAGGTGCAACTGTGCAGGGTTACACAGTACACTAACTGGAAATACTTCAAGAGCCTGCCTGTGCTGTTAATAGTATCAGAAGAAGCACACAAGCACCTGGCTTCAGGTAGCTATACTGTAGGTGCAACTGTGCAGGGTACACAGTACACTAACTGGAAATACTTCAAGAGCCTGCCTGTGCTATTAATAGTATCAGAAGAAGCACACAAGCACCTGGCTTCAGGTAGCTATATTGTAGGTGCAACTGTGCAGGGTACACAGTACACTAACTGGAAATACTTCAAGAGCCTGCCTGTGTTATTAATAGTATCAGAAGAAGCACACAAGCACCTGGCTTCTGGTAGCTATACTGTAGGTGCAACTGTGCAGGGTTACACAGTACACTAACTGGAAATACTTCAAGAGCCTGCCTGTGCTGTTAATAGTATCAGAAGAAGCACACAAGCACCTGGCTTCAGGTAGCTATACTGTAGGTGCAACTGTGCAGGGTTACACAGTACACTAACTGAAAATACTTCAAGAGCCTGCCTGTGCTGTTAATAATATCAGAAGAGCACACAAGCACCTGGCTTCAGGTAGCTATACTGTTGGTGCAACTGTGCAGGGTTAACCGTACAATAACTGGAAATACTTCAAGAGCCTGCCTGTGCTATTAATAGGATCAGAAGAAGCACAAAAGCACCTGGCTTCAGGTAGCTATACTGTAGGTGCAACGGTGCAGGGTTACACAGTACACTAACTGGAAATAATTCAAGAGCCTGCCTGTGCTATTAATAGTATCAGAAGAAGCACACAAGCACCTGGCTTCAGGTAGCTATACTGTAGGTGCAACTGTGCAGGGCTACACAGTACACTAACTGGAAATACTTCAAGAGCCTGCCTGTGCTATTAATAGTATCAGAAGAAGCACACAAGCCCCTGGCTTCAGGTAGCTATACTGTAGGTGCAACTACTGTGCAGAGTTACACAGTACACTAACTGGAAATACTTCAAGAGCCTGCCTGTGCTGTTAATAGTATCAGAAAAAGCACACAAGCACCTGGCTTCAGGTAGCTATACTGTAGGTGCAACTGTGCAGGGTACACAGTACATCAACTGGAAATACTTCAAGAGCCTGCCTATGCTATTAATAGTATCAGAAGAAGCACACAAGCACCTGGCTTCAGGTAGCTATACTGTAGGTGCAACGGTGCAGGGTTACACAGTACACTAACTGGAAATACTTCAAGAGCCTGTCTGTGCTGTTATTAGTATCAGAAGAAGCACACAAGCACCTGGCTTCAGGTAGCTATACTGTAGGTGCAACTGTGCAGGGTTACACAGTACACTAACTGGAAATACTTCAAGATCCTGCCTGTGCTGTTAATAGTATCAGAAGAAGCACACAAGCACCTGGCTTCAGGTAGCTATACTGTAGGTGCAACTGTGCAGGGTACACAGTACACTAACTGTAAATACTTCAAGAGCCTGCCTGTGCTATTAATAGGATCAGAAGAACACAAGCACTTGTCTTCAGGTAGCTATACTGTAGGTGCAACTGTGCAGGGTACACAGTACACTAACTGGAAATACTGTAAGAACACCTGCCTGCCTGTCAGTATATTAGGAAGAGAATAACAGGAACGAATCTAGCTAAACTGAATACAGTATATATATATATATATATATATATATATATATATATATATATATATACACAACACCTGGGATGCCTATAGATACACAATACACTGCAAGTGCAGCTAACTGACTTGATCTTAAATCAAATGACACTGTCTCTCTCTCTGTCTATCTCTCTCCACCGCAACACACTACACAGGGCCAACGTGCAGGTGGCCTTATATAGTGTGGGGCGTGTACTAAACCCCCTGAGCCATAATTGGCCAAAGCCTCCCTGGCTTTGGCCAATTATGGCTCTCTGTACACACGGCGCTGTGATTGACCAAGCATGCGGGTCATAGTGCATGCTTGGCCAATCATCAGCCAGCAATGCACTGCGATGCCGCAGTGAATTATGGGCCGTGACGCGCCACTCGAATTTGGCACGAACGGCCCATAACGTTCGTAAATTCAGCAAACGACCAAACACACAATGTTCGAGTCGAACATGCGTTCGAGTCGAACATGCGTTCGACTCGAACACAAAGCTTATCCCTACTGGCCATACACTGTGAATTGTTAGAAATTCTAATGCCCTGTACACGCGACCGGTTTTCCCGTCGGAATAACCTCTGAAGGTTTTTCCGACGGAGTTCCGACAGAATTCCGCTGAAACTGTCTTGCGTACACACGATCACACCAAAGTCCGACCGTCAAGAACGCAGTGACTTACAGCACGTACGACGGGACTAGAAAAAGGAGGTTCAATAGCCAGTAGCCAATAACTTCCGTCTCGTACTTGCTTCAGAGCATGCGTCGTTTTTGGTACGTTGGAACAGCATGCAGACGAGCGTTTTTCCTGATAGGTATTGGTTTGGTCGAAAATATTTAGAACATGTTCTCTTTCTAGGTCCGTCAGAATTTTCGACGTAAAAAGTCCGATGAGGAATACACACGATCAGAATGGACGATGAAAAGCTCCCGTCTGACTTTTTCTGTCGGACACTCCGCTCGTGTGTACAGGGCATAAAAGTGGGTGGCTTTTCCAGCTCAACAAAAGTTGATTAATCATTGAACTTTTATTGAAAATTGTCAACTACGCAGTGCATGCATTCAATAGGTTTCAGTCACAGTTCCATTCACAAAGTGGTATTTTCCTCTTTAACATTTGCGATAAAATACCTCATAGTGCTTTTCAAAACATTTTTTGACATTCACAAAAAAATTCTACTAACATAAAGTATGCGGTATTTATCGAAATATGCTGTATTTATCTCATGAAACCATGCAGTGTTTTATAGCATGTGATATCCAGTGGAACTGATACAGCGGAGAAGAATAATGCCCTGTACACACGACGGGTTTTGCATACACACGTTCACACGAAATTCCGACCTTCCAGAACGCGGTGACGTACAACACGTACGACAGGACTATTCAATAGCCAGTAGCCAATAGCTTCCGTCTCGTACTTGCTTCAGAGCATGCGTCGTTTTTGGTGCGTCGGAACAGCATACAGACGAGCGGTTTTTCCAATAGTAATTTGTTTCGTCGGAAAAATATAGAACATGTTCTCTATCTAAGTCCATCTGAATTTTCGACAGAAAAAGTCCGATGGGGCATACACACGGTCGGAATATACGATGAAAAGCTCCCATCGGACTCTTTCTGTCGGAAATTCCGCTCGTGTGTACGCCGCATTAGAACCCCTGTCAGTTTTTATTGCTAACAAAGAGGTAAAATGGTTTAAACTGTAGAAAGTCACCAAGTCAGTGCGGTCCCGGCAGCCTATGTATTAATCAGTTGCGGCCCATAATGCAGGGTGCAGGGGCGACTCCCCCCTAATCCATTGCGTCCGGCCCCCTAATCTACATGCAAGGTTTTTTTTTTTTTTTTTTTTTTTTTAAGAAGCACGTGATTAGAGACAGAGGCTCTAACAGGCTTCAAAAAAGGGTGGGCAGAGCACTGCGCCCGAGCCCACCCAGTTGTGTAATATTCACTATTGTCTTCCTGATTCTCCTCCTGGCCAATTGGGAACAGGAAGCGGGTCCTGAGACCTGTCACCCCATTGGTCAAGAGGAGAAGCGATCCTATTGGCCACCGAGGAGGAGGAGGGAGAAGACGCAGGGGAAGCCTCCGTGAAGCACCAGGAGGACGAGAAGCCGCTCGCCGCCCAAGGGAAGCACTGCTTGCGACCTAGATTGGTAAGTGCAGGGCTAATGACCGACTGGGGGGTGGCGGCGGGTGGATTGTTTGCCATCCCCTCAAAAAAAATATACCACCAGTCACCACTGGTATTGAAGCGGAGTTCTGCTTATAAAAAAAAAATTAAAGTCAGCAGCTACTAATACTGCAGCTACTGACTTTTAATAATCGGACACTTACCTGTCCCAGGGTCCAGCGATGCGGGGGAACGAAGCCCTGCTCGTCTCCCCCTCCTCTCTGTGGTGCCGGTATTGTAACTTTGGGCGCCCACTGCACATGCGCGAGCTGCACTGCGTGCTGTTACTGGCCGGGCAATCATCTGGGGCCTGTGACATGTCCCAGATGTTTGTTGAGAGGGAGAGGTGATCTCCCTTCTGGTGCTGCGGTGCGTCAGGAGGAAGTGGAAGCTGGGACCCTCTAAAAAGAGGGTACCCGATCCCCCCCCAAAAAAAATTACATGTCAAATGTGGCATGTCAGGGGGTCACCTCCCTTAAAGCGGAAGTTCCATTTTTGGGTGGAACTCCACTTTAATTAATGTAAAAGAAAAAATGTGACTTGAATAACAGTCAAAGGGAACCTGCTTTCACGGGACACATGTGGTGTATAAAAAACAACTTCAAGTTCAATTAAGTAAATACAAAATGTCTTTCTAAATGTCAAATATTGAAAGAAAATGGATCAAAACTCACACACATACTGTATATAAATATCCTTCTTCCATAACGTTGTCTTTTTTACTGGTGGAGGAAGGGTATATATTTATATGTGTGTGATTTTTTATACTACTTTCTTTTAATATTTGATAATTAGAAATATAGTTTGTGTTTACTTAAAGTATAACTAAAGGAAAAACTTTTTTTTTTAGTTTCGGATTGGGTGGAGAGGCATTGGAACATCTATTTTATTGCTGTCTGTGACCCCATTAGGAAGACTCACCCTCTCTGTTTGTCCTGTTTACCATTATCATTGAACGTAAGCCTGGTTTCACACATGTGCGGTGCGAATTGAAGCTCAGGTTTCACTGGGGAGATAACAATCTCCTGTTCAACGGATTCATTGCGTTTTTGCTCAGGATTAGAGAGCAGGGAGAGGGGGAGGGAGGGGGGGGGGGAGAGGGGGAGGTGTAGTGAGGAGAAAGAGAAAATCCTTGTTCAGAACGCAATGCATCTGCGAATCAGATGCGTTCCCATAGGAGATAATAGGCTTGTAGTTCGCACCGCAATGCCCAAAAAACGCACACGTTTTTTGTGCAATGCGCAGTGCGAATGCAACGCACATATGTGAACCAGATACATTCATATGAATGTATTTTAAAATGTCCTGCGAATTAGATGCGGTGTAAGCCGCATCTAATTCGCATAGGTGTGAACCCGGGCTTAAAGTAAAAGAAAATCCCAAATATAGGGTTGTCCCCAGAAAAGTAATAGAAGGGACATTTTGCAATGGGGACACAGATGGGGCATTTTTTTTTTAAAACTGACGTTTCTAACCCTCCCTTACTCTATCCAAAATAAAAAAAAAGTGTTGTCACTAAGTCAGTGCGGACCCTGCAGCATATGTATTAATCAGTAGCGGCCTGTAATGCAGAGCACAGGGGCGCCTCCCCCCTAATCCATTGCGCCCGCCCCCCTAATCTACATGCAAGGTTTTTTTTGTTTTTTTTTAAGAAGCACGTGATTAGAGACAGAGGCTCTAACAGGCTTCAAAAAAGGGTGGGCAGAGCACTGCGCCCAAGCCCACCCGGTTCTGTGACAATAGCAAATTTTTCAACCTTTTTAACACAGAGGAACCATGAGATATTTTTCCTGACGCCACCATGGCAGCATACTAGTGATAGGCTCTGCCTTTCTCTCCTCCCTCAGGACCAAAGAAATAGCATAAATTAAAGGCCTGTTAGGCCTGTACGCACCATTGAAGAGTAAGCAGTACTATGTTCCCCCTTCTGCCTCCAGGCAGCTGCCAGCTGGGTTAAGCCTCTCCCAGTACGAAGTCCCAGTATCAGGCTGCTAAAAGCGCCAGAGTAGCTTGGGAGCTCCTTCTGTGGGTCTTGATGGAGCTGAGCAGTTTTTCCTCTTTAGGAATGAAATCTGCCTTTAAGGTTGGTGTCTGCAACACTTGTTGGGTTTGGGGAGGCCAGCTTTGCATCCTTCTTACCTTTGCCTTTGTCTCCTGTCATTTTCTCATTTTCTGCACCTCCTGTTCTTTTCCTCCTGCAGTGGCACTGGTCTGGGTACATTACTCCCTCTAGACAGGTTCTCTGTCCTTTGCTGTCCTAGGCTGGCTGTAGGTATAGCTTATGTTTGTAGGTTGTGTATGTATAGGTTTGGGGCAGGTGGGTATGTGTGTGTGTGTATATATATATATATATATATATATATATATATATATATATATATACACATGGATATATGGATATGTATATATGTGTATTGTAGGGGATCAGAGGGGTGGACAGCTGGCTCAGAGACAGCCCATTAAAACAAAAGTGGCTTTATTCAGCAAAATGGCAAAATAAACTTGAGATAAGACAGACTTGTCTTGTCACACGGTTGTGCACACAGGTACAGCTCGCAGTTCAGCAGCACACAGGCTTATAGGTAATATGTGGTTAAGCTCACCCAGCACACCATCCAGCAATGGACATTTTCACACAGCATGCTGCTGTCTCTCTCTCTTCTACTCAAACAGCTCCTCTCTGAGACTTTCAGCCCAGCTTACAATAAGCAGGTCTGAAGGGGAAATACCTGCCCTCTTCAATTAACCTCTTCTTAACTCTGCCCCAGGCTGACCCCCTGCAGTATGTATATATGTTCATGTATATGTTTGTGTATATATGTGTGTGTGTGTTCTTATGTTGGTTGGTATGTATGTATGTATGTGGGGTGGGGGGGGGGGGGGTGTTATATGGAGGCGTATGTGCATGTATTTATATATGCATGCATATTGTTTTTTTTTTTTAAAAAGCGGAAAGGAGAGAGTGTGTAGATGTATATATGTGTATGTATATATTTAGATATACATTAATAGAGGTAGAGGGAGAAGCAAAGTCGCTGTTGCCTTATCTATTTTTCCTCTTCTCGGTTTTTCTGCGGCTGTCCGTCTCTCAGCTGGTCGTCCCATTTCTCCACGGTTCGAGTATCAGTCACCACCCATACAAAAGACCCTCAACACTTAGGTGGGGACCACTATGTCGGTAAGTTTTAAGGAAAAGAGTGCCCTCTCATGTGGATTGCTTTGATTTGCTTCAGCTCCGCGCACCCACGCTCTCAAAGGCCAGAGCCAGAGGCCATAAAAAGGCTGATGTTCTTCAGAGAAGCGTAGCTTGGATGCCGCTCCCACTCAGGAGAGAGGTTCCAAGGAAAATGTCTTAGCTCTTCTTTCCCAGACCCAGCACCCCAACAAGAGTCCTGCAGGACCTGTGGCACGGTGCCTATTGCCCAGGAGGCTGGTGAGTGAAGTCGGCCTGGTTGAAGTTTGCAGCTGACAGGTAATACCGAATGTCCTTATTACTTATAAGGTGGCACAAAACTTCTGTTTTAAACTCACTGTAATTACACTAGCTAGCCAGCCCCCATGTTGCGGGTCTAGCAACTAGCAGAACAACCTCCCTCATGGATCACTCATCCTCTCAGTACTCCTGAGGAGGGGGTGCAGCCTGCAAATGATTTTAGCTCTCTTGCACCAGAGGAAGATCTGGAGCTACTTGGTGTCAGTTTTTCCTTGGAGAACTGTGTATCCAGGCAGTCATGCAGACCATTACATGGGTTAAAAGACAAAGTCATATTTACCCTTTCAATGAGCAAACACTTTTCCATTAGGAAACTGGTTTAATTCAAGGCGGATATAACATCACTGAAATCCATGCCCACAGTGGGACTGGCTGTTGTCCAATAGGGTGGCGGCTGGGAAGGGCCTGCCACTCAACAGAGGCCCTTATCTTGGTGACGGGTACTTTGGGTTTCTCCTCCCAGGATATGGTTGGGGAGGAAATACTTAGGGCTGATATCTTGGGACCCGGCCAAGATGTATCGGCAAATTTCACTGCGGAAGCAGCAATAGTCTCAACTTGGTGCCTGGCCAAGGCAATGCTATACTCAGTTATGACTAGGGGCTCTGTTTGGTTTTTATTTGTTTAGCGCTGCACCTATTTTTATATTTTTACTTGAGGGATTTGATTGTTTGACCCTGGTGTTCAGCTCCTTTTGTTTTTTTGCATACATGCTCTGATATATCATTCATTTAATATGACTAGGGGTACCCTATGGTGGTGACCCAGGGCGGTGCTTGGCTTCCTAGAAACAAAATTGGAATAGTCACTTTATAGTGCAAGATCTCTGTTTGATATGAAACCAGAGACAGCCATGTCGGAAGTGACAGGAGGAGGGTCCGTTCTTCTCCCATAACAGAAAGCAGGAAAGTAAATATATATTTTTATATAGAGGCCAACTTTTGCTTTCCAACAGTTAAAGTGCCTGTGGGGGCTCTAGTGGTTCCTCTGTTTTGCTTCCATCAGAAAAGGACGGTGATGGTCATAAGGAGAATTCTGAAATCAGATGTCTCTACTTCCTGGAAGACTTCTAGGTGTCTCAGCCTCCTGGCCGTAATGTTGTCATTCATACCCATGATTCCTTGGGTGCATGGGCACTGGTGCTAGTTTCAACTACAACGGAGGAAACAGGATGCGGCGCAGCTATAGTCAGTGTCACGCAGTATGTATAGCGGTCCGCGGTGATGGAAAGACCTTGAGGATGCCACGAACCATCTGACTGGATCAATGTGATGAATCATATCGGCAAGACATCCTGGAAGGCGCACTGCGAGGGTCTGTCGGTCAAGGCAAGTGAAGATTGCTAGCCAAGGAAGGTAGTCTCGAAAAGCGCTGGTCAGGCAGCCTTTTTTTATCACTTTGACCTTTCTACACAGAATCAAGGGTGACCAGTCATCTTGCGGTTGAGCAACAGGACAGCAATTGCGTATTTTTAGCTCCAGGGAGGATCTTGCGGCAATATGCTATTGAGAGATGTAGAACCCAGAATGTCTGGGTAGGAAGATCACCAGCAAATTCCGGAAGCAATTTACCTCCTAGGGGACTGGAATACATGGACATACTGTCCATCATGCAAGCTTGCCAGAGCATGAGGGGGAGGCTTGTCCACAGGTGGCCTACCACAGACAGGCTTCTTTTCTTCTCACAGCAAATGCCAATTTAAGAAGAGGTCTGACTTGGTTTCCGCTCCCTAAAGTGGAGAACAGAAGCTGAGTTTCTCCATGAAACTGCAATCAAGCCTACTGCATATGTTTTTCCCAACTTCTCTCGTAATGAAATTCCTCTGGAAGCTGTCAAGAATGAGCATGGTAGTCACGACCACCCCTCCATTATGATCATAGGAGTCTTGGTGCTTCCTGGCTATCTACTTCAGAATACAGAAGTCGATTCCCCTTCACACATGCACAGACCAGAGATGCAAGCATAATGGTGGGAAGGGGAAGCTGCAGAACCTAGATTGCTCCAGAGTTGCTCCAAGAGTGAGCTCTACGTTGGGGGTGCGAAAGGCACTCTACTAACAGTCTCTATGCCAAGATCTGGTACAAACTTCTGTATTTTTCTATATTGCATGGCAAGATATTATTCTTACTGCACCTCTGGTGGCAGCTGTTCTGGTCTTCTTGTAGGTCAGATTGGACATGAACCTTACCCTATACTCTTTTGAGGTTGCAGGTGTCAGCAAGAACAAGGATTAATTTGGCCAAAGGACCTTTAGTTTGCAAAATTTTGAAGACAATCAGGAGGTTTCGTCAACCGTGAAAGAGAATCTTTCACAATTAAAATCTTTCGATGCTGTTGGGGTTTATTTTAACTGTTTACTCCAACAGGGCAGTGTTCGGTTTAAGACATCGCTTACTATTCAGTAATTAGCGCAAATCGTCAAACAGAAGTCGGTTTGATTTTCAAGGCCTTAGAGCTTCAGGAAAGCATATTGCTTTTGTTACAGGAGTAGAGCTGCATCCTGTAGTTCAGCTTATATCAGAGGTAGCGACAGCCTTCCATCTATCAATCATCTGTCCATTGCCTAACTTTCCAGACGTTCAAGCAAGAAAACCACACAAATTGGTCATTCCCAGAGCTTGAAAGAAGTTTCTGTCCACAATTGCTCTTTTCAGTTCATATGATAAGTCTTTCGCTGTTCCAGATAGAGAAAACTGAGTACTGTCCGTGATACTTTTTTTATTTGCACTAACATACAATTTTTCAGGACAAGCTTTCGGGGTATGTCCCCTTCTTCAAGGTCCAAGCAGTACTGATTCACAAATTTATCACATTTATCACATTTTTTATCACATTTTTATCACATTTATCACATTTATCTCTGTCACAATTGCACTAATATGGCTACAATCAAATCAAGTACTGTTCCAGATGGAATTCATCAGGCAAGAGAGGTTGCCTCCTGGACTTTAACAAGATTGGTTGTGCAGTTGAAAGCATCTATGGATTCATTCTACAGGAAAGTGGCATGCTTTTCCCAGCATACCTTTTCAACCTTTACAGAATAGATCTGAGTGCCTTGTCATCAGTGGGCTTCGGAGGAATGACTGTTCAGTCTTCTGTCCCATTTATATATAAAATAATTATTTTGGTTTGTTAAGTAGAACTCACCCTGTCAGCTAGGATATGCATCACTAGTATGCTGCCATGGTTGCGTTAGGAAAACGGAAAATTGTATCATACTTACCGTAATTTTCCTTTCCTGTATGCTGCCAATCCATGGCAGCATACAGACCCACCCTTGTGCGTTTTGGTATCTAGCTAATTATGAAGAATGGGGCGGGGCCTTTAATTTATGCTATTTCATTGATCCTGAGGGAGGGGAGAAAGGCGGAGCCTATCACTAGTATGCTGTCATGGATTCGCGTCAAGAAAGGAAAATTACAGTAAGTATGATACAATTTTCTGTTTTCCAGATTCAGGAAACCCCTGCTAAAAAATTCTATATCTACAACTCATGATACATTAGTGCAGGGGTAGGCAACCTTTTAAACACAGTGTCCTGAAAAATGTTTTTAAAAAAATTGAGTGTGCCGATTTTATAACAAAAAACTTTCACACTCTCAATCACGAAAAGGATTTTTTATAAAGTAAATGCTATAAACTACTTGAGTAGTAGTGAGAAATTAACATCCTACACTCACACGCCTCAGATCAGCCCCAATTCCTGCAACTCCACACCTCAGATCACTGTCCCCCCTGCACATCTGCCCCACCACTGCCCCCCCTGCACATCTGCCCCACCACTGGAACCCTTTGCACATCTGCCCCACCACTGGAACCCCCTGCACATCTGCCCCACCACTGGAACCCCCTGCATATCTGCCCCACCACTGTACTACCCTGCACATCTGCCCCACCGATGTACCCCCTTTCTTATCTGCCCCAGCACTGTAACCCCCTGCACATCTGCCCTACCACTGTACTACCGTGCTCATCTTCCCCACCTCTGTACTCCCCTGCTCATCTGCCCCACCACTTTAACCCCCTGTACATTTGCCCCACCACTGTACCACCCTGCTCTTCTGTCCCACCACTGTAACCCCCTGCTCATCTGCCCCACCAATGTTCCCCTTTTCTCATCTGCCCCACCACTGTACCTCCCTGCACATCTGCTCCACCACCGTACCCCCATGGTCTTCTTTCTCACTGCTGAACCATATTCTCATCTTTCCTAACACTGAACTTATCTACTCATTTGCCCCACCGCTGTAACCCCCTTTCTGATCTGCCCCACCACTGTAACCCCCTTTCTCATCTGCCCTACCACTGTAACCCCCTTTCTCATCTGCCCCACCACTGTACCGCCTGTTCTTCTGCCCCAACGCTGAACCCCCTTCTCATCTGCCCCAACAGTGAACCCTCTCTGCTCATCTTTCCCACCACTGTAACCCCCTCCTCATCTGGCCAAACACTGACCCCCCCACTCATCTATCCCACCAGCGTAACCCCCTGCTCATCTGCCCCATCACTGTACCCCCTGCTTTTCTGTCCCACTGCTGAACCTCCTTCTCGTCCCTCCCACTATACCTCCTGCACATCTGTCCCACCACTGTAACCCCCCTGCTCATCTGCCCCACCACTGTAACCCGCTTTCTCATCTACCTCACCAATGTACCTCCTGCACATCTGTCTCACCTCTATACCCCCTGCTCTCCTGTCCCACCACTGTAACCCTTTGCTCATCTGTCCCACCAATACACCTCCTTTCACATCTGCCCCACTGCTCTACCCCCCTGCTTTTCTGTACCACCATTGAACCCCTTCTCATCTGCCCCAACACTGAACCCCCCTGCTCATCTGTCCCACCACTGTAACCCCCCTACTGTTCTGTCCCACTGCTGAACCCTCTTCTCATGTCTTTCACCACTGTACCTCCCTGCAAATCTGCCCCAATGCTGTACTCTCCTGCTCTTCTGTCCCACCTCTGAACCCCTCCTGCTCATTTTCCCCACCGCTGTACCCTCCTGCTCATCTGCTCCACCGCTGTACCCTCTTCTCATCTATGATATGCATGATATGCAGGGTGGTTAAAGGAAGAAGATATGAGACACATCTACCTGTCCTGGCACACTCATCCTGCTGATCCACCTTTCTCATCCAGCCCACGTGCTTGGATATAATGTATGTGATGTCACATACTAGCATCTGGAATGGATGCACAATGATGAGCTCAGGTCAGGGGCATTTTCTGAAAGCAGTGGGCCTGTGTGCAGGATCATAAGTTGGGCCCCTGCAGCTGAGAAAAAGTGTGGCACTCTGCACCACAGAAAAAAATTTTCATTGCGCTGAATACTGGCTGTGGCTTAAAGGGACACAGAGTGCAGGGGTTCAGTACTAAGTGGCGCAAAGGTTCAGGAATAATTTCAACAAAGTTCCCAGAAGCTCAACAGTAATTCCACAAACTGTCACCTGATTGGGGTTTTCTCAATCGGTAAAATCCCTTCTTTCTGTGATTGGTAGTGGCAACCAAGCAAGTCCTCTTCCTCCAGATGGTGGGCGGGGCTAGCAGGACTGTGATTAGCTTTAGCAGTGGCCAATGATAGTCCTACTCCTGGAAACAGGGACTGTCCCCCCCAGCAGAACTGCACCCAATATCTTCCCCATCACAAAAGCTGATGATCGCAGCTACAGCAAAGTTAGAGAACCAAACAATGTTTCCCATCTTTTACAATGTGTGGGGGCACAGTGCCTCCCCCTCTGTGCAGGTGCGGCATGGGGAAATCTGAAATTGGAATGCATTAGTGTTTCACTGACACTTCCCTGCGCTGCTCTGCTGATGGGAAGGGAGTTGAGTGCTGGCAAAAGAGGCTTCAAGTGCCACTTGTGGCACCCGTGCCGGGGGTTGCCTACCCCTGCATTAGTGTGATGGTCAGTGGGAAGAAGGCTCCTTACACTTATGGTCATTGGGGAGAATTACCCCCTTATAGATAGCTAAAAAGATCAATGATGTCAGTGGGAAGATATCTCTAAAAATAATTGTGAAAAGGTAAAGTTTCCCCACTACTGTACATGTGACATATGTTCTAACAAGAGATTAGACCATTGTGATATGCATGTACATTGTATTATGTTTTGAGTTATTGGGAGGGTTTTCTTTGCAGCAAATGATGTACATGCTTGTATATTTACAAAAGCCCCTGGGGTGGATTTATTAAATGTAATGGGGGTTGATTTACTAAAGGCACATAGACTGAGCACTTTGCAAGTGAAGTTGTTCCAGAGCTTATAAAATAATGGGAAGCACTGCTGACTTCCATCATCGAATCATGTGCAAGGAAAAATGCTGTTTTTTTTTTCCTCGCATGTGTTTTGGTATTCTATGTAAAATGAAGCTTTACCTCATGTACTAAGCTCTGGGTCAATTTGCCTTAAGGTAGAACTATAGGCAAAACTTTTTTTTTATTTTGGATAAAGTAAGGGAGGGTTATAACCCCTGTCAGTTTTTATTTTTGCCATCTGTGTCTCCTTTGGAAGATTTCCCCTCTATTACTTTTCTGGGGACAACCCAGAATTTGGGAGTTTCTTTTACTTTCACTTTCAATGATAATGGTAAATAGAGAGAGAGTGAATCTCCCTAACGGGGACACAGACAGCAATAAATGCCTGACATGTGTTCTAATCCACCTCCACTTTATCCAAAAGTAAAAAAAAATCCTTTAGTTCTTCTTTAAGCAAATCAACCCCAATAATTTCCATATTTCCATATTTAGGTTTCTATGCATTACTGTTGAGAGAACTGATCCTAAAGGGCAGAAATTGCTCAAAATTGGCTATTATATTTTTACATTCCTAAAATACCGCATGCCTGGACCACAACTTATTACCTGCATTTAATTATTTATTTCCTTCTGTGAATTGAATTTAACACCTTTTCATGCGGTAAATACCAAGTGTTTTTTGCGTTCAAAATATTTTATTAAGTTTCCAATAGATCAAAAACAAAAACAAAAATACATAACCATCGCTTTAAATGCAGGCGTACATAGTAAAACAAATGAAACCCCTTGGGGGCTACATATATACCTTATGACCTTAGATATGGCACAAACAAAACATACCATAAAGAAAATTGCGTCCTTGCAAGAGAACCTACATATGAAAAAGTTAGATCGCATAGATCTGGAGAACCGCAGCTCAGGGTACGTTTGGTGAGGAGGAGGTAGGAGAGACCGTCTGCACCCCAACTGGGAACACACTGTGCCAGAGCGGAATTCTCCCACCTGCCCCAGACACTCCCTTAGTTGATGCTTCATGTCTCTGGGTAACAAAACAGAGAGTAACGATCTACCATCTATGCTGCCCTTGGGAACTGGGTTCCCTGAGATCTCTGCAATGGTCTGAAATAAGGCTGGAGATCATTTACTTGACAGATCAACCTGCAAAGAAACAAGATGAAGGAAAAAAAAAACAAAAGGGGAAAAAATAGAGAGGTAAGAGAGGGGAGATAGAAGAGGAGGAGGAGGAGGAAGGAAGCCAAACCACGGGAGGAGGTCCTCCAAGCCCAGATACTGTTTGATTCGTCAGGGTTTAACCCCTGGGATCAAGGAGGTGCCCAAGAAAATAGCCCATGGTTCCCATACAGCTTCAAATTTCTCTGTGGTGTTATTTAGGATACTGGCCACCTTCTCTTGGGCCATGATCCATGAAATCTTACGGATAGCCGCTTGGAAGGGTACCTTGGGTTGTTTCCATGCCTTGGCTATAGATAACTTAGCTCCCAGCAAAATAAAGTGAATCAATCTGCGTGACATTTTTGGAGTTTTGGGTAAATGGTCGTTCAGGAGCGCTATGGCGGGGGTTCTTGGGACCTGAACTCCGGTGACTTTTTTAATCATTTGGAAAATCTTATGCCAGAAAGACCTCAGCCGTGGACATTCCCAAAAGATATGGGTCAATGAGCCCCTAAGAAGACAACCCCTAAAGCACCTGGAGTCCGTGGAGGGGAACATTCTGGCCAGTCTCTCTGGTGGAAGGTACCATCTCGTGATGACCTTTACGCTGGATTCCACCAGTGAGATGTTCAGGATGTTCTTGTACGCCCTATTATAGGTGACTCTCCATTTCTCCAGGTCCCACTCCAGGGCTAAGTCAGACTCCCAAGCTACCATGTATGGAGACTTGGCTGTCTGATTAGAGAGTGACTGATAAATGATGGAGATTCCACCCCTCTGCTCCGTGGAACGACCGCACCATACCTCGTAGGGGGTGAAAGAATGGTTAGAAGGATTGTCTTTACCTCTATTTGTGAGGAAGTGTCTGATCTGATGAAAGCGGAAGTTCTCGGAGTCAGGCATCTCCAACTGACTCACACAGAAGGCCCTGGTTAAAGGCCCCATTGATGTGAAGAAGTGTCTAATCCGGTACATCCCCTTGTTCAGCCACCAGCGGAATGCTTTAATGTCGGTTCCCGGGGGAAAGTCAGGATTATTGAATATATGGGCCAGTGGTTGTTTGCGGGAAGTTAAGTTTGGAAGGTTTCTTAGAGAATCCCATAACTGAAAGGATTGCGAGAGGATTGGGGATAGAATGGGGGGACGTTTTTTAGGGGGAACCCACAAAAGGAAATCAATAGTGAAAGAGGGGACTGCCTGTCTCTCAATCATTATCCAGTCCGGTCTCTCCGCTTTCGCATATACCGTCGAAATCTGAGCTAATCTGGCCGATTGAAAATACCAAAGTAGATGCGGAAGGCCTAAACCCCCTTGGGTTCTACTTAAGTATAAAGTGCTCTGTTGTAGTCTGTACCCCTTCCCTCCCCAAATGAATTTTACTATTTTCCGTTGGAGCGATTTCAAATGTTCCCTGTTGATGTTGATTGGGATGGCTCTAAATAGGTAGAGAATTCTGGGGAGTAGGGTCATCTTGACGGCATGAATCCTCCCCAACCAGGATAAACCCCCTCTGGCCCATTTGGATAAGTCCGACTCTAGTTTGCGGTAAGTGTGAGGGAAGTTGGATGCATAAAGGAGTTCAGTTTTCGCTGTGAGCCTTATCCCTAAATAGTCAATGTAAGAATCACTCCATTTGAAATCAAAGGAACTCTGCAGGGATGCCACTAAGGTAGGGTCCAGGGAGATATTCAAAGCTGAAGATTTGGCATAATTGACCTTAAGCCCAGAGACCCCCGAAAACTCTTTCAGGAGCCTGCAAAGGTTTGGGAGGGAGGTGGTTGGGGATGTGAGGAAAAGGAGCATATCGTCCGCAAACAGCCCGCATTTGTGGACCTGGTCACCGCAGGCGACTCCCTGAATGTTGGGGTCTGCTCTTATTGCTATTGCTATTGTTTCGATAGCTATGGCAAAAATTAGGGGGGAAAGTGGGCATCCCTGCCTAGTTCCTCTAGCAATGGTCAGAGTTTTAGAGTATTGACCTTGTAGGCGTATCACCGCTTTGGGAGAGGAGTATAGAGATTTTAGAATTCCCAAAAAGTTGGGTCCGAAGCCCCAAATTTCTAGTATGGAGAAGAGATAGGGCCATTCGATCGAGTCGAATGCTTTGTGGAGATCCAACGAGAGAAGCATACCTTTCTGTTTCGGTCCCCCTTCCCAGTTAGATTGAAGGATGGATACTATATCTATAGCTCTTCTAATTTGGTCAGGCCCTTGCCTACCGGGTATGAAACCCACTTGGTCCTTGTGTATATAGTGATTGATAAAGGAGGAGAGGCGATTGGCAAGAATTTTAGTGAGAATTTTGAGGTCATTGTTAATTAAAGAAATGGGTCTGTAGTTCTCAACTTCCTCATGGTTTTTGTTGGGTTTGGGGATCACTGAGATGAATGCTGTATTTAGTTGAGATTCCAGAGGGGATCCTGACTTTTTAGAATTAAAAAACTTTGCTAGATACGGGGCTAGGATAGTGCTGTATTCCTTATAGTAAGGGACTGAGAAGCCGTCTGGCCCTGGGGCTGAGCCGGACTTAAGGCTTTTTATAACTGCCCTGATTTCATCTTCCGTGATGGGGGAATCCATTAAGTCTCTACAGTCCCTGGATAGAGATGGAAGTTCAAGCTGGGATAAGAAATCACTTACTCGGGAGCCTTTCTCAGATAGAGGAGGGCTGTAGAGTGAAGAGTAAAAATCGTGGAAAGCGGACATGATACTATTTGGATTTGCTGTTGGGGGTTGACCAGCTATCCTCAATTTGGGGAAGGAATTGGAGCGAAATTTAGGTGAGAGTTTAGAAGCTAGCATAGAGCCGAATCTATCCCTGTGGCAATAAAATTTGGCTCCAGACCATCGAAGAGTCTTCTCTGCTTTAGCCGTTAAGGCGAGATTCAGCTCAAGTCTGGTGGCATCAAGTTTACCCAAAAGGGTCTTAGATGGGTGCTTTTTATGTTCTGCTTTTAGGTGAAGGAAGGACTGTTCAAGCTTCTGAATGTCGATCAAACGTTCCTTCTTAAATTTGGACGCTAGTTTAATTATGACTCCTCGAATGGTTGCCTTGTGGGCTGCCCACAGGGTTTCGGGGTTGATATTATCCACATCATTCAAGAGGAAAAATTCTTTAATAGCTTTAGCAATTTCCTTAACCAAGCTAGGGTCGGCTAACAGGGATTCGTTTAGTCGCCAGTAGAAACCTCCTCGCCCAGACAGGACATTCTGTAGAGTAAGGGAAACCAAAGAATGATCGGACCAAGCTGTGTCGAGAATTGCTGCTTTGGTTGACAGAGGAATAAGAGCTGTCTGGGTGAGGATGTGGTCAATCCTAGCGTACGATTGGTGAGGAGCGGAAAAGTGTGTGAAGTCCTTTTTGTTGGGGTTCAGTTCCCTCCAAACATCCACTAGACCTTGTGTATGGACCATTTTGGCGATCCTCGTGCTAAGTTTTGTGGGGCGTGTGAGTTGGTTTTTGAGGGGCCTGGTTTTGTCTAGACCCTGATCAAATGCAACATTTGAGTCCCCCCCCATAATTACTTTGCCTTCCAAGAGGGGGTTCAAGGTTGAGAAGAGGTCCTGGAAAAACGCCGCTTGGCCCTTATTAGGGGCATAATATGAGACAAAAGAATATAGAACGCCTTCCAAGGTACCCTTTACCAAGATGAATCTGCCCTCTGGGTCCCTAAAGTCGGAGAGGAATGAGAATTTGCAGTTTTTAGAGAAAAGAATAGCAACCCCTTTCGTCTTATTGGGGGCGTTCGCTAGATAAAATGTCGGAAAGTGTAAGTGTAGGAACTTGGGGGTGTACCGAGACTGGAAGTGTGTCTCCTGTAAGAGCAACACATCAAACTTCAATGATTTATAATGATCAAAGGCTAATCTCCTTTTCCTTGGAGAATTAAGGCCCTGGACATTATGAGAACCAATCTTGAGGTCATTATCCTTCACGGTGATGTCAGTCATAGGAGCAGAGGGAATGGAAGCTGGGAATCATGCAGTCACTTACCCTTGGAGGTCTTTTGACATTGTACGGCGGCCAGCTTGTGTTGAGCCGTCCTAGGCGCAATTCTGGTGCTTGGAGGGGTACCCCCCCCGGGTTGGCTAGGAGAGAAAAACGGGGTGAGTAGAGGAAGAAAGAAATTAAATACTTAAAAAACAGTAATGGGAAAAACAAAGACATGGGTACTATAGAGATACCCTTGGGTTTATGCGGGTCCAAGTCCGCTCTAACCCCAATGAACTACTTCTGACTACCCTGTAGGGCGTCAGAAGTTCCGATACCAGAGGACACCAGCGGTTCTCTGGAATCGAGTAGAGGCACAAGTGGTCCACCCCGGACCCTTGGTGTGTCAAAATTGAACTATAAACTAAACACACAACATTTGTAAAAAAAAAGAAAAAACACTGCAATAAAAGTCAAAATATCAGGGATCTCTATGCCTGTGGCAAAAATCTTCACCGGAAGGAACAAAACAACAAGAACCTGAGGATCTGGCCCACTTCTAATCCCCTGGGTAACTCCCCCCCAACCGCTCCTGTGAGGGGGAAGGCCTGGGGGTCCACCCCCGACAAGAGAGACCCCATCTATCTAGTCTAACTGACCTACACCTGCAAAGCGGGAAGGGTAAAGAGAACACAGGTATACCAAGTTTTCTGACTGAACTAAGAATTGGCCCAGCTAAACCTAAGACCCCATTCTAGTCCAGTAATCTGCTCATTATGAGAGAGGTATCTTGGTTATCTTGTAGAATTGAATTTCTTGAAGATGACTACTTCTCCTAGGGCAGCTGCCATCCATTTTAGCTGATTTTGCATTCGGAGTGCTGAGGAAAAAGGAGGTGAGTGAGTGGTGTAGGCCTTCTGTATCCGGAGGAGAGGATAGGCTTAGAAAACGGTGAAGACGGTGAAGATCACTGTGAGCATCTGAGAAATTGACGCAGTGGGGGATGTCATGTCTGTAAGGCGTGGGAAGGAATTGGAGCTCCTGCTCCATCATCTGGGAGAAAGAACAGTCCCGAAAATGTCTCTGGAGAGACTGGGGAGAAGCTATGAGGTGGGTAAGTCAGTCTTAGGGTGGTTTCCCCTCTTTGCTCTTCTTGGAAGGGCCCTTCGACCATAGTGGGGATACCGGGCTGCCTGGTGGTGGTCGTTTAGTAGAGCCCGAGGAAGCAGGCGTAAAGTCCATTGGAGTTTCATGGGATATCAGCCTGAGGCCTAGTAAAAGCCTCTCCCCTTCCTGTAGGGTAGCGAATGAGTGGGTTTTGCCCTGGATGGAGAACTTAACAGCGAAGGGGAAGGTCCAGCGGTATTTGATGTCCCGTTGAGAGAGGACCGTGAGAAGGGGTTTAAGTGTCCTGCGTCTTTGAATAGTTGTAGGAGCGAGGTCAGCGAAAATATGGATCTGGTGACCCTGGTGCTGCAGCGTAGCCTTCAGACGGGATTGGCGCATGACCTCTTCCTTAACCGCATAAAAGTGTGGCTTGACTATGATGTCCCTTGGGGAGCCATCCTGTCTGGGGGGTCCAAGAGACCTGTGTGCCCTGTCCAGTTCAAGACGCTGGGGGGGAATGTTGGGAATAAGGGCTGTTATGATGTCCTGGACCGTGGAGGGTATGTCCGAAAAGGTTTCCGGAAGGCCTCTTATTCGGAAGTTGTACCTCCTAGACCGGTTCTCGAGTTCGTCGATCCTGGAAAGGGCCATGTCTAATTGATCTTGGATGGTCCTGAGGTGAGCAGAGTTTTGGTTGGTTCTAGTGGTTGTGGATTCCACTTTGTCCTCAATGGCTTCAATTCTGGCGCCTAAATTGGACAGGTCCGCTTTAATAGTATTGGTGATTTGATTAGCTGTGTTTGCCAGACCTTTCTCCAGAAGAGATGAGAATTTAACAAACATGGCTTCCTGTATTGCTGTGAGGTCTGATACTGATAGTCCAGATTGGAACATAGTAGGAGCCAGTGTTGGGGCCTGTGCAGGGGGGGCCTGTGAGAGCATCTCTTGTTGGGAGAGGGACAGCGTCTCTGAGGGGGACTTTGCTGAGGCCTGGTTCTTTGTGTGGTCGTGCGGAGGGATATGTGGAGTTTGAGAGGGTCCCTGTGCTGCTTGAGCGTAAGTCAGGGTCGGGGGGGTCAATACTGGCCTGCACTCTGATGTCCTGGAGTGGATGCCTCCTGGATGCAGCAGTCCGTCCGTGCTGGCGGCCATCTTGGGATGCAGGTCCGCTCCCGCCGAGGCAAATTGGGGGCCAAGATCTCGTTTTGCCTGGGGCCCAGACATACCCCCTTGATCCCCGGCAGATCCCCTTCCTGGGGAGGGTGTTGTGTATCCCGTTAGCGGGCTGTGGCGGCTATTGTGCGGCTCGGCGGTCCGGGGTGGAGCGGAGCTCTCGGCTCAGGCGGCCATGTCGGAGCTCTCGCGCATGCGCACTGACCAAGTGTTTTTTGATATATATAAACAGTATAGTGAATTGACAGTTTCAGGATTGAATGCGATATTTAGGCAACTTGGGTCCAGACCCCTACATATCACTTGCAAGTTACTTTTGTGAATGGAGCACACTGTTTGGTATTTGAAGTTTGTGGCTGTCACAATACAATAGACTTGCTGAGAAGATTTGACCATCTGCTCAATTAATGTGGATGGAGAAATCTATCAGAACAAAAGAGATCTTTTAGTGTATGGCCAGCTTTAAAATTAATCTTAATGATACGATTTTTGAAAAAAAAAATGTATGTAAAAATGTAAATCTACATTGGCCACTATCTTTCAGAAATTCAAACCCACAAATCCTACAAAGCAACAATAGTAACAAAAATCAGGAGCCCTTAGGTTCATGCACATACCTGCTAATTTCCATTGAGCACCTTGGGACCTCTGAAAGCCCAAGCATTTGAAATCCAAATTTTGCTTCCAAAAGTTTATGGTTGGCCCATTGCTTCCCATGCCTAATTGTTTGATATAAAGCATGCGCATCATGTTAACATACCAATATCTATGTGCAGAAGGCAGGATGGGCACTGGATTGCCATCAACTTTGGGAAGCAAAAGTGGTATCTGCATATCAGAGCATGGGCGGTGCTTGTGAAGACCTTGGCAGGTATTGTTTATTTAAATGTTTTCCGAAGGTTCAGGAAATTCTGCAAAGTTTATACTGATCTACAAGTAAATCTGATGTCACGCCCCCTTTTTTGACATCTTGCAGAAGCAGAAGGATTTCTCAGAGCAATCTGCATATTAGGAAAGAGTGGGAGTAAGCAATCTTACTTACAGAAAGTAGGAGCAACTATTTTATCACCAAATTAACTAACCTACACCTGCATTTCCAACAGTTATCAATCTTTAAGTGTTAATATGTATTAAAATGTATTATTTAGTTGTTGTCATTACTGTAAAATAGTATAGACCACAAGCTTGGTGCCTGCAGAGAAACATATTAACTGTGCTGCAGAACGTCTTAGGAATGTCTGCTGCAGCCTTCTCTATTAAGGTTCCAGTGCTCATTTTGACTTAACAACTACAGTGGTAGTCAAATATTGTAACAAAAACACAGAATATAAAATGTGCATATCTGGTTTACCTTATTTTCTATAAGGCACTTATAGGCACCTGCCCATAGTACCTTCATAATAAATATAGCCCTGGCCATCTTCACATAATTTATGCTTTTTCTTTTGCTGTGCTACCTGATTATTCACCCTGTGAGATTTTACATGTGTGGTTGTAAACGTACAATGTACAGACAACCATTTGTTTTCTGTAACTAAAGCTGCATCATGACTGGTGATCTTTTCACATTTTTAAACTATTAGGAACTATAATGTCAAAATACTAAGGACAATGAAGGTGTCTGTAGAAACAGCCCAGGCTTCAGAAACATTTATACTAATAACAGAATGTCCAACTGATACAGCATGACATTTTCCTGTGCGTCTTGCTGAGCGTCTTGTAAGCCTTTTGTTATTTTATTGCAGGCTTGACTCATCACTCATTTTTAAGATATAAAAATAGGAGTATTCTCTCCCCCGCTTCCTTCCATTAGAATAAAAACAATACCTTGTGGCTGCTTTGACCGTCTAATATTTGGATTTTTTTTTTGTGAAACATTTTCTATGGAAAAGAGCAGCTATTTACAGCATGCATTGTAACAGAAGTTGGGCACAGAGGCCTGAACTTTTCCCTCTGCTTAGAAGGGCGACCTGCAATAGACAAATGTGGATTTGAACCTAACCCTCAAAACTTAAAATTGTGATTATGCCATGGTTAATATGGTAACATTGTGAGGTTGGAAACATTTTTCTTTTTATCTACCTGGTTCTAATACTGCTAATTTAGAAGAAAGCAAAACAGATGCCAAGTGGGTCACCTGCCTATTTCCAATACATATTTTATTGACACCATATATAGTGGTAGAATTAAACCAGGTTTTATCAACCTTTTTACTGAAGAGGAAAAAAAACTTCAGGTCAGATCATCAGAGCAGACTACGTTTAGCACCTCCTGCTCTATATGACTAAATTATTTTTAGTAATAATCATGAAAACAAAAGCTACACATGATGATAATGGCCAGAAATATAGACAGTGAATATACAGTAGTAGTGTTCCACTATATTGGTGGCCTTGGCAGAAGAATCCTCTTACATCGGTTGTCAATGAAAGAATACATTAGTGGTCAGTGGGAGAATCCATTGGTGGAGAAGGACCCTCTTCACAGTGGTGGTCATTGTGAGAAAATGTTAGTGGTCAGTGAAAGAAGGACTCCCTTACATATGTGATCAGTGTGAAGAATACCACACTATGTTGAGTTTAAGTGGAAGAAGCCCCCACCTTACATTGATAGTCAGTGTGAGAAGGACCTCACTACATTGCTGATCAATGCACAACACTGACCAAAAATGTAAGGGACATATTCCCCTCTGACCACCACTGGGCATTGTACTAAAATCAAAGGGAAGAATGCCCCTTACCTTGGTGATGAGGGGGATGAATGGCTCTTACATGAATGGACGGTGGTAAAAATGCACCACCTACAAACCATAAAAAGAAAACTGGTGTCAATGAGAGGCAACAAAAGAGGCTCAACTGCTTCCACATTATTGACTGTGCCAAGTGATGTTGGTGTAAGAACTATACCGATATCACCAGAAAGGAAATTATTCCACCACTGCTCACTGCTCAAAGAACAAGGCAGCCTTAGGAAGAAGCCTAGGCTTCCACAGAACCCTGGTTGAGAGATGATGCATTAAATAATAACTCCATGTTTTTTTAAATTTTGGATAGAGTAAAGAATTAAAATTCTGTCAACGATTCAGTTGCGGAGATTGTCCCTATGATGCTCATCCAAGAAATGGAGGGTGCATTTATCACCAGGTTAGAAGGCACAAACAGCATTAAAAAAAAAAGCTGTCAAAAGTTTCAACCCTTCTCTTTCCCACTGTAAATCTATTTTGTGTGTATTTGTTAGAGTCATTTACTATTGCGCCTATCCAATCTATGCAATACGGACACCCTTTCTGCTCTATGAAAAATACAATAAAACATTAGTTTGCCTTAGTTAGGTTTTATTCTGATAACTGATTACTGAACTATACTGATTATAGCCATGGATGAAATTTATAGTAAGAACTGCACCAATCTACCATTTCATGTGACTTACCATGCTTACAAATCAGATGTTAAGTGGATTTCTAGGTTTCCCATCTTTACCGGCAATGTGTGTATATTTTCAATACTGTAAAGAGGCTATTAATAGATAAAACATGTGTCTTGCTTTATATACCTTTTTCAAATGTACAGTATATATGTTTGCTGTGACTAGGTCTATGTAAATAAAGAAATATTCTTTAAAGACACCAGTAAGATCCATCTAAATAAAATTATTCTACAGAGCTTCATTCTTACTTTATGGTATTAATAAACATAGACTAATTTATATAAAACAGGTTCATATTTATCTAGTAGAACCATCAGAGTTAAGTTCAGAAACAGAAATAATATCCGGATGCAAAGGGTAAAGCTGATGGCTTGTCAACATATTCTGGCTTATTGCAGCCAAGAAAAAAAATATATTAGTGTTGGAGGGAGATCAATATTGTTTCAAAGGCAAAGGCAGGCATTGGAGTGTCTGACAAGCTGAAACAGAGATATGAGAAATAATATTTTCACTGCTGTACCTAGCAAGGTTCATGAAGGTCTGTTTGGCTCCTTTTTTGGCATTCCTGGAAGGTGCATCCAGGTCTACATGCTTTCTATAGCAGAAGAACTCCCTAGCACATAAAGCATTTATAATACTGAAGCATTTCTGCAAGATAACAAAGAAATAAGATGCTTTTGATTATTTGGCTTAAAGCAGTGATGGTCAACTGAAAACTTATAAAGGGCCTTATATTGTGGCCCCCCCGAAACTTCCAGAGGGGTGCACAATACAAGCATGTATTATGTGGTGAGGTGCATTGCATTGAATGGATGAACAGGCTGTAATGCACCTAAACAACTAAAAATGTTGGTCCTGCTGCATTGTTTGCAATGTACTGTAATGCACATTGTACTGAAACTTAGAGTACAATTACAATTATAAACTCCAGTATTGGTGTTAGTGACCACATTAATAACTCCCAGCATTGGTGTCAGTGCCAATAAAATGCCCCCAAAAATTCAAGATTGATGTCAGTGACCCCCACAAAAATCTCTCGATGTGGATGTTAGTGACCGCAATAATAACCCCTAGTGTTGGTGTTAATGTCTGCAATAATAACAATATTGGTGTCAGTGGATGCATTAATAAGCCACAGCACTGGTGTCAGTGAATGCAGTAATAACCCTCAGCATTGGTGTCAGCGGATACAATATTAACCCCCAGCACTGGTGTCAGTAACTGCAAAAAAAACCCCCAGCACTGGTGTCAGTGACCGCAATAATAACCCCAAGCTTTGATATTAGCAGACATAATAATAACCCACAGTATTGGTGACAGTTACCAAAAATAATAACCCCCAGCATTGGTGTCAGTGGATGCAATAATAGCGCACATGATTGGTATTTATGGATGCAATAAAAATCCCCAGCATTAGTATCTGTGGATGCAATAATAACCCCCAGGATTGGTGTCAGTGACCACAATAATAAACCCCAGCAATGATGTCAGTGACTGCAACAATAATCCCCAGCATTGGTGTCAGGGATGCCAATATTAACACACATTAGTGGCAGTGGCAGTACAGTTTAATAGGTACATACTTAGAAGTTGCGGTTGCCACCCTTTGGTGCATGAAAAACTAAAGGGTATTGCATTATGCCAAAAAGTGAAAGTGGCTTATCTAAAGAACTTTGGTAACAATGCGGAAGCAAGTATGGTAAAGAACATTTTTTTTCATCAACACCTTTTTCCTTCGCCTGGGTAGTTTATAACTCCTCAGTCTCCTCATATAAAAGTGCAACTTTTTTTATTGTTTATGGCAAAACTAAATTTGTATTTCTTGAGTAAAGCTTAACAGAGGTATTTACATATTAAATTAATACTTTTTAACGTGGCAGTACAAAATACATAAACACATTTTTATTTCACAATAACAGTATCGTTAAAAAAGACAAAAATGTAGTATCAAACTTTCATGTGACCACCAGTAGAACACAATGGGCAGGGTGGGTCAGTATGGGAGAATTCTTGTTTCCTATGCAGGTTGTCTGTTTTGGGAACAGGACAACGATAATAAAAAACAGGACTGTTCAGTTTAAAACCAGTTTTCAAACCCTTCCCGGAACTGTTTGTCCAATCTTTACTTAAAGATGAAGTAAATGATGCTTCTTTTTTTTTCTTTTTCCTGACCTGCAAAGTAAAGGCATAATGTGCATCGCATACTAGCACATTATGTGAAATTTACCTGTAAACGAAGCCCTCGTTGTCATCGCTGGAATCCACATCCATCTTCGCCCATCTTCCTTCTGGGTCCGCGGACTCCGACTGTGTGACTGGCCGGAGCCACGTGAAGCCACTCCCATGCATGCGCGTGGGAGGCGCTGGTCACAGCACAGGGCTTGAAGAAACGGCACAGGTGGCCATTCCTTCAGAGCGCATGCACAAATTACATCATCTGCAGCATATACAGTAAATATCTCCTAAACGGTGCATGTTTAGGAGATATTTAGAGTACCTATAGGTAAGCCTTATTATAGGCTTACCTATAGATACAAACAATCCATGGACTTTTACATTTACTTCCTCTTTAATAAGTTGATTGACTTAGCAGAATGGGAGATCAGACACATTCTGAATTGGTGGTGGTAGTGGGGTCTGTCATATATGTTGTGCTTCAGTACAGAATATTTTGTCTCTGGGATATTATTCCTGTTTTGATGTATGAACAGTGGTATTTGTAATCTTAAGAGCAAGTATGATTACATCATATTACATGCATGATGATATTCTCTTAGCCACCCCCCCCAAATACATCAGACATAGATTTGACTCCAATGTCAGGGAAGCATGCTGTAAACCCAACAGAAAGTTGTTATTTAGTTTAAGATGGGATTAGAACCCCTGTCAAAGTGTTTTTATTGCTGTCTGTATCCATATTAAGGAGAATCACCCTCTCTATTTGTCCTGTTTACCATTATCACTGAGAGTAAAAGTGAAAGAAAATTCCTAATTTTGGGTTGCCACCAGAACAGGAATAGAGGGGAGATCTTTAGGTCCCATTCACACCTGAGCATAGCATTTTCAGGAAGAAAATTGCACGATTTTACTGTTTTTGCCACAATTTTGATGTGTTTTTGCAGCGATTTTGTACAGGTCAAAAGGTCACCAATGTAAAAAGCAAGAAAACACTCAAATCTGCCAAAAAAAAAGGGTCCAGAACTTGTTTGAGCTTCAGGCGTTTTGGAGCTTCTGGCTTCAGGCATTTTGGAGTGGAAATGTGAACCATCTCCATAGAGAATAATTGATTTTTTTCCCTCCAGCGTTTTGTAGCTTCAGGCTTCAAGCTACAAAACGCTCAGGTGTGAATGAGGCCTAAATTAAGATCCTAGCTCTGGTGACCCTGGTGACAACCTGGGATTCCCTCAGTTTGTTTTGTTTTTTTGACTTCTTACTTTGGCTATGGGACAGAAAGTGAAGAGCAATCTCCTGAATGGGACACAGGTGTCCGTTTATGAAGCAGTGATCAGCGGTGATCCCGAGGATCACCGCTGATCACAGTCCATAAACAGTTTATGAAACAGTGATAATCGGGGGAGAACATGTTTGAACTTGTTCTCCCGCCGATTATCTCTACACGTGGAGAATTCTCATGAATGACACAGTAAGGGCCAGTTTATGAAGCGGTGATCTCACCGCTTCACTGGCGATCTGAGTCAGAATTCACACTCCCAGGTTCACCAGCTCAGAGGTGGTGAATCGGGGAGTGAAGAGGAAATCTGGGGGGATCTGAGGGGGAAGGAGGAAGATTTTTAACTTCCTTATGCCTCGTTCAGACCCCCCAACACTGTAAGCATGTCCCCCTGTCATATTTATGTGTATACATATATATACATATAATGTGTATATGTATATATATATAATGTGTGTGTATATACATGCATATATAATGTGTGTGTGTGTATACATATGTATATAATGTAGGGGGACTCATTATTTTATTAACATTAATCGTCCGTGTATTGAGCGGTGATAATTTATCACCGCTTAATAAACTGACATCTCTGTATTTCTGGTGCTGTAATCTCGTAAAGTCTCACGAGATTCCAGTATCAGGGGCCGTTCTCCACTGTTTGAAGCATTTGTAGATCTCTTCACTCCTCCGAAGGTGAAGCGATCTACAAAGCTTCATAAACAGGCACACAGAGGAGAAAAATCTTCACTGTGAATGCCGGAGAACGAAGCAGTGAATAGATTTCACTGCTTCATAAACGGACACCACAGTTGGCAAAAAACTGACAGTGGTGACACAAAATTAAAGAAAAGTGGGCTTTAGTTCTACTTTAAGACAAAAGCATACTAGCTGCCAGGTGACAGTCAACATTTGCATTTTTTATATTTGTTGAATTGATTTGTTTTTATATAAAAAATATTCTTTAATATTTGGATTATTTCCTCATTTCTAATGTCTTTAGCCATAAGTAGGCTTATGCCGCGTACACACGGTCGGACTTTTCGTCTACAAAAGTCCAACGGACGCTGACGGACTAAAGCTGGCTGGTAATCCGATCGTGTGTGGGCTTCTCCGGACTTTCAACGGACTTTTTTAGCCTCAAATCCGACGGACTTTAGATTTGAAACATGCTTCAAATCTTTACGTCGTAAGTACGACGGACCCCGAAATCCGCTCGTCTGTGTGCTAGTCCGACGGACAAAAACCCATGCTAGGGCAGCTATTGGCTACTGGCTATGAACTTCCTTATTTTAGTCCGGTGTACGTCATCACGTACGAATCCGTCGGACTTTTGTGTGGTCGTGTGTAGGCAAGTCTGTTCGTAAGAAAGTCTGCCGCAAGTCCGCCGAAGGTACGTCGGAAGTCTGTCGGACAGGCTGTCGGACTTTTGTAGACGAAAAGTCCGACCGTGTGTACGCGGCATAAGTCTACACAGGTGTCAGCACTCTACATGGAATCTTTATGGCTTCTGAAGGCTGCCCAATTCCAGGTGCTAAAATGTGTATTGAGCTGAGTTGTTCAATACCCACAAGCACTTAGTGAAGCTTTTTGCTTTGTTGTGCACTCAATGGAATGACGCCTGTAGCATCTGAAATGCTCTTACTCTGCTGCCCTCCCCTTCCTATCAATACACTGACTGAATAGAACCCTGTGACTCAGAAAAGCATTGATGCTTCAGCCAGTGTAGAAGATTTAAAACTCAAGAGCACTTGTGTGTATCCAGCCATGGACCTTCAAAGAAACAGTTGAGAGATTTATGCACTCATCTCTAGGGAAAAATAGGCTATTAGGCAAAAATTCTTAATAGCTTAATAGTTTTTACCCTAAAAGACCTCTGGGAAGAGTATCTATTGGTGTCTAAGGCCCCAATAGGCTTATCATTAGATGTTCACAATTGGTAAAGTCACATCCATCAGACAAAAATCATTTAAAGCATTATTGAACTCAAAAGTAAACATTTATTATATTGCAGCTTACCAATTCTTAGACATGCTAAATAGATTTGTTTCCTTTTTAGGCTTTTTTTCTGCTATTTTCATCTGGTGATCCAGCCAGCAAGTCTGTCTTTTTTTCACAAGCTCAAGCTCTCCAGCAGAATGCATCAGTTTACACGGATGAAAAAAAAAACACATATCACTGGCAAAACCTTTATCCCCTAAAAGATAGAGTTCAGCTTCAATTTGTTAGTGTATTTAAATCTGCTAATACGTTTAACACTACCCCCCACCCCCCAGACTGACAATGTTGATGTCTACTGTTCTCCCTATGCTAATTCCTCCAGAATTGTGTCTCACTAATACCGGAGGTGTGTTACTGGCCAGATCATAGGGTGAAAGCAAATGGGTAAAAAGCCAAAGAAAAGAAGACTAATGTACACACCACATCTAATGATTGTTTTGGGGTTTAATACGACTTTAATGTCTGCAGGGAATGAAGCAGAACTTTAACATGACAGGCAATGAATGCCTACATAAATCTATGCCTATTTGAGTTTATATTGTTTTGCAGGATTCCCTTATGTATTTCAAAGTATTCAATTCATGAAATTTATTTTGAAATAATCGTAATAAACTGTTTAGCATGCTGAATTGAGATATATTTATTCTTTGTCAATTATGTTTTTTTTTCCTCTTAGACCATGAATAGATTTCTGAACATGGAACTGTTATCAGCATAAACATTCTCTGTTGCGACCAACATTTGGGAGTCTTAAAAAAAAAAGATCATGAGAAGAACAGACATCTAAGTGGCAGTTAAGCAAAGTACTTTTCCTCCGGGATGTACAACCAGAACAGCATGGGAAACGGAACTATCCGAGCCCCACGGAGGGAGGATAGCTGTCTGTCCTCTAGGAGGAGAGAACATTCCTCGGGGGCCTTTACTAAACTGCAGGATACTGTGCTGCTTCTAGAAGAAGAATTGAGGCAGAGATGGAAAGAACTGCAAGAAAAAGATGAAAAAATCCGGCACCTGGAAAAGGAACTAGAAACAAAATCTATTCAAATAGACAAACTGCAGGATGCTATCGGTTACAACATCCAGGTGTCCCCGAAAGGAAGTCAAAAGAAAAAGTTGCTAAGTGTTATTAACCAAGGGCCTGCTCAGCATAATGAGAAAGCCACAGATACTCATAGACGTCAGAAAGCCAAAGAAGGAGTCTCAGCAGAGCCAACTTCACGGCATTATTACAATCCTTCTTGCCAGAACCCAGATGTCACCTGTGTCCGTAAGGATTCAAGGTAAGAACATAAACTGGAGACATGGGTGTATCTGTCTACATAATCAATACATTTTTTTTTTAAATGGACATAATTATTGTAATATACACAGTTGCCATGCTAGCAAAGTTTTTTAAAGTATATGTGAACCCTTGCCTTGTAAAACAACACATTCGGTTTGAAATAGATACAGTATGTGAGGCAAAATATTTGTCTATATACATTGTATATAAAAAAAATTATAAAAAAATATATATATTTTATGAGGGATCACATAATCTCTGTTCTTAGCTGCATAAAGGGCTTGGAGAGGTGGGGGTGGAGTTCAGCGGGAGGCAGAGAAACAGCAGATCCCTGATCTTCCCAGTAAGGAGGTGTGCAAGGGGCATGTCAGCACCAGTTTTGGCCATCAGAAGACAGGACTGGGAAGGATGGAAAGGATGTGCTTCTCTGCCTAGCATGGTCAGCACAAAATGGGAAATCAGGGGGACTGGCAGGATCACCAGGTATTGCACACAAAGGAAGAAATACAAAGAGAACAAAATACTTTTTAACACAAGTAACATGGTACAACATACACATATCAGGAATAAAAAATGCTGGGGTAACATTCAACTTTGTTTCACATACAGGTATAGCCCACTATTTCACCTAGTGTACTTACCAGAGAGTTTGAAAGTCCTGTATGGTAGATACAGTGGGGCAAAAAAGTATTTAGTCAGCCACCAATTGTGCAAGTTCTCCCACTTAAAAATATGAGAGAGGCCTGTAATTGTCATCATAGGTATACCTCAACTATGAGAGACAAAATGTGGAAACAAATCCAGACAATAACATTGTCTGATTTGGAAAGAATTTATTTGCTAATTATGGTGGAAAATAAGTATTTTGTCAATATCAAAAGTTCATCTCAATACTTTGATATATATCCTTTGTTGACAATGACAGAGGTCAAACGTTTTCTGTAAGTCTTCACAAGGTTGTCACACACTGTTGCTGGTATGTTGGCCCATTCCTCCATGCAGATCTCCTCTAGAGCAGTGATGTTTTGGGGCTGTCGCTGGGCAACACGGACTTTCAACTCCCTTTAAAGGTTTTCTATGGGGTTGAGATCTGGAGACTGGCTAGGCCACTCCAGGACCTTGAAATGCTTCTTACGAAGCCACTCCTTCGTTGCCCGGGCGGTGTGTTTGGGATCATTGTCATGCTGAAAGACCCAGCCACGTTTCATCTTCAATGCCCTTGCTGATAGGAGGAGGTTTGCACTCAAAATCTCACGATACATGGCCCCATTCATTCTTTCATGTACACGGATCAGTCGTCCTGTTCCCTTTGCAGAGAAACAGCCCCAAAGCATGATGTTGCCACCCCCATGCTTCACAGTAGGTATGGTGTTCTTTGGTTGCAACTCAGCATTCTCTCTCCTCCAAACACGACGAGTTGTGTTTCTACCAAACAGTTCTACTTTGGTTTCATCTGACCATATGACATTCTCCCAATCCTCTTCTGGATCATCCAAATGCTCTCTAGCAAACCTCAGATGGGCCCGGACATGTACTGGCTTAAGCAGGGGGACATGTCCGGCACCGCAGGATCTGAGTCCCTGGCGACGTAGTGTGTTACTGATGGTAGCCTTTGTTACGTTGGTCCCAGCTCTCTTCAGGTCATTCACTAGGTCCCCCCATGTGGTTCTGGGATTTTTGCTCACCGTTCTTGTGATCATTTTGACCCCACGGGGTGAGATCTTGCGTGGAGCCCCAGATCGAGGGAGATTATCAGTGGTCTTGTATGTCTTCCATTTTCTAATTATTGCTCCCACAGTTGATTTCTTCACACCAAGCTGCTTGCCTATTGCAGATTCAATCTTCCCAGCCTGGTGCAGGTCTACAGTTTTGTTTCTGGTGTCCTTCGACAGCTCTTTGGTCTTCACCATAGTGGAATTTGGAGTGTGACTGTTTGAGGTTGTGGACAGGTGTCTTTTATACTGTTAACAAGTTCAAACAGGTGTCATTAATACAAGTAATGAGTGGAGGACAGAGGAGCCTCTTAAAGAAGAAGATACAGGTCTGTGAGAGCCAGAAATCTTGCTTGTTTCAAGGTGACCAAATACTTATTTTCCACCATAATTTGCAAATAAATTATTTCAAAAATCAGACAATGCGATTGTCTGGATTTGTTGCCACATTTTGTCTCTCATAGTTTACAATTACAGTGGGAGAACTTTCATAATTGGTGGCTGACTAAATAGTTTTTTACCCCACTGTATAGGGCTTGTCCTTTTAATTAGATTGCAAAGCCACCATATAATGTACACCATGAATGATATACATGCATAACACTGTATGTTTGTGCTGGAACAGCACCTATGCTAATGCATTTCTTTACGTACAGTGGGGGGAAAAGCCTCATAACTAGTTTCCATTTTAAAGCTAAAAATAAAGCCAAAAATGCACGTATCATGTAATATTGAGTGTTACCATTCATTTTGGAAGTCCTTTGTTGACATGAAAAAATGGAAGCATAGCGGACTACAGTGCTTTAAAACAGTAGGCTTTATTGAAACAAATGGGTACTGATTTACAGTAATAGAAATACACTGTACAATGTGAATGGGGCCTCAAAGTTTTAGTCTTGTGTGACATAGTTTGACTTACTTTTCATGCCATTTTTGAATATATTTTTAAGGTGCTACAAAATATACTTGGGTCAATTCAATGAATAGTGATCCCACCACTGTTTATTGCAAACATTTTTTAATTAGTTACGTTTTATTGACCTCTAATTTTATAATTTTTGTTTTTTCATGTTATGGACTTTTGCTGTAAAAAAGGGTTAGAAATTTCTGTTATGTTTTATGCTGTGTTCCTGTTATGGAGATTTTCTCTAATTTCCAGTCCAAGTGACAAGGGTCAACAGTGCAAATCTCCCCAGACAGGGAGCAAGATGTTTACACAAATCTAACAGAAGTTCTAGCCCTTGCCAACCTTATACAGACCTAAAAAAGTTGGCGGTACACTTTAAAATACTGATAGTTTCCAATAGGTACTAATCCTTAGGTTATATGAGAGCTGACTCATATAATCCTATATTCTACAGTGTGGAGCTGTGTTTGAAATATACAGGGCATAACACAGTTCTCAGAAAGCTTTCAGAGTGATATTTTTAATACTCTGCCATGGTTCACCATATTTTAAAAAAATTAGCACAGATGAATCATTACTGTGCATAAAATATACTAAGATGCCCCTTCTATCCACAGTGTCATCATATATTGTCAAACGATTGCTCTGCCAATTGAAAAACAATTAGCTCTCTTGCTAAAAGGTTACAGTACCGCTGAGCATTTCTGATATGACGTTAATGATCATCTTCTGAAATGCCATACAGTCAAACTCCCATGAGGCCAACATTTGGAATGATTCCAGAGGCTAACAAAACAATTTTCTCATACGGCTTAAAAATATGGAACAGAACATTAGTGTCTCTGGCTCGAAATGATTACTGGGTACAGCCTCCCATGTGGCGACACTTCCAACTATTCCTCTCTCGTCCTGAGGCACACTGTTGTGAAAATTATATTCACAATGACATTTATTCTCTGCTGCGTGAGAGAACAGCACAAATATTTACATTTGCCAAGCAAGGATTTGTTGCAGGCCCTCCATTAATTAGATTACTCATACCTAAAGACGCCACTACTTTTAATTGTGATTATCTGCCGATATGATAATTATACAGTAAATTTATATGGCCAAATAAGAAATAAACACTGTATTTATTTATTTTTTTTTTGTTTAAGCGCTAAAAAGCTAATCACTGGAGCAATCATGAGTAATGACTTCCTACGACAGCTGGAAGCTTCACATGTACGTCGAATGGTGGACTGCATGTATGAAAGGGTGTACAGTCAATCACAGCTTGTCATTCAAGAAGGGGCAGCGGGTAACCATCTTTATGTTTTGGCAGGTAAGAAATTATACAATGGGATTTGTTTTGTGTTTTAGCAAATTATTTTCCAAAAGTCTTAATTTTGACATTTTGATTAACATTTTAGTGGTGGTTTGTAAAAAAAAAAAAAAAGTACAGTATATGGACAGTTTGGAACTACAAAAGACCAATATTTACATTCCATATTAAAACCTGCCCTTTAATAGAGATGATTTTAAAAAGTGGAGGAATTATGTTTGGAAGGGTTTCCACAGCAACCAGCCATATTATATCTTTTGTTTTTCTAGTACCTGTCAGAAACAAAAAATAGGCATCCAATCAATTGCTATGGACAATATGTCCTCTATTTCCATACATCATTTTTTTAAATAAATTATTAAAAGTGTAAAAAGATTACTAGGTGGCATCCAAAGCTGCTTGTCTGCACTGACATTATTATGCAGATGTGCAGTTGATAGATTTTTAATAGGTATATTTTGTATAAATATAATATTATAATGCAGGTCAATTAAAAAATACATTGTAAAATAGGTTCTGTGACCCTTTATTGTGTAGATATGGTAGTAGAAGTATTTTGTGCTAATGAGAATATTCAGATTTCAGTTGCTGCCATGTAGGAACAGTAGAAACAAAGTAATATTGTGTCTTTGAACTGGAACCCACTATGGATAACCTCATCAAGGTAGATGACAACATTTCCAGAAAAGCACAATGCATTCTTTAAATGACTACACAGACTTGTCTAAAGACATATAGGTAAAAAATACTGTTAGAAAACTCTTTGACTTTACCACCTTGTAATATCAGCGCATTAAACTGAACATTAAAGTAGAACAAAGGCCAAATTTTTATTTTATTTTATTTTGGATAGAATGAGGGAGGGTTATAACCCTGTCAGCTTTTTGCCATCTGTGTTCCATTAGGGATATTTCCCTTCACTTTCTGTTCCATAGCCACAACAGGAAGTGAGAGGCAATCCCTACAAAGTACAAAGAATCCCTGGCTGTCACCAGGGTCACCAAAATAGTGTCCCCATTGGATAATTTCCCTTCTATTCCTTTTCTCATGAAAACTCAAAATTTGGGATTTTCTTTTACTTTCACACTCAGTGGTCACCAGGGCAAATAGAAAGGGTGAATCTCCCAAACCAAGACAGAGACAGAAATAAAGACTAGACAGGTCTTCTAATCCCTCTCTACTCTAGCCAAAACCAAAAAGAAAAAGTTATGAATGCAGTTGCACTGTATAAAAGAGATGGTTTAATTTGTATATGTTTGAAAAGAAACTGGTTTGTTACCTCTGTAGTATTACCTTAGGAGTGTACATACATGCAAGGTCCACTCAGAAACACCAGCAGGGCCATTTACAACCTCAAAGAGACAATGCTATTTTCATGGGGTCTTTTCTTTAATATTTTCACCCAGATCCCAGAACTTTTACCCAAGATTCACACATTTGTAAAAGTGGATTTGAAAAATGTGTGATTCTTTAGTAAAAAAACCAAAAAGCATTGATGTATTTACCCCTGTGAGTTCTTGTTACTCTTGACTGAAAAACATTTACATAATTAGGTGGAAATCTTCTGAAGTATTACTAGAATTTGTGTCAATAAATGACCTACACATTCATGAAGTTTGAATGCAGGCTCTTGCTGAGACTCCACCACTATGTGTTCACTTTCCAATAGAAATAAATATTTATAAGTAGAAGTCCTAGCATAAATCAAGACCTTCATCAGCATGGGATTATATCATGTGTTAAAACTGCTATTTATGGGGAGTTATTTCCTGAGCAAAGTCAATACAGTGGGGGAGCTGTACATGCAGGAAAATATTGAATGATGTTTTTATATAAAACATATCTGTTATATACAAAGTCTATACATGTATAGGATTAGAAAATGCCAGAAGTTCGTAAAAAAACATGCTTGTCATTAGACTGTACGGACCATGTCACATTAACGATATTGTTATCAGTGCCAACTTGCCAGAAACAGGACTGCTAAGCTGAGGACTCATCTTCTCTTATGGCTTTACTCCCTCCCTGGCCAATACTAAAGGTTCTCACTTGTCAGCATTGGAGAAATGACGGAGCAATACCTAACTGACTACCATAGTAGCAGATAAGTGTTCTCTCTGCTCCTTTATTGATCCTGTTGCTGACAAATTGCCGTCAGTGACAAACCATGGCAGCAGTTTATAATGTCATTAAGTTTTGATACTCTTTATCAAGGCACAATATAAGTATCCTTGCATCTTATTGGCATGCTAATTACATCTTCTGCTCCATCCAGGAGGAAAAGAGAGGTTTTTTTCCTCTGAAATTTCAAAAAGACCTCTAAGTGGTATGAACTTTTGTACTGGGCACTCCTCAATACAAACCACAGAGTTTGTCATCAACTGAGTGTTCTTTTTGTCGCTATCAGAGTGGTGGCAGCCTGGGACCCCAACAAGGACCTTGCTCCTTAATTTCATATTAGCTCCTTTAAAGAACTCACTCCATTGTGTATTCATCAGAATCAAACCTTGCTACTATTGGTCCAGTACTATCACACACACATACACATGATCATTAGTGTGAGGTGGCCCTAGTAGTATTATTTAAGCAAAAAAACACAAACAAACAGGCTTGATTGGTTAATGGTGTATCAACATGTTGAACTTAAGTTACTCCTGATAGCCATGAATAAAATAAATTAACTTGCTTAAGAAGAGGTTTGTCTTTTATGTTGACACTTATTCTTTTGATTTAAAGATGGAAGAGGTGGAGCTAATCATTGCTACTATTTTAAATATCCATTTTCCCTCAAGAAGGTGAATCTACCCTGATGATTTGTATACCTTACTGTTTTTTATCATAGTGTCCCTTTTATAGAATAGAGTTATTCCATGGCAGCAATATAAAATCAAGATTTAGAATATTGTAAAGTCAACAAAGGGAGCTGAAGACATGTTCTGGCTTCAACAGCTAGTTTTTGTGAGCTTGTAGTGGAGAAAATCATTGTGGTTGAAAAATATACTGTGGTTAATGTGATTATGCTCACTTGCAGAGGGCTTGCTTGATGTTATTCAGAATTCTCGGCTGCTCGGACAAATGCATCCTGGGACTGCTTTTGGGGAATTAGCCATTCTGTATAACTGCAAAAGAACGGCAACTGTGAAAGGTATGAGTCAAATATAATCATGCACAAGCTGGAAAAAATAGAACCATAAACAGTATATCGATAATATGTATGCCTCTGTATGCTTTTAGTTTTGATTAAATTCTTCACCATTTAAACTGGAAATACTGCAGATAAGCACTTGTTTTAGTAATGAAAAGCTAATAGAACAAAGAAATTGCACCTTGCATATTTATTAAAACTGAGCTCAATAGCCAGTATTAGCTACAATACATAGTTACATAGTTAGGTTGAAAAAAGACACTAGTCCACCTAGTTCAACCATTAGAAAAATAAGTTATTGAAAACCCCCATATACACAATCCTATACCCACAGTTGATCCAGAGAAGGGCAAAGACCCCAATAAAGAATGATCCAGTTTGCTCCAGTGCGGGGAAAAGAACTCCTTCCTCATCCCTCAGGAGGCAATCGGATATTCCCTGGATTTTAAACAAAACTGAGCTGGTCAGAACTGGGTCTTGTAATGACCTGAAACTGAATAACTCTACGCTAAGTTCACAATATGGACCATTTATATATTCATATAATAAACGTATTCCCTTTAATCGCCAGAAAGAATAAATTCTATTCAGCTAATCTTTCCTCATAGTTGAGCTCCTCCATGCCTCTTATTAGTTTGGTTGCCTTCTTTAGCACTTTCTCTACTTCTCTGATATCCTTTTTGTGAATTTGTGCACAAAATTAAACTGCATATTCCAGATCATATTTTACTAATGATTTGTACAGCGGAAAAAAACAATGTCTCTCTCTCTCTCTCTCTCTCTCTCTCTCTCTCTCTCTCTCTCTCTCTCTCTTTCTCTCTCTCTCTCTCTTTCTCTTTTAATACAAGAAAGTATTTTTGCTAGGTTTAGAAACTGCAGTTTGGAAGTGCGTGCTATTATTAAGTCTATGATCTACCAGAACACCCAGGATACTTCTCCTTCACTGACTCCCCCAGCTGTTCAACTACAGGAATGTATGCTGCATGCATGCTTTTAACCCCCAAGTGCATAACTTTACATTTATTAACATTAAACTTCATGTGCCACATAGTTTTCCAATGAAATGGTGTACTGAGGTCAGATTGTAAGTTGGAGCCATCCTCTATGCATGTTATGCCTCTGTATAACTTAGCGTCCTCTGTAAATACTGAAATGGTATTTTTAATTACATTTATAAATATGTTAAAAAGTATAGGTCCCAACACTGAACTTTGGGGTACACTACTAATAACCCTAGATCATTCAGAGTATGAATCATTGATCACTACTCTCTGAATACAGTCTTTAAGCCCATTTTCTATGCATTTACAAACTGAATTTTCCAAGCCTGCAGACTTTAACTTATACATTAGCCGTGTGTGGTGAACTGTGTCAAACCCAAGCAAACTATGGAAAGCCACTCCTTTGTCTAAGGTTTTTCTTACCTCTTTAAAAAAAAATCTGACTTGTTTGACAGCTTCAGTATTTTGTGAAATCAATGCTGACTATTTCTTCTAATATTATTTTCTAGCAAAAACTCTTCTATGTAGTCTTCTTTATCTCTCCCCGATTTATAGAAGTTAAACTAACAGGTCTATATTTACTTGGTAATGACTTTAATCCCTTTTTTAATATAGGCAATCCATTGGCTATATGGCAATCCAGTGGTATGATATGCCAGTCATTAAAGAGTCTCTAAAAATTAGAAACAATGGCTTAGATAAAACAGAGCTCAATTCTTTGAAGACCCTTGGGTGTAAGCCACCCGGCCCAGGTGCTTTATTCCCACTCTTTTTTTTTGTCGTAATATTTCTGTACCATGTCAATTTTGATCCATTGTGGATCATTTGTCAGTACTATCCCCATTAAAGACGTGAGCTTCCCCATTTTCCTTTGTATACACAGAGCTGAAAAAGGTATATAATATATTTGCATTCTCTTTGGCCCCAGACACCAACTCAAAATTATCTTGTAAAGGACCTCCATGCTCAGACTTAACTTTTACTGTATTACTATTAATATATTTGAAGATCTTTGGGTGGTTTCTCCTACTCTTGTTTGCGACCTGTCATTTTCTTTCTGTATTCTGTTATATTCTTTGTAATGTTTAAATGATGATAGTGTTTCTTCATTTCTAAATGTTTCAAATACTATTTTCTTATTATTTTAAGCTATTTTAAATTTGGATGTGGGTCAAATAGGTTTTATTTTTTAGCCTTGGAAATATATTTTTCAGTGAGCTTGCATACAGTCAATTTGAAGCACTCCCATTTCTGTTCTACGGTGACAACATTCCCTTCTAGTCTAAGTCTTATAAAGCAGACCTCGGCCTTGGAAAGTTTGCTCTTTTAACCACTTCTGGACCGCCCACCATTGTTTTACATGATGACTTTGAAGGAGGATATCGTTGTTATGGCAGCAGCTAGCTGCCATAACCCCGGTATTCTCTTCTTCAGCGGGCAGTCCGCTACAAGATAAAAGTGGTCTCTGCGGCAGGTTTCGCCACAAGATCACTTTTATTGATGGCGGGAGAGGGAGCTGGAGCCCTCGGCAGCGGCGGAGGCGAACGCGTCTGTCCCCTGCCTGGGTATGGAGACGAGTGAGGAGAAGATGGCCCCCACCTGTCTCCATATCACTGCAGGGCGGAAGAGACATCAAAACGTCACTTTTTTTTTTTTTTATTGCATTTTAGTGTAAATATGAGATCTGATGTCTTTTTGACCCCAGATCTCTAATTTAAGAGGTCCAGTCATGCTTTTTTCTATTACAAGGGATGTTTACATTCCTTGGAATAGGAATAAAAGTGACACAATTTTTTTTTTTTTTTTTAAACAGTGTAAAAATGTAAAAAAAAAGGTAAAATAAATAAGAAAAAAAAATGTTTTTAACCGTGCCCCGTTCTGACAAGCTTGCGTACAGAAGTGAACGCATACGAGACTAGCGCCCGCATATGAAAACAGTGTTCAAACCACACATGTGAGGTAACGCCGTGATCAGTAGAGCGAGAGCAATAATGCTAGCCCTAGACCTCCTCTGTAACTTAAAATATGCAACCTGTAGAATTTCACATACATCGCCTATGGAGATTTTTAAGGGTAAAAGTTTGTCGCCATTCCACGAGAACACGCAATTTTGAAGCGTGACATGTTGGGTATCAATATACTTGGCGTAACATTATCTTTCACAATATAAAAAAAAATTGGGCTAACTTTACTGTTGTCTTATTTTTTAATTCAAAAAAGTGTATTTTTTAAAAAAAAAAGTGCGCTTGTAAGACCGCCGCGCAAATACGGTGTGACAGAAAGTATTGCAACGACTGCCATTTTATTCTCTAGGGTGTTATAAAAAAAATGTATAATGTTTGGGGGTTCTAAGTAATTTTCTAGCAAAAAAAAAAAAAACAGTTTTTAACTTGTAAACAACAAATCTCAGAAAGAGGCTCGGTCTTTAAGTGGTTAAAATTCTATGTTTTTAACTTTCCATTATGTGTTTGTTGTTTAGAGCTAATATTAAATGAAACCATATTATGGTCACTGCCAGATGTACCTTTATATGAATATTAGTAATAAGTTCAGCTTAGTTTGAAATTAGCAGGTCCAACAGAGCATAATTTCTAGTTGGGGCCTCTACAAACTGTACCATAAAACTGTCTTGTAATAGGATTATACATTTCCTTCCTTTAACTGTCCCAGCATCTTCCATGTATGCTGGCATTGTTTCCAATACGGATCAAGACAGCTTTCTCATGCCCAGCCCCTAGCAGTGATTTATCAACCCAGTCCACCACATGCGGAGCCCTGGTACCAGGGAGACAGCAAACCATTCAGTTGAGGCGATCCTGGCAACAAATTATTCTATCATTTCCTCCGAATATGGAATCCCCTATTACCACCAACTGTCTAGGCCTTCCTGGATTGCCTTCACCACCCCTACTAGATGACTGTTCTCCCAGCTGTTAGTGGTTGCAGTGACATCTAAGACTGCCACCTCCACATCTTCACCCAACTTGGCAAATATGTTTTGGTGCTCAAACACAGGACTGAACTTCCTTTTCTGTTAGCCCCTACCACGCCTTCTAACTATATTAACCCATCTTCCTACCTGAACGTCCCGACTTACCCCTCACCCTACATGTGGCACACTGTGCACTGAGCAACACCTTTAACTTTGCTAGCACTCATTTTTACAGTTACAATATTATTACTTACAGGAAACGTAAGATGTTACTTACAGGTTAGAAGACTCCTGTATTAACTCTTGTTTTCAACGCCTGGTTTTTAACTCTTCACTTTAGTCAAAGTTCCACTTTGTTTAACAATTTTACATGTAAGCCAGCATCAAATGTGAGCAAGCTCAAATGTGAGTTTACAGTGAGTTATATACACCTGTGATCAGGTAACCACTCCCCTTAATTATCAGATTGAAGATAAAAAAGGTGTTTAAAAAGTGTCAAAAAAGCGGGGGAATTAAAAGGAAAATGAAAAGTGTTTTAAAAGCCAATAGAAAACCTTATCGAAGAAGAAAAAACACTTGTAACCACAAGCAACTCCCAATCAGTCAAAAGCAAACTCCTGTTTTTTTTTTCTCTCCACTTTAGTCAAAATTCCACTTTGCTCTGCATATCCACTTGTAAGCCTATATCAAATGTGCGCAAGCTCCTACGTGAGTTGCACAGAAAGTTATCTGAAAGTCTTATGTTTAAGGTCACTATTGAAAGCCTGAAACAAGATTCATTATTCTAGAATACTGGTCAATATTTAGAAGCCCCATAACTGAAGCACGTAAATGTGCACTTCAGTTTAAATTGAAAATAAAATCTTCTGATGCATAGAAGGAGCACAGCCACCATTCAAAGTAGTTCTGGTTTTTTATCTTTAATTAGAAGTATTTTGTCTGTCTGCTCACCTTACAGGCTTGTCCAACACAAGTTGTGCCAGGCACTGTAGTGAGTTGGTGAATGGCACCTCCACACAGTAACTCAAATGAGAAAATTCCACAAGGACACCAAAGAAATGAAAGAATCTTTTCCTTTTATTCACAAAAAAAAAGCATCACAGGCTGACATTTTGGAACTGCGAAGAATCCTTTTCTCGAGGCAAAGTGATCAATCATTATCCCTTTCTTTTGATCAAGAGACCTTCTGCCTTCCCAAAATGTCCACCTGTGATGCATTTTCTTCTTATACGAATAAATAGAGCATTTTATTTCACAAAAATGGTGTGCTGGTGGATATTTCTATTTTCAAATTTCTATCCAGACATTGCTGTAATACACCAGTCCACCTCACTACGTTTTATCTGTAATCTGAGCAGAACTCCTCACAAAGTAAACACATAAAATACATATTAGGGATATGTTTTACTTGCTATAGGATTTGTATTCTGTCCATCTAGATCTGATATTTACATAGCACTGCCACATAGCATTTTATATCTGCTACAGTTCAGTAACATTTACATGTCTTCTCCCCACCCTGTAGTTGGAAAGTGAAAGGACAAGCAGTACACTGATGAATTTATTTATCTGTATTCTTTCCTCATATCAGCATGGTCCTTGACCAACTAATTGACTTCTTGTGCTGCTTCACCCTCCCGTATTCCAAGTCAATTTTGGGTACTTGCACTGCTTGCAACGCATTAAGAATATATTAATGAATACAGAGCTGCAGTGATTTGTGATTTGATATCTGCCTGGTAGTGATGGGCGAGCTGTCCGGGCCGAGCATCGGTTCACCCCCAAACAGCGCCCATTCAGGTGTTCATAGAACATCCTAATTAGCAGGGCTATTGGCGGGATGTTCTCCCACTGAGCGCCCAGCAATGCACTGCGCTCTGCACAGTGCATTGTAACAGCCCTGATTGACTGAAGCAATGCACCTGACCGCTGGTCAGGTTCAAAGCTTTGCCCAAATTTGCACTGTGAGAGCCCTGATTGGACAAAGTCATGATGACTTTGCCCAATCATGGCTCAGTGCTCATAATCCCAGCCCCACACTATAAAAAGTTCCTTCCCACGGAACCTTTTGCAGTGCAAAGTTGGAGATAGAGCAGAGCTCAGTGACAATATATTTTTAGCAAGCTAGTTAGTGTGAGTGTAGAGTGTTAGTGTAGTGTTAGTGTAGGGTGAGTATAGTGGCTCCACACAAGAGGTGAAGGAGGAGGATTATGGCAGTTGTGAAGGCATTGAAGCAGAGGATGACATACGTTAATCTTTAAGAGATTGTTTTCAGTCCCCAGAAACCTTGGGAGTAGTACGTGGCTGGGAGGAGGCAGTTCCAGATAGTGTAATCCTCAGTGACCTCGAGGACTCTCATTCTTATGCCTCCACAAACTTGTAGTACATGGGCTCTCTTTTTCATCAAAGCCTTCAAAAGGACCTGAGAATTTGTGGCATCAAGGAGAAGGATCATTATTGGTTGGCATCCCTCCTTGACCACCATTACAAGGTGAAAACCTCGGAACTCATCCTGCCCTCGCAGAGGGAACACAGGATGAAATATCTTGAGGCCTTTAAGAGGAGTTTATGTAAAACCTTTCTAGACTCTGGTAGGTTACAGTCTAATGGAAAAGGTATTTTTGAGGCTTCTGTTGGTCAAAGGAGAAGCGGTGGAGAAGGGGGCCACCTAAGTGATGCATTTAAAAACTTTTTTAGTCCTCAATGCCCAGGGCTGTCAGCTTCAAGATCCCATCGGCAGCGTCTGCATCGTATGGTGGAAGATTATCTAAGGGCAAAAACAGAGATGGAGAGCTTTTCAGTAGACGATCCACTGGGTTACTGGGTCATGAGAATAGACCACTGGCCAGAACTTGCCCAGTATGTAATTGAGCTGCTGGGCTACCCTGCATCCAGCGTGCTTTCCGAACAGGCATTCAGTGCCGCCAGAGGTTTTGTGACAGATAAAAGAGTACGTCTGTCCACGGACTCCGTTGACTGGCTGACATTTCCCAAAATGAATCAGTCCTGGATTAGCAGCAGCTATCAAGCCCCTGATGCCGATATTGCTAAATAAATTTGTTTTGGGATCTGGAATCTCTGCAAGACTGTCTAAACTGCCTAGCTTTGTGGGTGTTTATTTTATCTTTAAGTAATTTTTTGTTATTGGTTTAATGGGCACAATTAACACCCAAGGCCAACTGTTTCTGCACCTGTGTGACAAGGGCAAGGGCATTTTTTGCAGAAAGTCCAATTATTGCTTTCATCAAGAGTACCTCCATAGGGTTACAGTGCAGAGGCACCACCAACACTCAAGGCCCAGTTTTTCCACACCTGTGTGACAGCTAGGTGCATATCATTTGCTTTTTTTTGCAGCAGGGTCCAATCCCTTCAAGAGTAACTGTGAGGAGTTAAAGCGTGTGACATCATTTTTAAGAGCAGAGACAAATCCTGCGTTTGCCAAGGATAACTGTGAAGGGTTATGGTGTGAAGGCACCACCAACACCCAAGGCCTAATTTTTCTGCACCTGTTACTTCTATCCAAAGTCTGCGAAAGAGACACCAGACTTTATCTTAAAAAAAATCATTAATCTTGGCCTGAGTAAACTATAATTTGGCTTCTTCACATAAGGCTTGCTCACTGTGGTACAAAACTTTGTTATTTCCATCCAAAGTCTGCCAAAGAGACACCAGAATTTATCCGAAAAATCTCTAATCTTGTTCCAAGTGCACTTAAATGTGGCCTTATCATACAGACTGGCTCCCCAAGTTGTTGTTTACAAAATAAAGAAAGCTTGCAGGAAAAATCAGTTTAAGCCCTGGTTCACATTGGTGCAATTTGACATGCGATTTGACATGTCAAAACGGAGGCAATTGCCGACAATGGCACCATCCTAATCGGGCTCCATTTGCGGCACCGCACCAATTTCAAAAAGTAGTTTCTGTACTACTTTTTGCGATTTCGGGGTGCAATTTCCATTGACAACTGTGCAGAAACCCACACAGATGTCTGTGAAATCGCCACTGAAATCGGGACTGACATGCGGGAGTGAAATCATGCCAGTTCAGCTAAACTCGCACGGATTCATTCCCGCAGCTCAGTGTGAACCTTGACCGAAATGTCATTTTTTTTTCTTTATATATGTCAGTTTTGCTGCAGTAAGTTCTATACATGGTAAGAGGGGCCACTTTAAAGGCAGACTAAGGGGATCCCCCCGGCACTATATTTAAAGAAAAAAAAGTAAACAAAAAAAGTGTAATACCGCGCTATATCCAGAAACAATATAAAGGAAGCTGCTGCTAGAAGTGAGATACACCAAACAGTACAGAAAGAAAAAAAACAGTAGCAGCGCTAAAATTAAATGAAAAATGGAAATTATTAAATCCAATATAAAAAATGAAAAATGAAAATCCCAAATAAAGATATTAAATCATTGAACATTAGCAGATAATTCACTCTATGTAAATAATTAGGTAAAAAACCTTAATTGTGAAAAATTAAATCTATACATAAATAAATAACTAACTAATTAATTAATTAATTAATTTCTTCCAATTATTAGATGAAATGTTAAATATAATTGATATTGATATACAACACACAAAAAAATTGTGAAATATATAAAAGGTATTCAAAAAATGTAAATAAAGTGTGTGAGTTCATATATAAATTCACTTGATTCCTTGACAGACCACCACTGTATCCAAAAAGTGACCACCATGAGAAATGCACGCTTACCAAACAGCAAGCAAGATAGGCTTGTGACCACAAACCCGGTCCGGGCCTCTATCCCAAAATACATAGCAGATGTTCCAGGGGAGTTAAACATTCACCAAATGACGTGGATATTTGCCAGACTCTCCTTAGCCAGAGACCAATAATACCAAGAGACGGCCCATGGATACCGGACCAAGTTATTAAATGAGTAAGAATACAGTCCCCTTAAGTATAGAGGCGAATGAAATATCTGAATGTGTAAAAGCTGCCCTTATCACATAGGGGGAGACCTTTTGTTGGGGCTCAAGTTGGTATTGCCACTTACATAGAGAAAAAGTGTGCCCCTTTTGGTGCTACACCCCTGTGGATGGCTTTCCTTGCTGTGTGTGTTTTTTTTTCTTTCTGTACTATATTTAACCACTTCAACACCAGGCACATAGACACCTTCCCGCCCAGGCCAATTTTCAGCCTTCAGTGCTGTCGCAATTTGAATGACAATTGCGCGGTCATGCTACACTGTACTCAAACAATTTTTTTATCATTTTGTTCTCACAAAGAGCTTTCTTTTGGTGGTATTTGATCACTGGTTTTTATTTTTTGCGCAACAAATAAAAAAAGACCGAAAATTTTGAAAAAAAACAAGTTTTTCTTTGTTTCTGTAAAACATTTTTGTAAATAAGTAGGTTTTCTTCTTCAATGACGGGCACTGATATGGCTGCACTGACGGGCACTGATACGGCGGCACTGATGGGCACCGATGAGGTGGCACCAATGAGGTGGCACTGATGAGGTGGCACTGACGGGCACTGATGATGGGCACTGATAGGCGGCACTGATGGGCACTGATAGGTGACACTGATGGGCACTAATAGGTGGCACTGGTATGCGGCACTGATGGGCACTCATAGGTAGCACCGATGGGCACTCATAGGCGGCACTGATGGGCACTCGTAGGTGGCATTGATGGGTACTTATGGGTGGCACTGATGGGTACTTATGGGTGGCACTGATAGGTGGCACGGATGGGCACTGATGGGTGGGCATTGATGGGCACAGATGGGCACTGACAGGTGGCACCGATGGACACTGATGGGTAGCACTGATGACCCTGATTGGTGGCACTGATGCCCCTAAGGGTGGCATTGCTGGGCATCACTGCAATATAATGGTGCCAATCAGTGCCCATTTGTGGGCACTGATTGGCACAGATTGGGCACTGACTGGGCACATTGGGCACATGTGGATGGCCATGGGGTACATACCTGGCTATCCACATGTTGCCCCCTTCCCTGGTGGTTCAGTGTGGTGATCTGAGAGGGGGCTGCACTGATAAACAATCAGCGCAGACCCCCCCCTGCCAGGAGAGCCGCCGATTGGCTCGCCTCTACTCGCGTCTGTCAGACGTGAGTGAGGAAAAGCCGATCAACGGCTCTTCCTATTGACATCGTGATCAGCTGTGAGTGGACACGGCTGATCACGCGGTAAAGATCGGTGGAGCGGTGTGTCAGGCTGACACACTGCTCCACCGATCGCCGCGATGCATGCCCCCGGGGGAGCGCGGTGGCATGTTATCCTGCTGGACGTCATATGACGCCCAGTCAGGATAACTGAACCACCGCCCGGCCATCATCTGCTATGGAAGTGGTTAGGAATTTTTCATTTTTTATTATTTCACTTTAAGCGTCATTAAAATCATTGCTTATTTAACCACTTCAATACAGGGCACTTTCACACCCTTCTGCCCAGGCCAATTTTCAGGTGTCAGCACTGTCGCATTTAGAATGACAATTGTGCGGTCATGCAACACTACTTTTTTCCCACAAAAAGAGCTTTCTTTTAAAGAGCTTTTCTTTTTGCGCCACAAATAAAAAAAGACCGAAAGTTTTGAAAAAAAAAATTATTTTTCTTTGTTTCTGGTATAAAACATTGTAAATAAGTAAATTTTCTCCTTCACTGATGAGGCTGCACTGACGGGCACTGATGAGGTGGCACTGATGGGCACTGATGATGAGGCACTTATATGCAGAACTGATGGGCCTTCATAGGTGGCACTGATAGGCACTCATAGGTGGCACTGTTGGGCACTGATAGGTGGCACTGGTGGGCACTTATAGGCGGCACTGATGGCCACTGATAGGCAGTACTGATGGCACTGATAGGCAGCACTGATTAGGAGGCACTGACAGCCATCACTGATGGGCACAGATTGGCATTTATAATGGGCACTGATGGCATCCCTGGTGGGCTCTAGTGGGCATCCCTAGTAGTCTCTAGTGGGCATCCCTGGTGGTCTCTAGTGGGCACCCTCAATGGGTCTACACTGATAATCAATGCACTGATTATCAGCGCAGACCCCCCCTGTCAAGAGAACAGCTGTTCGGCTCTCCTCTACTCGCGCCTTGTCAGCGCGAGTAGAGGAAAAGCCAATAAACGGCACTTCCTGGTTACCATGTGATCAGCTGTGATTGGACACAGCAGATCACATGGTAAAGAGCTTATGTCATAGGCTCTTTACTGGGATCAGAGATACGGTGTGTCAGACTGACACACCACATCACTGATCGCCGTGCGCGGCTTATTCTGCTGGATGTCATGTGATTCCCAGTCAGGATAATACAACCACTTTCTGGCCGTCATTCTGCAAATGGTGGGCGGGTAGTGGTTATATCCTATATTTTTAAAAAGTTTTTTGCATTGATACATGTCCCCCAGGGCAGTAATCAGGCCCCCATACCCTTTTTATGGGCAATAACTTGCATATGTAAGACTTAAAAGTGGAAACTTTTGATTTTTAGAGTTCTGATCCCATACACTTTTTTAGGGTTCCGGATTCTGGTCAGAACTTTTTCCCTGTTCTGGAGTTTTGGTGTAGAACAGAACCCGGGGGTGTCCTGCCCATCACTACTGCCTGGCATTCAGTTTTTTAAAGCATTTGTGTTTATGGCTTGACTTTTTTTGGATAGGGTGGGGAATGGTAACCCCTTTTTTATGTTTGTTTGTTTGTTTGTGTTTTCTTCTGTATCCTATTAGGGGTATTTCTATTCACTTCCTGTCCCAGAAACTCAACAAAAGGGGGAAATTTCTATAAATGTCAGTAAACAAATAAAACCAATTAAAAAACTGCTGAACCATCCTGAAAATATTGCACCTATGCTGATAAATAACCTCAATCTGAGTTCTAAAGCAGTGCAGCTTTTATAAAGGTTTTCATACAAGCTTACTGGTTTTATATACATTTTAAGACAATTAGTCACTGATCTATAGAGCATAAACTGAATGAATGAAAGCAACCAAGTGAAGACGGATGCTGATTCTGTAAATTGACTTCTTTGCCCCCAATACTCTAGAATGGTGGGCGTCCTCTCATGTTTATTCACTCTCTCTCATTTCTCTTACAGATGCCCTGTGTTCAGTAACTCAGGTGTGCATTAGGGAAAAAATAAAAAGCTTAAAATCTTTGTTTAGGCAGATCACTAAATATGGTTAACTTTTAAAAACTTACTGTTCCCTGTAATTGTCTATTACCATTAGCATGCATTTTGTAGCATTAGATATGGCTTAAAATGTATTTTATTTTCCCCCATTAAGCGGTGACGGACTCCAAGATTTGGGTTTTGGATAGACAGGTTTTCCAGAATATTATGATGAGTTCAGCACAAGCGCAACATCAGGAATACTTCAGCTTTCTTCGCAGGTAATTAACCCTATTTCCTACTAAGATGTTGAATTCAGTGACGCATGACATACCAGTTGATTGTATTTTCATTTCTTGTGAATATCCAACCAGCCTAATAGCTAACTTTGATATATGGAGGTAAAAGAAATCAGAGGCCTAACTAGAACCTTCGGGGCCCCGGTGCAAGAAACCATGGAGGGCCCCCTGACCTTCCAGCCAGGGCCCGTCCCACTGATCCCGGGGCAGCAGGACCTGGATAGGAGGGGGAACAAATCCCCTCCATTTTCCTCCCGCAGCCACTGAATGCCTATCAGAGGGAGAGGAGGAGAAGCAGACTTTTAGTGGCTGCAGTAGAAAAATGGAGGGGATTTGTTTCGTCTAAATGCCCCCCCATCCAGGTGTTCAGGGGCAACATATGCGCTATTGCAATTGTGACCCCTGTAGTTACGCTCCTGGAATGAGTGGCAGCGGTAGTGGTGGGGGATGGGATCAGTGGCAGCAGTGGTGGTTGGGGAGGGATAGGATCAGTGGCATCAGTGGTGGTGGTGGGGGATGGGATGAGTGGCAGCAGTGAGGGAGAGATGGGCTGAGTGGCAGCGGTGGGGGGATGGGATCAGTGGCAGTAATGGTGGTTTGGTGGGGATGGGATGAGTGGCAGCAGTGGTGGTGGGGGGATGGGATGAGTAGCAGCGGTGAGGGGGAATGGGATCAGTGGCAAGGGTTGTGGTTGGGGGGGTGGGATCAGTGGTAGGGGGGATTAAATGGGATGAGTGGCAGAGGTGATGGGGTCAATGGGATCAGTGGCAAGGATGATGGTTGGTGGGGGGGTGGGATGGGATGAGTGGTAGTGGAAGGGGGGGATTGGATGGGATGAGTGGTAGCGGTGGGGAGCATTGGATGAAATGAGTGGCAGCGGTGGTGGGAGGATGGGATCTGTGGTGAGGGTGGTGGTTGGGGAGTGTAATGGGATGAGTGGTGGGGAGGGGAATGGTATCAGTGGCAAGGATGGTGGTCACAGGATCGGATCAGTGGCAGTAGTGGTCATGGTGGGGTGGATCAGTGGAAGCAGTGGTTGTGGTGGTGTGGGGGAGTATCAGTGGTGGTGGTGTGGAGGGAGGGGGAATCAGTGGCAGTGGTGGTGGTGTGGGGGGTATCAGTGGCAGTAGTGGTGGTGGTGTGGGGGATCAGTGGCAGTAGTGGTGGTGGTGGTGGTGTGGGGGTGTATCAGGGAATCAGTGACAGTAGTGGTGGTGGTGGTGTGGGGGGTATCAGTGGCAGTAGTGGTGGTGGTGTGGGGGGGTATTAGTGGCTGAAGTGGCGTGGGGGGGAATCAGCGCAGTAGTGGTGGTGTGGGGATCAGTGGCAGTAGTGGTGGTGTGGGGATCAGTGAAGTAGAGATGGTGTGTGGGGGAATCAGTGGTAGTGTTGATATTGAGGGATGGGTGCCATTCACTTGCAGATCACTTGGTTCCCCTCCTTGCTAAGTCTTGCTTGGGTGGGCAGAAAGGATGGGCGGGGCCTGTAAGTACCCGTGAGTGAAGGCGGAGCCAGAGAAGATGGGCGGAGCGGGCGGGGACTGTGCCCATGCGCGCAGACGGAGACAGAGAAGATGTGCGGGGACTGTGCCCGTGAGTGCGGGCGGAGAGGTTGGGAGGAGTGGGCAGAGCGGGCGGAGAGGATGGGCGAAGCAGACGGGTGAAGCGGACGGGGACTGTGCCCATGAGTGCAGGAGGAGAAGATGGGTGGAGAGGATGAGCGGACTGTGCAGTGTGCCCGTGAGTGCAGGTGGGGAGGATAAGCGGAGCAACTGGAGAGGATGGGCGGAGCGGATGGGGACTCCCTGTAAATGACCAGTGTACTATCTTCCGGGCGGTGGCGGACCCCCCTACAGTGGCGGAATTCAAGTGCCCAGTCGCAAATGCAACAAGTGCGACCCTGGTAATTCCGCCACTGAAAGAAACATCTCAGTAAGTGGAGTTTTCATAAATTATGTGGACTGGCTTTGGTTGCCAGGAGTTGCAAGAATGTTTTTTTTTGGGCTGAGGAGCAGACAGGCCTTCCTAAAATGTCTTGTCGGCTGCCGCTTTGAGCCGAAGGAGTTGTCCATTTGTTACTGAAATGAGAAACCCATTTAATTTTTGCTACAGCTACCAGTGCAAACTTGCTTTCAGTTAAAAGAGAAGTGTGGGATTTAAAAAAAAATAAGCATTCACACTCACCCAGGTGGATGCAGCATCAATCATATGAGATTACACTTACTTACTTACCTTACCCCCTTCACACCGACGTAACACATATATGCAGCCTCACGGGACTGGGCTTTTTTTCCTGGGGCTGCATATGTTTTTCTCCCTTTGTGGCATGCATACTCATAGGCTGTGGTAAGTCCTGATTGGCTGCCACAGTGATCAGCCACTGTGAAGCCCAGCCCTTTGTTTTTGACTTTCTGTGAATCGAGAGATAGATATATTGTATCTTTGTCTTTCCATGCAGAGAGAAAAAAGAAGTGTTTTTAAAACAATTTAAAATAAATAAAATAATAAAAAATGTAAATAAAAAACACAGGAAGTCCCCGAGTTACGAACACAATAGAGACTGTAGGTTTGTTCGAAGTTGTTCGTAAGTAGCAACACTGCATTTGTAATTGTAACTTCCGGTCGGAAAACACTGCATTCGTAAGTGTAACGTCCATCTGTGCATGGATGTGGGATGTTCCGGGCACTTGTTATGTTATCTGGGGCTCTTCTGGCCATGCAGTAAATGTAGTACTGCAGTATGGGATGTGTTGGGAGGTATCCAGGACCAGCATGGAGCACAAGTGGCCGGCATTTGAGGCCGTTCGTAAGTAGGAGTAGTTCGTAACGCGGGTGTTCGTAACTCGGGGACTGCCTGTAACGAAAAAATACCTAGATCAAGGTTTGATCTAGGTCGGTGCCAGGCTTAGTGTTTGGGTCAAGAAAGGGTCAAAAGTTAAGGGTCAGTATGTTTTGAGCAGGATTTTTTGCGCTCTATTGCTTCTGGGCTGTACAAACAACAAATTGCATAAATTATTATTATTATTATTATTATTATACAGGATTTATATAGCGCCAACAGTTTACGCAGCACTTTACAACATTAGGGCAGACAGTACAAGTACAATACAATTCAATACAAGAGGAATCAGAGGGCCCTGTTCGTTAGAGCTTACAAGCTAGGAGGGAGGGTCAAGTTATACAAAAGGGTAATAGCTGTGGGGGATGAGCTAATGGAGAAAATAGTGCAGTTGTTAGATGGAGCCAGGTTAGGCTTCTCTGAAGAGGAAAGTTTTCAGGGATCGCTTAAAAGTGGATACATTTGGAGACAGTCTGACAGATTGGGGTAGGGAATTCCAGAGGATGGGCGAGGCTCAGGAGAAGTCCTGGAGGCGGATATGAGTTGTGGGTGGCTTTGTAACTTATTGTTAGTATTTTGAATTTAATTAGTTGGGCGAGTGGCAGCCAATGGAGGGATTGGCAGAGAGGTGTACCAGACACTCAGCGGTTTGTAAGGTGGATGAGTCTGGCAGCAGCATTCATGATAGACTGAAGGGGGATAGTCTATTTAAAGGTAAGCCAATGAGGAGGGAGTTGCAGTAGTCGAGGCGAGAGATAACCAGGGAGTGAATCAGGAGCTTTGTGGTTTCATTGGTTAGAAAGGGACGTAGTTTAGAGATGTTGCGGAGGTTGAGGTGGCAAGCTTTGGAAAGTGATTGGATGTGGGGCCGAAAGGAGAGTTCAGAGTCCAGGATAACACCTAGCACCCTGACATGTGTGGACAGGTGGATGGTTGTGCCATTGCTCTTGACAGACAAGTCAGGGGAGGAAATATTATAAGCTCGGTTTTGGACAAGTTAAGTTTGAGGAAGTGATGTGACATCCATACAGATATGTCGGTTAGTAAGTTAGTGATGCGTGAGGAGACTGATGGAGTGAGTTGAGGGGTGGAGAGATAGATTTGTGTGTCGTCAGCGTAGAAATGATATTAAAAGCCGTGAGAGGCTATCAGCTGACCCAGGGAAGAGGTGTAGATTGAAAATAAAAGGGGTCCAAGAACAGAACCTTGGGGGACCTCGACAGAGAGGGGAAGAGGAGTGGAGTAAGTAGAATTGTAAGTGACACTGAAGGTGCATTGAGATAGGTAGGATGAGAGCCACTGAAGAGCACAGTCACAGAGACCGAGGAAGTAAAGTTTTTTGAGGAGGATGGGGTGGTCAACTGTGTCATATGTGGTATCATTACAATCATCAGGAGCAGGATAATTTATTTTGGGTTAGGTTATGGTAGTAACAAGAAATATAAAGCAACATTTTTTTTTAAATGTTTTTTTTTCCAATTTATTCCAGTTTTCCTTTGATAATAAAAAAAAATGAGGAGATATCTATAACTATTTACTACCTAATGAAAGTCCAATTTGTCCTGAAAAAAAACAAAGTATAATCCACCTGGATGCACGAAGTAGTTGTGATATGTATGGTTTTCCTAACACGCCAAAATTGCAACATTGTGCTTAGGCTTTCAGATTTGTTTTACCCTTAGGTGTGAATGGGTTAATCATCTTAATTTAAATAAAGGGCTGGAGTGTAGCTAGTAGAAGTAAAAAAAATGCCCAAGTGCCTGGGGTCAGTGGGAGTAAAAAATACCCCAGTATTAAGGATCACTGGGAATAAACAATGTTCCGCAGTCAGTGGCTTGTGGGTTTAATGGATTTTCCTGAGTCAGTGGGAGTAATAAATACCCCAGCAACAGTGGTCAGTCATAAATGCCCCAGTGTCAGTAGGAATTAAAAAAAGAAAGAAAAGGAAACCGGGTATGGGCTCAAAACCAAACCATCACAGAACTGAGTCTCTATAAAAACTTATCCCAAAAATCTAGACCAATGCATCATAAAAAACATCTTTATTGTACATGTAGCACATAGACAATTATAAAGATAAATCATAGACCCCAAACCACCCTGTCAATATTGCACAATGATTTCACATTCTCATGCATCCTTGAACTTAAAAATTGTCTACAGGCGTATCCGGGTACTGTAATATTGGCTATGAGCAGCAGAGATGTACAGAAAGTCCCCTAATATGATCCTTCAGGAAGACCAGGAATGATAATCTATGTTCCAGTTGTATCAGTAGCTGCAAACTAATATATGGATGCAAGAGTTCCCTCCGATTGAGTGTTATATCTGATGCAAAATCAAGTGTGTATTCCAACTTCTGGGCAACAAGATATGAGACCAGAACATACAGTGGGGACGGAAAGTATCCAGACCCCCTTAAATTTTTCACTCTTTGTTATATTGCAGCCATTTGCTAAAATCATTTAAGTTCATTTTTTTCCTCATTAATGTACACACAGCACCCCATATTGACAGAAAAACACAGAATTGTTGACATTTTTGCAGATTTATTAAAAAAGAAAAACTGAAATATCACATGGTCCTAAGTATTCAGACCCTTTGCTCAATATTTAGTAGAAGCACCCTTTTTATCTAATACAGCCATGAGTCTTTTTGGAAAAGATGCAACAAGTTTTTCACACCTGGATTTGGGGATCCTCTGCCATTCCTCCTTGCAGATCCTCTCCAGTTCTGTCAGGTTGGATGGTAAATGTTGGTGGACAGCCATTTTTAGGTCTCTCCAGAGATGGTCAATTGGATTTAAGTCAGGGCTCTGGCTGGGCCATTCAAGAACAGTCACGGAGTTATTGTGAAGCCACCCCTTTGTTATTTTATCTGTGTGCTTAGGGTCATTGTCTTGTTGGGAGGTAAACCTTCGGCCCAATCTGAGGTCCTGAGCACTCTGGAGAAGGTTTTCGTCCAGGATATCTCTGTACTTGGCCGCATTCATCTTTCCCTCGATTGCAACCAGTCATCCTGTCCTGCAGCTGAAAAACACCCCCACAGCATGATGCTGCCACCACCATGCTTCACTGTTGGGACTGTATTGGACAGGTGATGAGCAGTGCCTGATTTTCTCCACACATACCGCTTAGAAAAAAGGCCAAAAAGTTCTATCTTGGTCATCAGAAGAGAGAATCTTATTTCTCACCATCTTGGAGTCCTTTAGGTGTTTTTTAGCAAACTCCATGCGGGCATTCATTAATCTTGCACTGAGGAGAGGCTTCCGTCGGGCCACTCTGCCATAAAGCCCCGACTGGGGGAGGGCTGCAGTAATGATTGACTTTCTACAACTTTCTCCTATTTCCCGACTGCATCTCTGGAGCTCAGCCACAGTGATCTTTCGGTTCTTCTTTACCTCTCTCACCAAGGCTCTTCTCCCCCGATAGCTCAGTTTGGCTGGACGTCCAGCTCTAGGAAGGGTTCTGGTCGTCCCAAACATCTTCCATTTAAGGATTATGGAGGCCACTGTGCTCTTAGGAACCTTAAGTGCAGCAGAAATTTTTTTGTAACCTTGGCCAGATCTGTGCCTTGCCACAATTCTGTCTCTGAGTTCTTCAGGCAGTTCTTTTGACCTCATGATTCTCATTTGCTCTGACATGCACTGTGAGCTGTAAGGTCTTATATAGACAGGTGTGTGGCTTTCCTAATCAAGTCCAATCAGTATAATCAAACACAGCTGGACTAAAATTAAGGTGTAGAACCATCTCAAGGATGATCAGAAGAAATGGACAGCACCTGAGTTGAATATATGAGTGTCACAATAAAGGGTCTGAATACTTAGGACCATGTGATATTTCAGTTTTTCTTTTTTAATAAATCTGCAAAAATGTCAACAATTCTGTGTTTTTCTGTTAATATGGGGTGCTGTGTGTACATTAATGAGGAAAAAATGAACTTAAATGATTTTAGAAAATGGTTGCAATATAACAAAGAGTGAAAAATTTAGGTGGTCTGAATACTTTCCGTCCCCACTGTATGTGGCTGGGTACAGAGCCCTGGACAGGAGTAACAGGCAGCAATTGATGAAAAGTTCATAGAACTTTTTTCCACAGCGTGGTCTAGAGGAGAACTCCTCTCGAGATTTTAGTTTGACATGCCTACTTTACGGTGTATAAACTACAGATGTAAGAAAAAATGGAAAGGTAAGGTTGAAGCAAAGAAATCTTTAATGTAATCTCTTAAAAATGAAAATACTGAAAAAATGCTGAATTGCATATTGAAATTTTATAGTCAAGCAAACTAAAAAGAGCAATACTTAACAGAGCAATGGGAAATTTAGGATTTAACAGTAATCTTTTATAAAAACAAAAAAAAGTGAGAAAGATTTGCTGCTATACCATGAACTGTAGATAATTGTAATTTTAGCAGAGGTTCCCTGAGACCTGAAAATATTTTTAAGGGTTCCTATGGGTTAAAAAAGGTTGAGAAAGGCTGATCTCGATGATGTATACGTGTTTTGAAATATTTCACTGTTTATTGTTGCCTGTGCATCTCTTAATGAGTTACTATGTTTAGGTCCTTTCCTGTGTGCACATTACTGCATTTCATGGATGCCATTATTGATAAAATGTCAGATGAGATATTAATGATAACACCAGTTTAAGGGAATAATGGCAAACATGAAATGGTTGTTCCATTACTACAACAGAGATGCAAACCTAAGCAGCACTTGCAAGCTTTTTCAATAGGAGTGTAAGGTGCTAAGTGCCTAAATTGTTAACCCATAACAGCCAATCAGTATTCATTTTTCACAGGCCTTGCTTTAGTACCAAACATCCCAAGTCTCCCGCAAGGTGCGGGTGTCTCCCGCATTTGGTAACGGGCTCCTGGACACCCGCGAGTGCCCAGCGAGCTCCCGGCTACAGGGCAGATCCTGGGCGGCAGTGGTTTCATCCATGTGTCCCCCTCCATTCTCCCTTATTAAATATAAAATAATTAAATTGTAAAAAAAATTATAAAAAATTAAATTGTAAAAAAAAATATATAAAATAAAAAATTACTGACACCACTCCCCCCCATGCCCTACCAATACTGTCTACTGCCCCAACCGCCTACCCCAAAAAGCATTGTGAAAAAAATTAAAAACAAATTGCATTTAAAAAAAATCAATATGTAAAAATAAAAAACTACTGACACCGTTCAGTGCCTTACTGACACCGTCCAGTGCCCTACTGACACCGCTCACTGCCACATACCCCACCCCCTTCCCCAGAAGCACTGTGATTTTTTTTTTTAAATGATTTAAAAAAAATAATAAACAACAAAACTGTAAAAAATAATAAAAACAAAAAACCACTGACACCATCCAATGCTCTCCAGACACTGTCCACTACCCCCCTCCCCCACCCCCAATCATTATGAAAAACAAAAAATACAAAAATAAATTGTAAAAATAAATAAAAAAATGAAATTGTAAAAAAATTTTTAAAAATCTGACACTATTCACTGCTCTACTGACAATGTCCACTGGCCCCGAAAAAGCATTAAAAAAAAAAAAAAATACAAAAAATTTGATCGTAAAAAAATAAAGAACTACTGACACCGTCCACTGCCCTACTGACACCATCCTGCACATACTACCCACCGCTGTACACTCCTTACTCTTCACCTCCACATTATACCCACCTACATATACTCTGCACTTCTCTTCTGCACATACTACCCACCGCTGGACACTCCACACTGTACATTCCCTATTAAACATTACTGCATGTAACTCACTTCAGACTTTTAAGCCCTTTAAGCCATGCACAATATGTAGCGCAATTTAATCCACGCCCATATTTCGCCACAGGGGTGCGGAGTGCCACCTCCCTGAAATTAGTTTTTGCAGGTTGGGTAGTACAACAAGGTTTGCATGTCTGTAGTACATTGATTCTGATTCTATGCTGTAGCCTTACTTCACTTTGCACTAGGGGCTTTTCTACTTACACTGTTTAATAGATAACCCCACTGATATTGGAATGGAATTTTCAGCAAGCTGCAAGTCATTTACTTAAATGACCCCTGCAGGCAGGATGAACTAGTCCCCAAACTCCGTTCAGACTATTTCAAGGCACTGAACCAAAAAGGACATGCTGAGCAGGGAGAGACTATAGATAATCATTATGTATCTGGGACAGAGGAAACCTTTGCCTATCACATTTAAAAAGTCATGTGCCGCTGAAATATAAAACAGTTGCTCATAGTCAGCTACACTGAATCTCAGGAAGTCATTAAGAAGTGTGGGAAACTTCCAATACTAGTAAGGAGTGGGAGAAAATCTATATTAACAGAGACAAGAAGTGGCAAATGTATTACAGAGCTGTCAAAGTAAATTTGAAATGCTATTTCCAGGAATATAACTCCTTTTTCCAATTTCTTCTGCAGTGTTTCACTACTGAAAGATTTACCCGAAGAGAAGCTGTCAAAGATTGTAGATTGCCTGGAAGTTGTATGTATCTTTTCTTATATTGTGGATATTTCAGCATGATATTGCAATGAATAACCGGTCAAATAAGAAAACATCTGTACAGTATTAAACTAAACAAATGTTTGCTTTTAAGCTTTGGTTTTATTTTTTCTGGCCAAGATCTACATATTCCAGTTTTTAAATATGAATTGATTCCTAAAGGATTCTTAAACCTAAAGCTTTCTGTAAGAACTTCTAAACATTAAGAAAATAACCAAAAAAGCTTAGCAGAAAATTAGATATTTGACAAGAAAAAGCTGTCAATGCAGTCTGTTTAATGACAGCAACTATTTGTAGGCTAAATGAGGCTTGCAGGTTGCAACATTGTTCTGGAGATAAAACAAATAGGGATTAATAATAATAAAAGTGCTTTCTTTAAAAATGCATACAGTATCTCACAAAAGTGAGTACACCCCTCACATTTTTAGAAATATTTTATTTTATCTTTTCATGTGACCACACTGAAGAAATTACTCTTTGCTACAATGTAAAGTAGTGAGTGTACAGCTTGTATAACAGTGTACATTTGCTGTTCCCTCAAAATAACTCAACACACAGCCATTAATGTCTAAACCGCTGGCAACAAAAGTGAGTATACCCCTAAGTAAAAATGTCCAAATTGGGCCCAAAGTGTCAATATTTTGTGTGGCCACCATTATTTTCCAGCACTGCCTTAACCCTCTTGGGCATGGAGCTCACCAGAGCTTCACAGTATGCCACTGGAGTCCTCTTCCACTCTTCCATGATGACATCATGGAGCTGGTGGATCTTAGAGACCTTGCACTCCTCCCCCTTCCATCTGAGGATGCCCCACAGATGCTCAATAGGGTTTAGGTCTGGAGACATGCTTGGACAGTTCATTACCTTTACCATCAGCTTCTTTAGCAAGGCAGTGGTTGTCTTGGAGGTGTGTTTGGGGTACTTATCATGTTGGAATACTGCCCTGCGGCCCAGTCTCTGAAGGGAGGGGATCATGCTCTGCTTCAGTATGTCACAGTACATGTAGGTATTCATGATTCCCTCAATGAACTGTAGCTCCCCAGTGTCGGCAGCACTCATGCAGCCCCAGCCCATGACACTCCCACCAACCTGCTTGACTGTAGGCAAGACACACTTGTCTTTGTACTCCTCACCTAGTTGCCGCCACACACGCTTGACACCATCTTAACCAAATAAGTTTATCTTGGTCTCATCAGACCACTGGACATGGTTCCAGTAATCCATGTTCTTAGTCTGCTTGTCTTAAGCAAACTGTTTGTTGGCTTTCTTGTGCATAATCTTTAGAAGAGGCTTCCTTCTGGGACGACAGCCATGCAGACCAATTTGATGCATTGTGCGGTGTATGGTCTGAGCACTGACAGGCTGACCCCCCCACCCCTTCCATCTCTGCAGCAATGCTGGCAGCACTTATACGTCTATTTCCCAAAAACAACCTCTGGATATAATGTTGAGCACGTGCACTCAATCTCTTTGGTCGACCATGGCGAGGCCTGTTCTGAGTGGAACCTGTCCTGTTAAACTGCTGTATGGTCTTGGCCACTGTGCTGCAGCTCAGTTTCAGGGTCTTGGCAATCTTCTTATAGCCTAGGCCATCTTTATTTGCCATGGGGTGCCATGTTGAACTTCCAGTGACCAGTATGAGAGAGTGAGAGCGATAACACCAAATTTAACACGCCTGCTCCCCATTCAGAGACCTTGTAACACTAACGAGTCACATGACACTGGGGAGGGAGAATAGCTAATTGGGCCCAGTTTGGACATTTTCACTTAGGGGTGTACTCACTTTTGTTGCCAGCGGTTTAGACTTTAATGGCTGTGTGTTAAGATATTTTGAGGGGACAGCAAATTTACACTGTTATACAAGCTGTACACTTACTACTTTACATTGTAGCAAAGTGTAATTTCTTCAGTATTGTCACATGAAAAGATATAATAAAATGTTTACAAAAATGTGAGGGGTGTACTCCCTAACTACAGACAGCTCCCTGCTAGATATTCTGACTATGTTGTTTAAATGTGTTTATTCTTATGCCTTCACTCTGGATATATTTCTTTTCACATTTGTTATCATGTTGTGATGCCGAGTACCGCATCTGTTAAAGAGGGGGGAGTGTAGGCAGGTGCAGTCTACTTTCTCCAAAGCAGATGACGCTCCTCCTCCGCAGCACCGCAGCTGGAGAGGAAGTCTAGAGGAACACAGCACCTCTATTGTTTCCTGAGTCATTGTGGAAGCACCCGTTTGGATGCTGCTGCCCGATGCGACCCCAAAAGCCATCTTGAGTCAGGCAGAGCCTATTTAGGGGCCCTGGCTACCAGGCTTGCCACGCCTTTTGTGAGTTGGTAGAGTAGGGACAGGTACCCAGCCTGTTAGGCACAATACTAGCGGTAGGGAGAGGTTCCTGATGAGGAGGGACTTATTTGGACATCTTCCTGCTTGGGCACTGGAGGCCAGGCCACATTCTGAAGCCAGACATTATCAACCTGGCTGATACCTGTCATCTTCACATTGCTGGAAACTGTGAGTTTACCCAGTTCCCTCCGGGTTGTTGTGAACTGTCATTGCATTACTTCAATACAAGTTTTCTATTGCACCTGTCTGTGTGAGTCCCCGCACACACTGTACCCCACCTACATGCTTAATTCCTACCACAATCAAGGAACACTTCAAAGTCAGAATCCTTTTCAATTCCTTTTCAAAGTGTTTTTTTTTTAAATTTTCCCACCTTATGGAAACAAAAATGATAATGATGATCATTTAAAAAGCCTGAGAACCCCTGCCCTAGAATAAAAAAGACTTAGTAGACACATTTCCTGTGTATAATAGTTAAAACATAACAACAGCAACTGTAAAACTGTAAATGTACAGTAAATGATACATATATTAAGTATCTAGGTTCTTTTATGAAGTAGATGAAGACACCCACAGACATCTGTAATCTTTAAACCATTAGCTCTTCAAGAAAGAAGTAGAGCGTTTAAAATTCTAGTGGGTGTAGAGAGAAGAAGTAAAGTTTTGCTGACATGGCACTATGTCGCTGAAGTCCTCATTAAGAATAAAAACAGCAATCACAATTTAGTAGTTGGTGAGAGCAGTGTTGCTTGACTAATTGTTTGTCCCTTGCTGAGCAAATTACTTATTTTCTATGAGACACTTGCAAATAATCAAGTGAATGGGATGCTTATCTGAATATTTCAAAGTCTTCAACCCTCTGGGCTTGTTCTTTTAAATAGGGTGTTTTTTTAGCATATTATTTAGAAGCATTCCAGAATACTTCTAGATGCAATAGCAACTCCAGGATCAAATATGATACATGGTCAAATCATAAGGGCACAAGGCTTTAAACAGATAAACGGGTAACAGATACAATAGTTGGGCCCTATTTGTTCTTGGTAAAACATGCCTATCTGAATAGCCATGTGCTTTTTCTTTATATATATATATATATATATATATATATATATATATATATATATATATATATATATATATATATATAGCATATATTAACCAGGCTACACTGTTTGCTAACTTTGTGTTGTAGGCATGCTATGCTTTTGTTTTGCCTTCCTGCATGCAGTTTAACTAATGTAGTACTACCCCCGTAGGATGAGTCTTCTCTTTACCTCAACCCCTCAACCCTTTCAAGAACCTCAGCTCCTCTAAAACATCAGGTTGAGTGTACAAACTCACAATATCACAGGAAATCACTGGAAGTAATATTTAGTACCCAGTAGTAGTGCTATATAAAAAAAAAAAAACAGGCACCAAATCAGGTAGTAAAGGCAAACGTAATATATTGTCTCCCAATATGGTTGGTAACAAGGCAAGCATAAAATTAATTAACAATTATAATAACACAATTTAGCATAAAAAAGTGATTAACAGGAAGGACTAGGCATAGGGTGATCTACTGAGTGCTGCAACTATTCTGCCAGAGCACATTTATGGCGGCAATGCTAGCCCTAGACCGACTGGATATCCACTGTCCAAAAGAAAAGGAGAATGATCGAGAAGGGGGCAGGGAACAAAGAGGACTAGCAGAATAAATATTATGGGAGGTTCTTCAGCTGGCTAATGTTAAAGCCCTTTGAGAGTTTTGGTGCGCTTAATGACCCAGTTACATACATAGTTACATACATAGTAGGTGAGGTCGAAAAAAGACACCATCCATCCATCAAGTCCAACCTATGTATGTGATTATATGTCAGTATTACATTGTATATCTCTGTATGTTGAGGTCGTTCGGGTGCTTATCTAATAGTTTCTTGAAACTATCGATGCCCCCGCTGAGACCGCCACCTGTGGAAGGGAATTCCACATCCTTGCTGTTCTTACAGCAGTGGTTCTCAACCTGTCTAGTGCCGTGATCCCTTGATAAAATTTCCCAAATTGTGGGGACCCCTAACAGTAAAATTATTTTCGTAGCGTGGGTTGTCAGCACCCAAGGCAAGACAAGTAATTAGTGCCCCAAACCCACGGACATTTAGAGCTCCCTGAGTCCCTTCCACTCGTACAGTATTAAAACCCCTTATGGTACATTTTAGGCTGTAGCACTCTCTCATTGTTCTCCCTTCTTTCCTTTTTATCTCTCTCTATCCTAATTTCTTGTTTTTTTCCCCATCCCTCTCTCTAGCTGACTTTCTTGTTCTTTCTCTTATTCTTTATCTATCTTTTTCTTTATTCCTCCCCCTCTTTTCCTCTCCCTTGCATGTATTCTCTATTTATATTCCTTCTCTTACTCCTTGGTGGGAGGGGGGGATGGGATGAGTAGCAGTGCTGGGGGATTTCTGATCAACCAACTTAGGTGCTCTTGATCAGGGTCATCTGCTGATCTGAGAACTGTAGTAGGGACTTTTAATGGCAACTATAATCCCAGGTAGTGTTACCCACTGTGTCTCCAGCTCTGTGGTGTCTCATAGCAGTGACACCTACACCGAAATCAGGAGATAGGGTCTCCTCCAGCCCCTCCCACTTCACATTCCTCACCAGTCAGCTGACCTCTAGTCTCTGCCCCCCAGCCATGCCGTGAATTGAATGGGCGGCTGCGAAGAGGCTGAGTGGGTGGCCGCGGGCTCCAGGAACAGCCCAGCTGGGTGGCTGAAAAAAGGCTGGGAGAGTGGTGCTGGCTTTAGGAACAGCCCAGGCTTCGGTGACCCCTGGAAAATCATCATCCGACCCCCAGGTTGAGAATCACTGTCTTACAGTAAAGAACCCTCTACATAGTTTAAGGTTAAACCTCTTTTCTTCTAATCTTAATGAGTGGCCATGAGTCTTGTTAAACTCCCTTCCGCGAATAAGTTTTATCCCTATTGTGGGGTCACCAGTACGGTATTTGTAAATTGAAATCATATCCCCTCTCAATCATATCCCCTATCAAGTTATGGGGAAAGTGCTTGCAACCCTTTTCTTTGTATTTGCTCCAGTTAACCTGCATGCACTATCGGTACAGCATAGGTATGGTACAGACTCAGCACAGGGGCTACAAAGATGTGGTTCAGATGCTGTAAAGTGTTCAGTATAAAGCAATATAGAGTTGGTGTAGGTGCAGTCTAGGTTTGAAATATGTGCATTATAGAGAGAAGTATGAGTGCGGTATAGATTGCAAATACATGGTGTCCTACTCTCAGCGTCTCAGTCCCTTCTAGCAGTATCAGCAGTGGGTGACTATCCCTCTCACCAGTTCCCAGGATGCTGCAGTGACCTCTCTCTGTAGAAGGGGGTCCCCTCAGTCTCTCCACAGAATGTCTCCGGTGATCAAGGCTACCTATGTCATCAGTGCAGAGGTGATTTTTGTGGTCTGTGCTGCACTGCCCTGGGTGTCTCTGCCCCCAGGTCTCATTCCCTGGCTCTGGTCACTCGTCCCATAGATAATCCGTGAGCACCAGAACTGATGTGCACACCTGAGCTCCTGCGCTGCAAAAAGGAAGAGGTTTCCAATGCAGTTTGGTAAAAGCTGTTCCACCACTCCCATTCCTTCTCAATGTACTATAGGAACTGTATTGTAAAGGTCCATAAGTTTCATTATGAGATTTATGTTTCAGACTACAGTTCCCATGATCCTCAGCATTGCGCATAGACGTCCATAGACTTTCCTGGCTATAGTTCTCCCTCTGCTGACTGGAAGGGATAGTGCAGCACAACATTCAGCATAACAGCTGAAAGTGAAAGTAAACTAATTGTAAATAGGAAAAAGTCTCCTTCTCCATGTTTCTGTAGTCCAGCACTTGGCTACACTATACAAATTAAATTGTCCAGTATTGTGTAGGCTCTGGTCTGTTTATTTGCCTGCAGCTTGATTTTAATATTTTGGATTCTGGTTCTACCATCTAATATGACAATGACATGTGGAAAGGCACACCAGTTTGTGACACTGCTGGTTTGATAGAAAAACCAAGCAAGTTTAATGGCTGTGTAGAGAAAGGTTATTCTGCCAGGGTCTCATCCACCATTTATGCTAAACTCTGGGGAAAACCAAAATCCTCCCTTGCTGGGGGTCTGCCTCTGCACCACAAGGGTTAAAAGCTCCCTTAGGTATAGAGTACTGGAAAAAAGCAGTATATTTGCCCAATCTTTCTTTTCTTGTGGGCACCCTCCGGGCTGCTGGACCAGTCCCTGCAGCCTCTTCTCATCTCATCACTGGAGTCCTCTTCCACTCCTCCATGACGACATCACGGAGCTGGTGGATATTAGAGACCTTATTATTAGAGGCCACTCCACCTTCCTTTTGAAGATGCCCCAGAGACGCTCAATAGGGTTTAGGTTTGGAGACATGCTTGGCCAATCCATCACCCTTACCCTCAGCTTCTTTAGCAAGGCAGTGGTCGTCTTGGAGGTGTGTTTGGGGTCGTTATCGTGTTGGAATACTGCCGTGTGGCCCAGTCTCCGGAGAGAGGGGATCATGCTTTGCTTCAGTATGTCACCTTACATGTTGGCATTTATGGTTCCCTCAATGAACTAGAGCTCCCCAGCACTCATATCAACCCCACCACCATGCTTGACTGTAGGCAAGATACACTTGTGTTTGTACTCCTCACCTCGTTACTGTCACGAATTCGCACACCCACGGCGACTAACTAACCGTGACGTGCGTTCCGTGACCAGGGTATATGAGGAACTAAGGGAATAAGGGGGAACTTATACTGCGCATGTAAGACTGGCTGTGGTACTTTCACAGCCTGCACTACCTTTGGCCACCACTAGAGGGAGACTCCACTCCAATCCAGCTAGCTGACCACACACAGGCAGATACAAATCTTACATACAATCTGGTGCACTCTAAGGGTTGGGGAACAGTCTAGCAATTACTATACACTTCTAGGGTTCCTCCAGCTATCCTGCAAGCTTGAACCCCTGTGTTAATCACTGTCCCCACACCCACACACCAGACACACAATAAACGATGGCCTGCCACCACCCAACAGTTTGTCCGCAGACTGGTCTGCTGAGCCACCATACACACAGATCTGCGTCTGGCAGATCTGTTAGCTTACAATCTGCATGCAATCTGCCAATACAAAGTGCAATTGCATTCCGATTGGTACGTAACTTAAACCGAGTACTTAGGCACTAAAATACAACAACCTCTCCGGAGATATGAGTCCTAGCTTAGTACACAGAAGTCACTTATTAATTTTATCATTTAATATCCCGAAAGTGGGCAGTGCATATAAGATATACAAAGAAAAAGGAGTTACTAAAAAAGATACAAAAAATGCAGAAAGACACACAAATTGGCAATTTGCTATGAAAATAAAAAGGGATAAAAACAGAAATAAACTTTACCCAAGTCTATCTTGTAGAAGCATACTGGAACATGTGGGAACTCCCCAGTTTCGAACTGGCTTCGTGGAAGAACAATGTCCATATCTCAGGCTACCCAATTTATTGAAATATGGATGTCGGCTGGACTTTAGCCCTTGGCCAATCAACCCTGGGGGGTGTTCCTGTCTCAGCCCACAAGAGGTTTTGTGTTCTGAATTTACCAGAGTGGAATTGGCCCAGAACGGCGCTGATTGCTGGGTCATGGATAGGATTTCCGATATCAGCGCATCAGTGCGATCGCAACAGTACCAATCAGTGCCGGCCTGCTGCAATCAGGCGCCATATAACGGTTTTGTGTGGTTCTCTAGGATTCCACCTCTGCTAAACATACAGAGTTACATGTACACGTAACCCATCAGGTGTACGATCAAATGGAATCATTTTCATCTCTCTGTCATTAATATTTTAGCTTTTATGAGGGATAAAATAGGTTCCTTAGATTTCTTGATATTAATCAAAGCTTGCAGACTGGCTGGGGCCTTATGAATGCCCCCTGCAGATCCGTGTAGCCAAGATGACTAACAGTTTTCTTTGAGCCTCAGGAAGGTGGCAATCTAAACAAAGCGATAACACCAAATTTAACACACCTGCTCCCCATTCACACCTGAGACCTTGTAACACCAATGAGTCACATGATACCGGGGAGGGAAAATGACTAATTGGGACCAATTTGGACATTTTCACATAGGGGTGTACTCACTTTTATTGCCAGTGGTTTAGACATTAATGGCTGTGTGTTGAGTTATTTTGAGGGGACAGCAAATGTACACTGTTATGCAAGCTGTACACTCACTACTTTATATTGTAGCAAAGTGTTATTTCTTTATAATAAATTATTTACAAAAATGTGAGGTGTGTATTCACTTTTGTGAGATATTGTATGTGTATGTGTATGTATATGTGTATATATATATATATATATATATATATATATATATATATATATATATATATATATATATATATATATTATACTTTATTACAATCTCTTAAAATCCACTGACAGTAACAAAGCAAAATGTAAAATGAAAATAGTAACTTCAATTATATGAAATGATACAGATAAGTATCAAGTGGTACTCCCAGAATTAGTTTACACTGTACAAGCATGAAGTCCTTGATTGACAGCTTATGCATGGACCGGGACATCCAATGCATTTCAAATTTTTAGGTTTTTTGTTTCTTTGTTAGTACCACTCTGCAATACAAGATAATACAATTGAAGACATACTGTTTTTCCAACAAATCTGTTTATGATTCAAGTCCTTCCTTTAGTATGGCTTTTACAGTAACAAATGAGATTCAAAAACTTTCCTAGATATAACACTTACAACAACACCGTGAGACCAAACGTCCTTCCATGTCAAAACATGAGAGCCAACCATCCCAGAGGGCGAATCACAAGCATACAAGGACTGCGCAGGCCCATGTACTGCGCTGGCAAAAAATGTAAAAAAAAAAAAAAAAATAAGTATATGTTTATATAAATGTCTGTGTAATCCCACCAGACCATAAATATAAACCCCAGGTCTGAACTAAAATATATGGGGAATAATACAGAGCATAAGTGTATATCCCAAACATAAACTCCAATAAAGAGGAATGATAAACATGACAGTGGGGATGATCTTTGCCATGCCGCAAAGCATTACGGCATATGTACTCCCCCCTTTGCTGCTTTTGTAGAAAAGGGGGGAGAGGTTGGGGGTAGTAAAAAAGTAGCTCAGCTGTGCATTTCTAATGCCCCCCAAACACAAGTGTAAACATGACCTTAGAGTTCAACACTGACACAGGTTCTTGCAATGGTCGACTCTTATTCATTTATGTAAAACATTTCTCCCGAAAGGAAAAACAGCTGTTGCTGTAACTGTTAAGTGTTAGCTGGAGTTCTAATTCAACCCTCTCCCCAGTTTGACAATGCTGCTGTTCAAAAGTGTCTCTGTTGCCCCTGCAGTGGAGTGGAGATACCCCCAAAAAACAAGAAGTGTGTTACTGGCTGAATCACCTGGTGAAAATAAAGGGGAAAAAATCTAAATGCAGCGACATTTTAGTATTGGTAAACTGCAATATACTACATGTTTGTTATTTTTTGGTTTAGTACTGTTTTAAGCAGCTGAGATAGTTCATTTGTAACTTTCTTTTGCTGAAAGGAGCATGAGTATAGTCAGGTCCCTTCCAGCATTCACCTACTCATCTCTGTTCATTTAGAATCTGTATTTTGTAATTTTCCCTTTGCTCAGAACTGTAATCAAGATAATTATTACATGCAGTGATTGATTAAGGCACGTGACATGACACCTAATAACCACTAAAGAGTTCCTGCCAAGAACTCTGATTCTGGACAGTCTCGGGCAAAAGGTCTTCAGTATAATCCCAATTAAGGGTGATACATTTCACTGATTATCTCCCACACATTGTACATGATTGCAGCTTTCTGAATCAAACCTTTTCATTCTTGTTCCACAGGACTTCTATGACAAAGGGGATTATATCATCAGAGAAGGAGAAGAGGGCAACACATTTTTTATTATCGCTAAAGGAAAGGTAGGAGCTAATTACTTGGAAACAAAGTGTCTCATGAGAATAGCTTGATCCACCTTGTCTCTGTTTTCCTTTTACTCTTCTACTACTGGCTCGGTGTATATCTGGGTAAGATAGGTAGGCAGAAAGTATTGAGCCAATCGATTCTGTATGCTGTTGACCTCCTAGGTGGTTAAGAAATCAATGTGATGCTCAATTGTATTCTATGTTTAATTAATCATAGTTTGTCATAAAATACCTCAATGCAGACACAAAGTCATTTTGGATATATTATATTTATCTAATTTATCCTGTTGCCATGGCACAGTTTACCTTGCCCAACCCTCTTGTTAAAATGGTATGATTGCTCATGGCTTACTTTTTAAACAATGGACAATTTGAAAAACAGAGCCACACTATTCCAAATGTGACTTTCAAATTAATCAAAGGGACCCTGACCGACAATGAGCAAGTTTCCTTCTACCCCTACTGTACAGGACCAGCATAGCATTTACATAAGCTCCAGGATGGGTGGTGGTGTGTGCCAAGTTACATAGTTACATAGTTACATAGTTGGTGGGGTTGAAAAAAGACACAAGTCCATCAAGTCCATCCTGTGTGTGTGTTTTTATGTCAGTATTACATTGTATAACCCTGTATGTTATGGTCGCTCAGGTGCCTATCTGATAGTTTTTTTTTTAATTATCTATGCTCCCTGCTGAAATCACTGCCTGTGGAAGAGAATTCCACATCCTTATCACTTTTACAGTGAAGAACCCTCTACGCAATTTAAGGTTAAACCGCTTCTCTTCTAATTTTAGTGAATGGCCGCATGTCTTTTTAAATTCCCTTTCACTGAAGAGTTTTATCCCTATTGTGGGGTCACCAGTACGGCATTTGTACATTGAGATCATATCCCCTCTCAAGCGTCTCATCTCCAGAGAGAACAAGTTCAGTGCTTGCAGTCTTTCCTCATAGCTGAGATCCTCCAGTCCCTTAATTAGCTTTGTTGCCCTTCTCTGGACTCTCTCAAGTTCCAGCACATCCTTCCTGAGGACTGGTGCCCAGAACTGGACGGCATACTCCAGGTGCGGCTGGACCAGAGTCTTGTAGAGTGGGAGAATTATCATTTCATCTCTGGGGTTAATTTCCTTTTTAATGCATGCTAAAATTCTGTTGGCTTTGCTTGCAGCAGCTTAGCATTGCATGCCCATCTACTAGGACCCCCAGATAATTTTCCATTCTAGATTCCCCCCAGAGGTTCACCCCTAGTGAGTAGATTGCATTCATATTTTTGCCACCCAAATGCATTATTTTAAAATTTTTCTACATTGAACCTCATTTGCCATGTAGTTGCCCACCCCATTAATTTGTTCAGATCTTCTTGCAAGGTTTCCACATCCTGCGGAGAAATTATTGCCCTACTTAACTTAGTATCGTCCTCAGATACTGAGATTGAGCTGCTTATCCCATCCTTCAGGTCATTTTTTTCTGAATAAATGAAATAGGATTGGTCCCAGGACAGAACCCTGGGGACCCCACTTTCCACACCAGACCATTACTCCCCATCTATCACTACCCTCTGAACTGGCCCCTGTAGCCAGTTTTCAATCCATGTACTCACCCTTTGATCCATGCTGACAGACCTTAGTTTGTACAGTAAACGTTAATGGGGAACTACACCACATCTACAGGCCTTTGTTTATCTAGATGGCAGTTCACCTCCTCATAGAAGGTTGATAGATTGGTTTGGCAAGAATGTTTCTTCATGAATCCATGCTGATTACTGCTAATGATACCATGCTCATGACAAAAATCTTGTATATAATTCCTTATAATCCCCTCCAAGAGCTTGCAAACTATTGACGTTATATATATATCTTGGTCCTTTTTTAAATATTGGTGCTACATTGGCTTTTCTCCAATCTTCTGGTACCATACCAGTCAGTAGACTGTTCCTAAAAATAAGGAACAATGGTCTGGCAATTACTTGACTGAGTACCTTAACCACTTATGGACCGCCCGCCATCGTTTTATGTCACTATTTTGAAGAGGAATACTGTTATGGTAGCTGCTAGCTACCATAACCCCAGTATCCTCTTCTTCAACGGGCGGTCTGCTTCAAGATAAGGCCACCACCTTTTATCGGCGGCGGGAGAGGGGCCCCCCTCCTGTCACTCTCCGGTGCCCTCCGGCACTAACCGGAGCTATCGGTAGCAGCAGAGGCGATCGGATCCTCTCCCTAGCCTGACATTGAGATGAGTGAGGGGAAGATGGCCCCACCTGTCTCCATATCATTGGAGGGAGGAAGTGACGTCAAAACTTGCGCCCAATGCTTTTAAAGGGACATTTTTTTTAATTATTTTTTTTTTAAATGACATTGAATGAATGAATGAATGAATGATTTGTAAAGCGCTGCAAATGCGAACTGAATCGCCTCAAGGCGCTGATGCGTTGTGTTGTCACGCTTCACTAGAAGAGGTAGGTCTTGAGTTTTTTCCTGAAAGCCAGATGGTTTTCTTACATGCGGATGTGAGTCGGAAGAGAGTTCCATAGCCGAGGTCCCTGGACTGCAAATCTTCTTTCTCCCCTTGCTTTGTAGCGGTATTTGGGAACGAGGAGGAGGTTTTGGTTAGATGATCGCAGATTGCGATTCGGTGTGTAATGTTTTATTTTCTCTCGGAGGTATTGAGGGGCGTTTCCATGAATGCATTTGTGGGTGAGGCAGAGCGTCTTGAAAGTGATCCGATTCTTTACTCTTAGCCACTGTAGGCTCCTCAGGGATGGGGAGATGGACTCCCAGGGTTTTTTCCTGTTATTAGTCTTGCCGCCGCGTTTTGAATGGCCTGTAGGCACGTAAGCTGATATTGGGGTAATCCTAGGTAGAGTGAGTTTGCGTAATAGAGACGGGTATTAATGATTGTTCCAACTACTGCTGCTTTGTCATCTTCTGGGATGAAGGGGATGAGTCTGCGTAATTTGCGGAGGAGATGGTGCGATCCACTAACTACTGATCCTATTTGCGCATCCATTGTCATTTCTGGGTCCAAGATAATTCCAAGACTTTTTGCCTTGGTGCTCGGTGAAATGGTCTGTCCGAAGATGGCGGGGGGGTGTCCATGGAGTCTTGGTTTTGGGATTTTGGTTAGCGTGTAGGTAGAGAAGTTCTGTTTTTGACCCGTTGAGTTTGAGGGAACTAATGGTCATCCAGTCATCTATTGAAGTGAGGCATTTCTCTAGTTGCTGATTGTGGTATTTTTGTCCAGTGATCCGAAAGTAGATTTGGGTATCGTCTGCGTATGAGTGGAAGCAGAGATCTGATTTTCTGATGATATTGAGGAGAGGGCGGATGTAAATGTTGAATAGCACTGGCGACAAGGGGGAGCCCCGAGGGACTCCACAGGAGATTGCCCGGGTTTCCGAGGTAAATGCTCCTAGTTTCACTGTCTGCGAGCGATTCTCTAAGAAGGATGTAAACCATTTTAGACTAGACTCTGTGGCTCCTGCTACTTCTGTGAGCTGGCCAAGTAGAGTATTGTGGTCCACTGTGTCAAATGCTGCGCTGAGGTCTAACAGTACCAGGAGACACGACTCTCCGTCATCTGCTGCTTCGAGTGCATCATCCCATACTTTTAGAAGCGCTGTTTCCGTGCCATGGCCTGGGCGGAAACCTGATTGTAGAGTGTCCAGAAGTTGATGCGTGTCAAGATGGCGTTGTAGCTGTTGTACTACCGCTTTCTCCATAATCTTGGAGACGGTGTTGAGGCTTGTTATCGGTCGGCAGTGGTTGGGGTCTTTAGGGTAAAGATTGGGCTGCTTTAGCAGGGGTTTGACGATGCCTTGCTTGAGGGTGGTTGGTACAATCCCTTCTTTGAATGACTGATTTATGAGGTGTGTTATAGTTGGAGCCAGGATGTCGGCGCATTCTTTCAGGAGTTTCGAGGGAATGATGCCGTTTGGTGATGTGCTGTCTCGAAGGCTTCTCATAATGTTTTTTGTCGTGTCAGTGGTGATTGGGCTCAAGAAGAAGTCTGGCGGTTGTGTGCTGTTCGCGTCCATGTCTTCTTTTTGCTTTGGTTGGGTAAGGTTGGTTGCCTTTTTCTGTTGAATTGATTCCCGAATCCTGTCGATTTTGTCAATGAAAAAATTAGCTAGCTCATTGCAGTATTCTTGAGTATTGTTTGCTGGGAGCTCTAAGCAGGTTGGGTTCATTGATTGGGCGACTATTTTGAAAAGTTCCCGCGGCCGGTTTAAGGCGGTTGAGATGGTGTTCGAGAAATGTTCTTTTTTGGCTGTGAAAATCGCTTTGTGGTATTTCACAGTGAGTATTTTGTAGTTTGTATGGTTTTCCATGGTGGGATTTCTTCTCCATGCTCTTTCCACTCTTCTACATTCTTGCTTGAGTAGAGTGAGGGTGCCGTTGAACCATCTCGAGTTTTTTTTGCGGATGAGTGTTCTACGTTTTGGCGCTACTGAGTCTGCTGTTTGTAGTAATGCCTTGTTTAAGGAGTTGAGTGTTTGTTCCGTTGAGAGGTCTACGTTTAATGATTGTATTTTGTTTGATAATGTGGTTTTGAAGAGTTCAGAATGCAGTTTCTTCCGGGATCTGTTCCAGTGTATTGTTGTTGAATGTTTCTGTTTTTGGAGGATGGAGTTGGTGGTGATATTGAATTTGATGGCGTAGTGGTCCGTCCATGGTAGTGGAGTGTTGTCGGATATGTTGATGTCCATGTTCTTTTGAAAGATGAGGTCTAGGGTATGTCCTGAACCATACGTGGGAGTCTTTATCAGCTGCTGAAGACCTAGCTCTTCCAGTTGGTTGATGCAGGCGGCCGCAATAGGATCTTGGGTGGAGTTTGCCCAAAGGTTGAAGTCTCCAAGTACCAGAAGGTTTTTGGTTTTCAGGGTGTGCATTGAGATGAATTCCGTAAATGGTGTGAGGAGATTAGTCTTTGGTCCTGGTGGTCTGTAGCATAGTAATATGTGAATGGTGTTTTGGGGTGTAGTTTGAAGTTGCAGGGGGAGTATCTCCATGAAATGCACCGAGTTCTGTGAGGTTGGTTTGGTGACGGCAAGGTGCGATTTGAAGATCACTGCTAGGCCTCCTCCTTTTTTTCCTGTTCTGTGCTCGGTAAGGATGCTGTAGTTCTCTGGTACCAATTCAGTTAGAATGGTGTTGCAGTCGGATGTTAGCCAACTTTCTGTAATGAAGATGCAGTCTATGTTGTTGTCGATGATGAAGTCGTGGATTTCTAGTCTGTGCTTTACTGCAGATCTCATATTAATCAGGGCGCATGCTAGTTGTTGTAGTTGGATTGGTGTTTCTCTGTATTTGACGGTAGCTTGTAGGTTGGTCCTCAGTAATTTTTCTTTTGTTAGTCTTTTTTGAGTGGTGGTTGGTAGAGTTGAACTGATGTTTCTTAGCCTGTGGAGTGCGTCCGCGATGTACTTGAGATTACACATGGTGATGCAAGCAGGTTGCTGAAGGAGGGTGATGGAGGTGATGGAGGCTGCTTACCACCCTCCCCGTTGATCCAGAGGAAGGCGAAAAAACCTCTGACTGAGCTGGCCAATTGCTACAGCAGCAGGAAAAATTCCTTCCTGATCCCCCAAGGGGCGATCGGCTCAAAGACCCTGGATCAACAGCTGTGGCACCCCGGTGGCTTACCTGTGGAGGCTGGTCTGGAGGATGATGGTGGGGGGGTGGGGGGTAAGGGTGTCTGGCCGCTACTTACCGGTTAGAGTGATGCTGCGACTGGGTTTAGGCGGAACTTAAGATGGACACTTTTCTGGTCCAGTGTTTCCGGTGGTAGGCTGTGCCCACGCAGTGAAGTCAATGTAGAGGAGGGGGTGTTCCAGGAGTGGGGGCATGGGGCCCGCTGGACAGGTGTGGGTGCTGGGTGGCTGGAGCTAGGCCGCAGCCGTGTTCTGTCCCCCAAGTCTATCAGCTAGAGTGATTGGACGGCGGCTGCGGTGGTGCCCCGGGTGGGCTGAGGAGGGGGGGTGAGGGATGGTGATCTTTGCCTGGAGGGGGGGCGATCCCAGTACTAACCTGCTGGGGGGGGTCCGGGCTGAGCTCCGGGTGGAGGATCGGCCACACTGGGGGGACCAAGATGGCTGACGGGATGGATCCGGGCCACGGGTAGTCCAGATGCTCGCTCTCTGGAGGTTGCAGGTCCTGTGAAAGATGGTGGTAGGTCCTAGTACTACCTGCCTGGGGGGTCCGTGGATGAGCTCTGTGTGGAGGTGTGATCACAGCCGAGTGGGTGGACCAAGATGGCCGACAGCCAAGGCCCGGGCCACAGTGGGAGTGCTGCGGCGGGGGGGAGTGTGGTGGTAGGGATGCTGGTGACCTGGGCTGGGGGTCCGCTGAGGCCGAGGTCCTGGTGGTGTTGCTGGGTGTCTGGCAGATTTCCGGGCCACCGGCGGAGTGCTGTGGCCTCGGGAGGGAGGACCAAGATGGCCGCCGGCTAGGCCCGAGCCGCGGCTGTCCGTTTTTTTCTGATACCGGCGTGACTACAGGCCCGTCCGGATGGCGATGGGGGTTGGATCGCTCTAAAGGAGGTGATCCTAGGGCCTGGTGGCCGGCCCGCCGATCCGGTTATGGGCGGTGAAGCGGCAGGACGGCCCTGGCCCGGCGCTAGGCCGAAGCTGCGGAGTTTCCTACGGCGCTCGGCCGACTGCCGAGTGTCCTGTCGGAAGGGCCTGTACGACTGCCGGTTGGGACTCGGGTTCCAGATGGAAAGGCGATGGATACCCGATGTGTAGGTGGGGGGCCCCGCAGGTTCCCCTGGGGAGTCCGAGAATAGTCCTGGGATAGCTGCAGCCGGAAGGCTGGGGCTGCTGGATGGCTGGAGCTTGCTGACTCAACGTCTGCTCTCTCCTAACAACGCTGCAACAACACTGACACTGTCCGGAGCAAGTCACATGTCAGGTGTATGAGATCAGCTCACTTTTTTAAATTATTTTTTTATTGTATTTTAGTGTAAATATGAGATCTGAGGTCTTTTTGACCCCAGATATCATATTTAAGAGGTCCTGTCATGCTTTTTTTTCTGTTACAAGGGATGTTTACATTCCTTGTAATAGGAATAAAAGTGACCCATTTTTTTTTTTTTTTTTAGAACAGTGTAAAAATCAAAAATAAAAGGTAAAATAAATAAGAGAAAAAAAAATTAAATGCGCCCCATCTCACCGAGCTTGCGTGCAAAAGCGAACACATACGTGAGCAGCGCCCGCATATGAAAACGTGTGAGTTATCACCGCGATCGGTAGAGCGGGAGCAATAGCAATAATTCTAGCCCTAGACCTCCTCTGTAACTCAATGGAGATTTTTAAGGGTAAAAGTTTGTCGCCATTCCACGAGCAGGCGCAACTTTGAAGCGTGACATGTTGGGTATCAATTCACTCAACGTAGCATTATCTTTCACAGTATAAAAAAAATTAGGCTAACTTTACTGTTGTCTTATTTTGTAATTCAAAAAAGTAAATTATTTACAAAAAAAGTGCGCTTGTAAGACCGCTGCACAAATACGGTGTGACAAAAAGTATTGCAACGTCCGCCATTTTTTTATCTAGGGTGTTAGGAAAAAATATATATAATGTTTGGGGGTTCTAAGTAATTTTCTAGCAAAAAAAACTGTTTTTAACATGTAAACACCAAATCTCAGAAAGAGGCTCGGTCCTTAATTGGTTAAAGACCCTCAGGAGCAAGCCATCTGGTCCTGGTGACTTATTAATGTTAAGTTTTTCAAGTCTCTTCCTAATTCTATCCTCTATTAGCCATGATTCCTGTGACGTGACATGAGGATAAACATTGCAGTCTTGGTTACGGAATCCCCCCCGTTTACCTCGTGAAGACTGAGGAGAAGAATCAGTTCAATACCTTCCCCATCTCTCTTTCTTTTGTAACCAGATTCCCTTTATCATTCTTTATGGGGCCAATATGATCTGACCTCCCTCTTTTACTATTTATATACTTAAAGAATTTCTTGGGATTTTTTTTACCCTCCTATGTGCCTTACGTGTTCTATCTTAGCCGCCCTGATTGCACCCTTATATTTCTTGTTGCATTCTTTGTAAAGTTGGAATGCTGATGATGATTCCTCAGCTTTGTATTTTTTGAAGGCCTTCTCATTTGCTTTTATATGCATTTTTTATGATGTAGTTAAGCCACCCAGGACTTTTGTTAGCTCTTTTAAATTTATTTCTGTAACGGAACTTCCCACACTCCGCTGAGTGCTTCCGTCAGTATACCACTTCCTCCCAGTCTGAATATAGATATCAGATATTCCAACCGCTCCCAAGCACAAAACAAGACAAGACTTGCTTAGCTGCTAACATGGACTCATTATTAGAACCAAAATTACAAGTCTTTATATACCGTTAAAGAGGAGGTTCCCCCCTCCTACTCATATTACTCTAACAATACAACTGTAACCTAATTAACATGAGCTAGTTTACTAAATCATTTACCCAGACTAGATGACTCAGAGACATGACCTCTAGGGCAGACTTCATGTCTCCTAGCTCACCGACTATACAATACACATTATCATATATCTCAATACAATTGCAGGGTTAATTAGCACACTGGACGAAAAGACTCTTTGGAAGCTGCGACAAGTCATACTAGACTAATTTACATTATAGCAGACACAGACAAAGACAGGTGGCTGGAATTTACATCAGCATCTCTTCACAGTATGTGTCCCAACAGTATGAATCAGTCACTATTTGTAATATGGCAAATACAGGGTCCCCAGAGATACAGCTCACAAAGAGCACCGTTCCCCCAAATGCCAGGGCCCATAATCGGTCAGCAAGAGGCTAGTATTCAGTCCCCTCCAAAAGCCTCTGTCCCTGCTAGGTCTGTCACAATTTCCCATTGGGATGCACTGGCTAATACCCTTATTTTATATGCTCTTAAAGCACTCCCATTTTTTCCTCTGTGTTCTTTGTTCCTAAGATTTTATCCCATTTAATATCTAGGGAGCGTAGTTTATGGAAGTTGGCTCTTTTGAAATTCAGTGCCTTTGTATTCCCCTTATGTTTCCTATTTGTGTGAATTATACTGAAACGAATTGACCTTTGGTCGTTGTATTGTTAGAAATCAGTAGGTCTAGTAACGCTTTGTTCCTTGTTGGTGCAATTATCATCTGACCCCTGAAATTGTCCTGTAAGAACATGGCAAGCCTTAGACGAATGCATGGTTCCTTCTGCCCAGTCTATGTCTGGATAATTAAAATCCCCCATTATGAAGACACTTCCCATCCTTGCCGCCATTCCAAACTGTGATAGGAGGTCCAGCTCCCCCTCCTCCCTCTGGTTTGGGGGCCTATAGCATACTCCCAGTATTACTTGTCCCTTGGTTTTCTCCCTTTGTAGCTCTACCCATAAGGATTCCACCTCCTCACTTGCTCCATCAGTATAACGTTAGTTCACTGCAAATTATTGGCTATCATGGTACAAATCTAGCCCCCTACAGCCAATCCTGTGTGGTGCCTACCACTTGTGGATGCTAGGAAGCTAAAGCTGATATAAATACTCTACAAGCACCATACAGACCAGGATGTATGGCGGGGGTCTTATCAAATGTAGAGAATCTCAATTACCTATTTGCAGGTTGCATAGAGTGTATTGCAGCCCTATATTTTAGCTTCAAATTGGACATCTCCTTAAAGGGTAACATCTACAAAATGTCATGATTAATACATTCATATTCTATGCCAGGGCAGCTGAACCAACTTTGTGAATTGCATTCAAGCTGGATCTGGTGATGATAATAAGTCTATAGGTAGCTCCTTATCCTGCCAGCCGGTGATAGATAGTCGGTTAGTAAACCTACCTCAGTCTCCACTTTTCTCTAATAGGACCAGACTAGCAGCATTTACTCCTACCTCCACCCATCTCCACATCAGGAATGTGAGCAGTGACTATGTTTGTGCATACAAGTCTGACTTTATTCCCTGAGAGCAGTGACACTGTTCCTATACATCTGACAGCCCTTGCAGGTCTATAGGAAATAACCTATATTTAAAAAGTGCATATAAACCTGTTTATATGCTGTCAAATGCCTCGTGTTGTAATTTTTCCTGGATCTGCAGACATTTCTAGAATCTGACTGATTTGATTCTTTCGGCATTTCAATTTCAATGTAAGAAGGACATTATATTCTATTGGAAATTTCTGATGACAGATTGAAATGGCATTAGATATGTGGAGGTATAGAGGGTAGAGCTGACTTTGGGTCCAGCAGGCCGTTACTGCGTTTCCTTTTTTTTTAGCAGCTGTGTGTTCTCAGACCTTTCTGTACACATCAATGCAGCATTTTCTTTCTTCTCTCATCCCTTTTTTCACTCTGTTATCTAATGCTTGAGCATCTGTTGAGATTATTGAAAAATACCAAACTGTACCCCCCTTTTATACAACCCATGAGCACGATCATCTTCAAACTTTAGATACCCAGGGTAAACATTTAATGCTTGGGTCTTGGGCATCCCACTCCCTCCATAGACAAATAAAAATGTAATATAAAGAGCTAGAAAACTGCAATTACCAGACTTGTGACCAGTTTTTCATATGAAAGATTGCTCCATAGATACTAATGTTTTCTTTTACCAAAAAATAAATAAATCAGGTACATGAAATGCATATTACAGCCTGATTGAACAACCTAATTTACATGTGTAAAGGGCATATTTTAATTAGATATACACTGGATTAATTCTATTTACCACATAGTTGTTGGTAAATCTAAAGAAGAGTGTACAGAAAGCATTTTTTTCTGTTGAAATATCTTGCAAGAAAAAAAAAACCTTTCTTAAGCTGATCATACACATTACAATCTATATAGTACAAGGTTCTTCAGATCTACTGTTCTGATTGGGTGGGTATACATTAAATTGACTGTTTATACTGTATAGGCCGTCATATTACATAGTTGTTGGTAAATGAAAAGGATATTGCACAGACTATGTGATACAGATTTTAAGGTATATGGCCAGATTAAAATAAGAACCTGCAAAAAATTGTGTGTCAGCGCTAAGTTGGTCAATCTGTGGCAGCGCGCAATATGTGTAGATATACAGACAATAAATAATAGGTGTAAATAAATGCAGCGCTCAAATAATTAAGATGATCCCATATGTATCAAAAAAGTATAAATAAAGAATCAAGTGAATTATAATCAATGATGTAGTCAAAAACTGTAGTGTTACACCATATACGTAGTACAAAAAAAATTGTCCTTTAAAACATTGACAGATAATAAATTTCCTAAGAAAACAAAGGTGATCAGCAATGTGAGAACCTCCACCTTTGTGTTCTTGCCTTCACCAAACATAAAGAGTGCAAATGCACCAGAACCAATTCCTGTCTAGCATATAGAACAGCAAAACTCATTCATTACTTTCTGTTCCTCCTCTCAAGGGGTATATACAGCATTCACTGAATATGAATATCCTTCCGAATTTAGACATGGACATCAGAGGGAAAACTCAATTGCATCCATCCGGATAGTGAATCACCAATAAATATGTACAGCGCTCATATAATTGTATATATACATTAATCCATGGATATTGTAGAAGACAGCACACTTGATACGGTATACACTATGTGTGGACAGGAAAGGAAAACCACCACCGCCACTCGATCACACTGCCACTTACCCTCCTCTTTGGACCCTCATTACAAGGGTCAGATAAGCTTATGGTTAAAATAGAAAGATCCCTCGTTCTCAGCACACCACGACCAACCAGGCAAGGGAAAATGGATACAGGCACCCTGGATTCCATGTTCCAATCCCAGTAATCCAACCGTTAAATCCACACAAGTAATAATCCCATGGAACACAAAGGAACAAACCTCATGGTGCAGTAATCCTTCATCTCGTTTAATTGTATAAAAAGGGTAATAAACTCACATTTTGCATGTAAAAAATACGCTAGTATCTAGGTGAAAAACTTCCAGCGTTCCCCATAGAAAAGATGGCCACCGCATCCCGGCATACACTTGTGTCACGTCACAAGCACAAGGGAGAAGCTTGTGACGTGACGTGAGTATATGTCGGCAAAAATCTTTTTTCTCTTTTTTTTTTAGATTAGTAAAATACATTTAATAAATAAATACATAAATAAATAAATGTTTCTTAGAGACAATACCAACAGGAAAGAAAAACCTTGTGGACCTCCAAAAAACTTTGATATACGATCGTATAAGAAAGTTTTTTTGGCAAATCAATAGGTTCATAGCTGATTTGTGTAAATTGTTATAGTCTATAAGGGGGTAAAGAGGTACTAGTTCTAAAGTGGTTAATACACCCAAATGTAACCTTTTAGCCAATATACTGTAACTTAGAAATGCTCTTTTATTTCCTGTGCTGTGAGCTGTCCCGAGTAAATATTGCTTTGTTTACATCCAGTATGTATGCAGTGTGACCTACATTATTCTGTGTGCAGTGTAGATAATGGCATGTCTCAGAAAAGAAATGAGAATATGGATAGGAACCCTTCTAGATGTACATTCTTCTCTGCACAGTGGGCTGTCTGGAATCATATCAATGGAAATTGGCAGTGCATTATGCAGGGAAGTTATAATCTGTTCCCCCATTGATTACCTGGCCTCAGTGCAGTATATAAATGAGAAGAAATTGAACCAAACTGAATATAAATAAAACAATGCTTACAGTTTGGAATGGGAATGTATATCATATTTACTTGTTTTAAACATTTTTTTTTACATGTCTTCACACAGCACTGAAAGCACAAAAAAAAGTCGAGAGTAAAAGGTTGTATTTGCAAAGCCCAACTATGGGAAACTTTTAAAAATTTTTCCTTGCAGTGGGGCTGCAGGCCATCTTCAATGGTTTCCCAATCCTCCACTCCTTTACCCTGGTAGACCAGTCCCTGTAGCTTCTTTGCCTGCATTGAACAAGATGACACCAAGGGACAGTCTACTGCCAGAGTGCAGGGAAGCTCTGCTAGGGGAGTAGAGAATTGCATAAGTAAAAGTGCTTTTTCTCTCCCCCAGACCTAAACAAGCAGCTAACCCTATCAGTGCAGGCGCAGCCCCAGTAGCCCCAAAGAATTCCTGGAGTTGGTCTCTAAACTTCTTGGATATATTATCAGAGCATAAAGCATACACTGTTATGTTCTGTTTTCATTGAGCCAGTGGGTTGAACCCCCCCCCCCGAAAGAAAACCTGAAAGATTCTTCCATTTACACAAGCAAGGTAAATGGAGGAATCCCTTCCTACTAGGATATTTTATTCTTACAGTGGAACCCACCAATGTCAGAATAAACTGATCAGCCACTGCAGCTTTTGTTGAGTGGGGATGGGCACACATGGAATGAAATTCAGCTAATCCCTGCTGGTCAGCTTAAGTAATTTAAAAGTACAATTATTAATCTTTAAAGTGTATCTATCACGTACCTTGTGGCAGAGCCTGATGCGTAGAGGAAAGCCTCTCTTATAGCCCCAGCTCTTAGACCACTGATGTTGCAACAGTGGCTGCATGAGCGCAGCAAGGTATAAGTGCCTGTACGATATTCCATCAGCCATTGCAGTGGGTTGCAGGTGCATCACCAAAGATGGGTCAGTTTGCTGAAACAACAGATGGCAACAGAGGCAGCAGAGACAGTAGACCAAGAATTGGGCAGACAGCAGGTGGCAGGTGCTTGACAGGCAGCTGGCAGGTAGAAGATGCGGAGGAACTGGCAGTACTCAGCAGGTGAAGGACCAGCAGGGACTAGGTAGCATGCAGAGCAGGACAAGTGGATAACTGGATGCAAGGTCAGATGAGCCAGGTCAGCAACAGACGGTCAGATACAAGCATGAATGGCAGGCAGAGAATGGTCAGGATTCAAGCAGAAGTCAGCAATGTAGAATCAAGCAGATGAGCAGGAGGCAGAGCAAATCCAGAAAAAGTCGGGTCAATAACAGAAGTCAACACAAGAACAGATACAGGGAAATGGGTAATAGCTGTAGAACAGACAGCACTGGCCAATAGAACTGCTGCATTTTAAATAGTCCCATTGTCAGGTGGAAATCTAGAATTTTATGGTTGTCGATGGAACAAGCAGCTAAGGGAAACCTTCTAATTTGACAGAAAGAAAAACCGGAAAGGTTTTAACCAATTGCAACTGTAAACATTTGTTGTTGCAGTGCTTACTATTTTTTTTTTTTTGTGATCTGTGATCTGCTGGTAATATTAAAAAATTTTACTTTTTGGCTTGTCTTGGTGAAATGTTCTCAATGGAAATGTCATTGTCAAGTGGAAATCTAGAGTTGTATGGTTGTCATAGGAAGTGAAGGGAAACCTAATTTGACAAAAAGAAAAAACTGAAAGGTTTTATCCAATTTCAACTTTAAACATTTATTGTTGCAGTGTGTAATTTGTATAAACTTCAGTATAAATTGGAGGTTTTTCACATCTGCCCTAAAAAACTGGAATCTAAATGCTCTGGATTCAGAAGCAACATGATGCCATTTGTAAGAGTTGCTGCTTGTTTACAAAAAGACTGCCCTGGCTGTGCACATCATTACAATGGATGAGAAAGCAATCTCCTTTGTTGGCAATCATCGGAACTGGAGCTAACGTTATGAACTGCTCATATAGTTACATAGCCCCTTCTGGTGTTGACAGAAATTAAATGTGGTTGGCTTACACACTTGCCAATGATTTGCCAATTCTTCATTTAAACAATTAGGAGTCTGGTTGTATCTGATGAGGTTTTGTATATTAAAATAATAGATTCTAGTAGGCACGAACAGACAGTGTGAGTAGTACCACGGGATCCTTTGCAAACAATATGTTCTTGACTCATTTAGCAAAGCTGTTCATTAAAGAAGCAAAAACAACCTTTTTTCTTTCACAGGGCACAATCAAGCTAAATTACTTGTTAATAATCTTTTTGGACATGTCCACCTGAGCTTTCCAGTAACTCCAGAGATCTGTGCGTATCCTCTGTCCAGTGGGCTTACTCTGTCATCAGCAGCATTCATTTAGGTTTCTGCCTTGCAATCAAACTGCTATTCAGAGACTTATTGTAAAGAACAAAAAGATCTACACTTATTCATTGATTTTAAAGAACACCTGACAAATAATACCTTAAGGGCTTCACACAGTTCAGGAGATTGGAACAGGCAATGGTACTGATTCATCAGTAAAACCTTACTGAATTCATTATTTGCATAAATCCTAAAAAACATGGATGTTTGTGACCCTTGACGCTTGTGCTACGTAAATAGTTGTTGGCTTTTATTTGTCTTATTACTGTATTTACATAGCAGCAATATATTACACAGCAATGTAAGGAGTACATAGAACCATAGGTCCTGTTGCCCAACACAGGCTACAATCTAATACCCCTACCACAGTCACACATTCACTAGGGGTGATTAGGTTAATCTAACGGTATGTTACAAATTGAGCAAATTCAGAGGGTTTAGAGGAAACCAACACAAACACAAGCAGAATTTACGTAATGTTTCAGTTGGAAGGCAAGTTGTAGACCCAAAGCTGCAACTTGCCAAAAGTGCTAACCACCTGCTCATCTTACTGCAAGTGTTTCATTGTAGGTTGCTTTGTTTAGCAAATAACATGCTTTTAGTTTATAAATGTTATAAGTGTTGTAAATCAAAAGTGGTGTTAATAATAATAAAAAAAAAATATGAATTGAAAAAAATAAATAAATAATAACATGCTTTTTTTTTTACTGGTTTTGGTAAGTAGGGGGACACACTAAAATCTTTTATTTATACCAGCTGTACTATGTTAATAGTAAACTCAAACAGCTCCTCTTTAATTCTATTTTATTTTGGGTATTGTTAATTCCATTTTAATTTTGGGTGTTGTTTTGCTTCTAGAACTTACCAAAAAAATGTATGTAAAATACCCAGGATATATATTTATTGGAGATTTTCTTAACTAACACTCTCTTTTCTGTTATACTCTCTTGATGGTTTTGTGCTTTCTCTTTATAGGTGTGTGTGACGCAGGCTGTGGAAGGGTCTCAGGAACCACTGGAAATAAAAAAACTAGGAGTTGGAGATTATTTTGGGGAAAAAGCCCTAATCAGGTAAAATTTCCTACTGTAAAGTGATATCTATAAATCTCCACTAGAGGGCAGGTCTGCAGGCCAACCATAGTGCTGGAGCATAGTTTGCTATGGTGCAAAAAAGATGATATGCAAGATTTAATACACATTTCCTAAAAGCAGAACTTTACTCTCTCAATCAACGTTGACTCTTTTTAATCCTTATGCTGCTAGCATTAGTAAATAGGTAGGTATGTATGTCATATTTACTTGTTTTAAACATTTTTTTTTACATGTCTTCAGATACTTTCTGGTTTCTAGGCCTAGGCAAATTATGTCATACATCCCAGGAGTCTACATGAGGGGGCGGAGGGGTTTTGTCAGCTAAGCACACCCTCCTGCCTCCATGCCTAAGCCAAGGGCAGATGGGTTCCTGGAAGTAAATGCTACATGAATCATCTGCCCTTATATAAGATGGCAACAGCCAGAAATGCTAGGGTGTGTTTTTCAAAGTGATTTCTCAGCAAAATAAAGTGCAGAGACATGAATAGATGAGGGAGTTTGCTTTGAATCATATAAATAAATTAAATAGTGCCTTTAGTTTGTGGTGCTCAGATGCAGTGAAGTTACACTTTAAAGTATACCAGAAAAATTCTTCTCTGAAGAAGAATGATCAAAGTCTTAGAATCTCCCTCGTAAAGTCTGTATTGCTTTTCATTTCCAAGTAGAAAGCTGAAAAGCAAACCTATAATGGTATGGTGTCATTCGTAATGGACACAAAACTGATATTCTATTTTTTTTTTCATCATGTTTAGAAATTCTTTGTTTTACAGGAAAGTAATTACAAGAAAACAGCAGAAACTGTTGAATGTTAGACTCTCTGTTACTGAAACTCTGTGAAGTCAGGTCTGTACTGACTAGACTGGGGGGGGGTCAGTTTAGTTGTGTTTACATTCCAGCTTGAGCTTTTGAGCTCTGTGATAATTATTGTTTTTATAGCAAAACAGCTACATTTAGACAAGATTGGACAAATAAACATTTAACAGGGAGTCTTGAGCTCAAACTGCTGACTGGACACATAAATACATAATATTTATTTGCAAAATTTCATAATTATCTGGCTAAAAAATAGAAAAATGTTTACCCTAAGCAAATACAGGTGGTTGGAAGACACCAAATGTAACAGGCTATTCATCAATTGAGAAATGACTGATTAAATGTATGTATAACCCTGTCAGTTTACCTTTTGCTGTTGTGTCCCGTTGTGGAGATTTTTCTTTGTTCCTTTCCCAGAGACACAACAGGAGGGAAGAGGACATCTCTATAAATTGAGTAGAATTTCCTACTAGTCAGTTGTCACCTGTTTCCCCTTGCTGTTTTTCTGCCAGTAGTAAAATGTTGGATTTCTCAACACTTTCTGTTTTGGTGAAAATGATCACCAGAAGTAATAGAGAGGACAAATCTTTTCAGCAGTGACACAGACAGGGTTGGGGGTATACAAGGTTTGGGGTGTACATCTAAATATATTACATGAAACAACATTTTTTATATTTTACTTTCTGAGAGAGTTTTTTCTTTTCTTCCCAGTAATTTGAATTTCCATACTGTACCCTTGTGAATATTTATAATATTAGAACTAGATGTTACATTTATTTCAAATAATTATGCCTGCACCATCTAAATACCCACCAGTAACTAGTTAACTGTAAAATATATATTATGATTGTTTAAATGGGTCTTTTGCATGCTCTTGATGTGACCCCCATAAACATTGATTTAAATAATGATCTAACCCACTCAATAGTGTAATGATAAGGACATTCATAATGCATTGTTACATTGTACACTCATGTAGTTTGTTTGGCCATCAGTTTATTGATTGCATGTTTGCATTTGTTCACTGACAAAAAATTGTATTTGCCTGGAACAGTGGTGCTTTGGTAACTAAAAGGAAATACTAAATAGTATTTCTGTTTCTATTTCTATTTCTAATCGGATATCTAATCTAATAAGTTCAGGTTTGCTCTTCATTACCATCATTTCTAGTCACAGTAATGTAATAATTATAGTGGTAGCAGTCTGGGTGAAGTGCCTTTTGTTTTAGCATGTTCTTTGTAAAAATTGGAGGTTTTTTTTTCCCAAATATTTTTTTGTCAAATATCAAATTCTGAAACCAAGAGGCATTGGTAGGCTTTTAAAAAACCTACAACAGATAGAACGGAGCTGGTGGCATAACACAATGAACAGTGGGTGAGGCTGTTTCTTGTCCTTCCTATGGTTTCTTCTGTCTCCCTTTTCTTTGATGCCTTTCCTTTGCTTGGTCTCTATCCTTTTAGAGGCAAACCATGCCAGAGAACCAAAGCTAAGGCTAACATAGTATTATTTAATCATTTCTTATACCAGTTTAATCAGTCCTAAACATTCATAACTACCATTTCATAACTATGGCAAAATGACTTGAATTATAGATCAAAAGCATCATCGTTGCTTAAAAATGTAATAACAATAAATTAATCAAACGGTATATAAACTGCCAGATGTTCCAAAAGAATAATGTGCATCAAATGTATAGCAATTGTTAGGTAAAGCTTAATTTCAAGTAAGAAGCTAAATAAAACAGATGAAATACATATAAAATAGCTGTTTTACCTGCCAGTGTTTTTGTTTGTCTATCTAGTCCAGACAGTTATACAACACCTCATTTGCAATATTGCAGTCAAGGATTACAGTGGTCCTCCCTCTATCCCCAGCCTGCTGATTAGACAGTGGGAAAATAGAAGCCTGATGATGTCATCTATCTGCTCACTTTGCTCTCTCCCAATTTTAGTATGATCCTTGTGAGTACATCTGCAGGCAGCACACCTGATTGGCCCCCACTGTTGCCCCTCCCTTTCCCACTTCTAGTGCTGCTGTAAATGGGATTGCAGGAAGCAAATATAATGTTTAAATAAAATATTTACACTAGCTGCATGAAATAAATAATTTTAATTAAGTATTAATTAATACATTGCATTTATTTTTGCTTTTTATATTTGTCTGGGGTTCAGATTTAATGGAAATTATTTTACAAAGTTAAAGAGAAATAGGTTTTGCCAAGTACAGTCAAAATTATAAACCCAGCAATTCATTAGAAGCCTACATGTTCTCTAGATTTTATACCTGACAAAATTCTGTTGACCAGTGGAAAAGGTCAAATGCATTTACTGTTGGAGGTATGAAAACATGTGTACCAATTATACATAGTTCTGGCAACCACATTTTAGTGAATACTGACATATGCATGTCATACTTGAAAAGTAGAGGTTCCTGCATAGAGGACCTGATCACTCAGCAGAAGAGCTGGGACACACACCCTGGGTGCCAAGATTACGCAAAACTGCTGTCTACAGCTGATTGATGGCTGAGGTCTAGAAATTTCAGTTCTTTGTAAAAACACAATGATACATAAGGGCCCTAAAGGTCTCAGCATGCCTGATTGAAGATCCACAGCTTTCAGTGTATTCAAAGTCTGCTGCTGGGCCTCTTCCAAATTGGATGAGTCTGGAACAGCTCTCAATGGAGCCCTCCAGGAGGCATCCATATATGGAGCCTAAATAATCTAAGCTGACTTGTATAATTTTAAACCCATTACAGTAATCATAGTGGACAAGAAAACATATGGAGTATGGAAAATTTTTATTTTTTATTCCTCTGCTTTAAACTGTCAAATTCTCCTTGGGAGTGGGACTCTTCAAAAGCGTACATACATTCCACCAGTGTTTCTTACAGTAATCTATGTCTTAATAGGGAAACTGGTAAGAATCTTGCCTTGTTATGTCCATATAAAGAGCCACCTACTCTGCACTTGGCAACTCTTTCTTCTCAAAAGTAAGGAGACTTGGACTCCTAATAGATCAAAATTTGAAAGCTTAAAAAAATAAAAAATAATAATAATACAGCTAGTAAATGAAACTGATTGGCTTGATTTTAGTATGTAGCTGTCACATTACAGTATTCACAGGAAATGTGTAAAAATACAACTCTCTAGTTAATATATGTATGCATACATGCTTTTATGTGATAGCCAGAATGTTTCATGCCTATGAAATAAAACATGATCAAAATTCACACTAGACATTACATTGCCAAGTGACTGGAAATCCTCAGTGGCCTCAGCAGCAGTTCGATTAAACTCTGTGTAATTACAGCTAAACAGAAGTGACTTCCATGTGATCCCATAACACAATGGGGCAAGCAGTCTAATAATGATCGCTAAAACAAAAACACAACGTGCTTGGTAAAAATATTTGCTAAAATAATTGATAGGTGATATAACATAAAACAAATGATAGAGATGCTTCCGCACTTTAAAGAAATTTGCTGTAGCTGCATAAGCAATGGTGATGTCCAATTCTAGTCCTTTGTCTTGTACTTTTAAACAATACAACAAAGTACTTTGAGATTCAGTTCTCTGTCCTGATTTCTGTGGTAAAGCACATAGCATGAAGTATTTGTTAATAACTCAGCCGTGAAAACAATATATTACCAGTTTGCCACACATAAAGGGGTTGATTTACTAAGAAAAACAGGAAGCAATGGTCGCTCTACATTTAGTTACTCCCATTTAAGCCAATTAAGACTTCAACTAGGCGAACATGCGAATGAAAAAGCTCACTATTATCGGTGAACATGTCAAATCGGCATATCCGCGAATTTGCAAGTGCCGATTGCTACCGAGTTTGGAACTGCGCTACAGCCATGATCACATGAATGTGAATAAAACATTTTTATGTGAGATGTGCTCTACCTCGTGTTCATCTATTTATGTATATTCCAACTAGTATTCCTAGTTTGTTTTCTTCTTTTGCTAACGAATGCAGTTATGAATGAGTATTACAGAGTAATGTCTGCTATTCTGTAAAATTACATGTATTGAACATTTACAGTTACATATCTGTTATTTTTTTTTTTTTTCATGTTATTTTGTTTTTTATGAGACTATCAAGCAGTAATTATTTATGGTCATTCTTTAATCATACTACCCTATTATGCAGCTTTCAGTGTACTTAGCACAATGGTTTAGTGGTTTGCACTGATCTCTACAAAGCACTCAGGTTATCAGTTCACATCCCAGCCAACCTACCACCCACCTAAGGTAGCTGTATTGATTTTTCCAGTGCACAAGTGAATTAAAACCAAAAAATGTTAACTAGTGTGTGATTTTTGGAATTCCAGACCATAATATTATTGAATACTTACATACCATTGAATGCATTTGAAGAGTTAATATTATGGAATCAACCAAAATAATGTGTGTTGGCATTCGCCTATTTTTAGTATATGCTGCTGAATACAATGCAAGCTTTAAATTGGTGACGCCATGGGGGATTTGAACCCATGGTCTGAGTCTTTCAAGGTAGGAACACAGAGCACTATGCCACTGAGCTGAGCAGAATCATCCATAGAAAATACATTTACTAGTGTTTGATTATTTTAAATTTTATACAATAATGTTTTGCATTTGAGGCATTAATATTATGGAAACAACCATGCTCATGCTGATGTGGCATTGGCTATTAGGCATTTTAGTGAAGATATGAACTCTATTAAAGTCTATGGGAAAGGAACATGAAAAACCAAAAGTCCTCCTTTTAGAAGCTTATATGCAAGTTATTGTAAAAAAAAAAAAGTGTATGGGGACATATATCAATGCAAAAAAAAAGTTTTTAAAACAATCGTTTTTAAAAGGAGCAGTGATTTTAATGATTTTTAAAGTGAAACAATAAAAATGAAAAATTCCTTTAAATATTTTGCCTGGGGGGTCCCCTTAGTCTGCCTGTAAAGTGGCGCATATGTGCAATGTGTAGAACATGCTGCAGTAATAATGAAATTTCTAAAGGAAAAAATGTAATTTAAACTTGCTCGTGGCTGTAATGTATTGCCGGCTCCTGGTTATATACATGAAAAAAAAAACAGCATAGGCTCTGCGCCCCCCCACCTCAAAGCACCTTGTCCCCATGATGATGGTGACAAGGGCCTCTTCCCAACAACCCTGGCCACTGGTTGTCGGGGTCTACAGGCAGGGGACTTATCGAAATCTGGAAGCCCCCTTTAACAAGATCCTGGCCCCCCCTATGTGAATGGGTATCGGGTACATCATACCCCTACCCATTCACCAAAAGTGTCAAAATGTAAAAACCACAAGAGACAGTTTTTGACAATTCTTTTATTTTAAAACAAAGTGTCCCGCGATGTCCATCCACCATCCATCATGCTGCCCGACGGACCCGAAAAATTCAAAGAACTAACAAAGCTTTGCCTCGATGGGAGGCCTCCCACCGACTGCTGTCTCAGCTGTTATATAGGCAAGGGCGGGGCCACCCAGTGATGTAACCTGATGCCCCTGCCCCCTTCGGACATCACACGATGTACAAATTCAGCATTGGAGCAGGGATTTTTTTTATTTTTTGTATTTTGGTTTTTCTTCTCCCTCCCCCATTACACTTTCTACTCAAGGTCTTGCATGTGTGCAAAACCAAATACTTTTGTATGCAACTAGATTTAATAAAGATTTAAAGGGGTATGAATAGTTTGCACATAAAAAAATGTTACTCAAAAACGTGTATAAAAAGACACCCAGGCAGACCAATCATTAATTAGTGCATAGGGTAGTTCAAAATCAGAACTGTATCCCTATGCTAGGGCCCCCACCTAAAATGACAGGTGTGGTTCCTTAAGGTCATGCATAAACATGAAAAAAATAGGGATTTACCTTATAAAGGAACACTATGGACTTAAAAAATCAACTTTATTGAATATGGTTAAAATGAATTATTACAAAAAACTACCACTGATGCAAACATTAAAAAATGACAACGTTGTCAAACAACTCAGAGACCTGCCAGCAGCACACCTCATACACCCACCACATACAGTCCACACTGCAATAAGTCTATGGGGATACACAGGGCATAGCAATCCACATAGTGTGCCACTGAGGCTGAATGCTCAGTTAAACCACAATGAGGGTAATGCAGGCTGGATGGGGAGATAAGGGCGGGATGGAAATGGGAGTAGCTGGCTGTATCTTGGATAGGGTCTATGGATAAACAGCAGAAACAGTCACAGAAGTTGATATAGGTCAACCCCACAACAGGAGATTAACAGACAGATATCACTGCATATACAGTATGTAGACTGGCGAGGATTCAACACACAGGTCCCATATAGCATTCACTGGGCAGCATATAGCTGCTGTACATCAGTATGCTCACCACCTCATGTCTTACAGAAGGGGGGTTGTTGCAACTCCTCATGCTATGTGCCAGCTCCTATTTCATAGTCCAGTAGCCCAGAGTTTAATTTTTCGACATTTATGCTGGTTTTTGTCATTTTCTGTCATTTTATTGTTATTTTTTATTGCTTGGTTTTCCTTATGTCTTTTTTTGCCTAAGGTTGTCTAGATAGTCTAATCAGATTGGTCTTTCATCCAATTTTTGTATTCATGTGCCTTTACAACCAACTGAGATTGTGTGGATCGCTTTTTATATGCACTTTGTATGTAATGTGAATGGTGGGTAGTGTCAGTGAGAGAACTGTACACTGAGGACACCCAGTGGCTGTAAATGCTTATGTCAGTTCAGGGTGGGATATTTAAGACCCGATCCACTGTCCCCTCCTTGCTCTGAAGAATTTCGCTGATAGGCAGACGAAACCGGTCAGTGTGATGTCACCACGCAACTCTGGTGACCCTGCCTGACCCACCCTTCCACCCCTCCCAACTATTGGGAAGCAGGCTGGCTTTGTAGGACTTCAATCTCTCTGGGCTATTGGACTATGAAATAGGAGCTGGCAAGCATGGACACTGCACACAGCATGAGGATTTATACTGCCCAGTGAATGCTACAATATATGGGACTTGTGTGTTGAATCCTCACCAGTCTATATATATATATATATATATATATATATATATATATATATATATATATATATCCAGTGATATCTGGTTGTGAATCTCCTGTTGTGGGAGATAAGTTTGACTCAAACATCGGGTGTTCGCCTGTTCGCAGAACAGCAAACATTATGGGACATTTGCTGGAAATTTGAGCGCTGTGGAATGCCCCATAATGCACTAATGCACTGCAAGATCGTAGTGCATTGCTGTATGATGATTGGCCAAAGAATGCACCTGGCCTGCATGCTTTGGCCAATCACAGCACACTCTGCTGAGAGAGCCATAATTGGCCAAAGGCAGGGTGCCTTTGGTCAATCATGGCTCATGGCTCAGACCACGCCCCCCACACTATATAAGGCTGCTTACATGGCAGCTGTGTGTAGTGTTGTCAGAGAGATAGCTTGAGTTAGATTAAGCAGGCAGGTTACTCAGTATTCAGTTAGTGGCACTGTATTTGATATATATATATATATATATATATATATATATATATATATATATATATATATATATATATACTCTGCATTTAGCATAGACTATATATTCAGTGTTTACTCGATATTCAGTCAGTGCAGGCAGTGTATTAATATATATATATATATATATATATATATATATATATATATATATATATAGATAGATACAGTGGCTTGCGAAAGTATTTGGCCCCCTTGAACTTTTCAACCTTTTGCCACATTTCAGGCTTCAAACATAAAGATATAAAATTTAAATTTTTTGTGAAGAATCACCAACAAGTGGGACACAATTGTGAAGTGGAACGAAATCTATTGGATATTTTAAACTTTTTTAGCAATTAAAAAACTGAAAAGTGGTGCGTGCAAAATTATTCGGCCCCTTTACTTTCAGTGCAGAAAACTCACTCCAGAAGTTCAGCGAGGATCTCTGAATGATCCAATGTTGTCCTAAATGACTGATGGTGATAAATAGAATCCACCTGTGTGTAATCAAGTCTCTGTATAAATGCACCTGCTCTGTGATAGTCTCAGGGTTCTGTTGAAAGCGCAGAGAGCATCATGAAGACCAAGGAACACACCAGGCAGGTCCGTAATACTGTTGTGGAGAAGTTTAAAGCCGGATTTGGATACAAAAAGATTTCCCAAGCTTTAAACATCCCAAGGAGCACTGTGCAAGTGATCATTTTGAAATGGAAGGAGTATCAGACCACTGCAAATCTACCAAGACCTGGCTGTCCCTCTAAACTTTCAGCTCAGACAAGGAGAAGACTGATCAGAGATGCAGCCAAGAGGCCCATGATCACTCTGGATGAACTGCAGAGAACTACAGCTGAGGTGGGAGAGTCTGTCCATAGGACAACAATCAGTCGTACACTGCACAAATCTGGCCTTTATGGAAGAGTGGCAAGAAGAAAGCCATTTCTCAAAGATATCCATAAAAAGTCTCGTCTAAAGTTTGCCACAAGCCACCTGGGAGACACACCAAACATGTGGAAGAAGGTGCTCTGGTCCGATGAAACCAAAATCGAACTTTTTGGCCACAATGCAAAACGATATGTTTGGCGTAAAAGCAACACAGCTCATCACACTCAACACACCATCCCCACTGTCAAACATGGTGGTGGCAGCATCATGGTTTGGGCCTGCTTTTCTTCAGCAGGGACAGGGAAGATGGTTAAAATTGAGGGGAAGATGGATGCAGCCAAATACAGGACCATTCTGGATGAAAACCTGTTGGAGTCTGCAAAAGACCTGAAACTGGGACGGAGATTTATCTTCCAACAAGACAATGATCCCAAACATACAGCAAAATCTACAAAGGAATGGTTCACAAATAAACGTATCCAGGTGTTAGAATGGCCAAGTCAAAGTCCAGACCTGAATCCAATCGAGAATCTGTGGAAAGAGCTGAAAACTGCTGTTCACAAACGCTCTCCATCCAACCTCACTGAGCTCGAGCTGTTTGGCAAGGAAGAATGGGCAAGAATTTCAGTCTCTCGATGTGCAAAACTGATAGAGACATACCCCAAGCGACTTGCAGCTGTAATCGCAGCAAAAGGTGGCTCTACAAAGTATTAACGCAAGGGGGCCGAATAATTACATACAGTGCAGGTCGTGTACACAGTATCTAATACAGTGTGTACAGTATCTACTACACTTCTGGTAGTGTACACAGTATACAATACAGTGGAGCCGTTGTACAGTTTCTAATACAGTGCAGGCGGTGTACACAGTATCTAATACAGTGTGTATAGTTTCTACTACTTTTCTGGTGGTGTACACAGTATCTAATACAGCGTGTTCAGTTTCTAATACAGTGCAGGCGGTGTACACGGTATCTAATACAGTGTGTACAGTTTCTACTACTTTTCTGGTTGTGTACACAGTATCCAATACAGTGTGTACAGTTTCTAATACACTTCAGGCTGTGTACACAGTATCTAATACAGTGTGTACAGTTTCTACTACACTACTGGTGGTGTACACAGTACACAGTACAGTGCAGCCGTAGTACAGTTTCTAATACAATGCAAGTGGTGTACACAGTATCTATTACAGTGTGTACAGTTTCTACTACACTTCTGTTGGTGTACACAGTATACAATACAGTGGAGCCATTGTACAGTTTCTAATAGAGTGCAGGCACTGTACACAGTATCTAATACAGTGTGTACAGTTTATACTACTTTTCTGGTGGTGTACACAGTATCTAATACAGTGTGTACCGTTTATACTACTTTTCTGGTGGTGTACACAGTATCTAATACAGTGTGTACAGTTTTGAATACACTTCAGGTGGTGTGCACAGTATCTAATACAGTGTGTACAGATTCTACTACACTTCTGGTGGTGTACACAGTACACAATATTGTGCTGCTGAAGTACACTTTCTAATACAGTGCACATGATGTTCACAGTATACAATACAGTGGAGCCATTGTACAGTTTCTAATAGAGTGCAGGCGCTGTACACAGTATCTAATACTGAATTTGATTTTGTGAGTATTTTTTCCCAAGCGCAGAGTTTGGGAAAAAAGTTTTCGCATATACGCACTATAGTGCATCAACCCCACAAAATGTTAATACAGTGGATGGTTCAGCATTATGCTTATTGTGCCTATAGGGTCAATTCCAGTAAAACTGTTTTATACATTTTTGTTTAGATTGGGGATAGAGTTGCAGTACCTATCATTTGTAGGTGTTTACTGCTGTCTGTGTCCTCAGTGTATAGATTCCCCACTACCTGTTTTAGGAGCAATGATCAAAAAAACAGGAATTAATGTTAAATACCAACAAAAACATTTTTGTAGGATATAGAAAGTTTTGAAACTCTTTTTTACCTGTGGCTTCCTGTCCTAGAAAATCCCCTTTTCTTTTTGATGCCAAAGGAATAGAAAGTGAGGGACAATCATACAGACTGCAATAAAAACATGATAGAAGCCTCATTTTTCCCAGTCTGCTCAGCTGGTTAGTAAAAATGGGTACAGTGAGCAACATATGATACTGCAACTCTTCCCCTGCAGTGACAGCTGCTGATAGTTCTGGTCAATATTACTGTAGGTTGATGTTTTCTGCCATGAGCACAGATTTTCTTTTTTAAACATAATTATCATGTATATACCGGTAATTATTATGTATTATTCTGGGCAAGGGAAGAAAGACATGTAATGTTTAGTAGTTTTGGTTATGGATATGTTTTTAATATGGCCAGAACTAAAAAATGAAAAAGAAAAAAAAAACTTTTAGGCTGGAGCATAAGAAATTTTGCAATATGAGTATTTTATATTTAAATATCCAGTAGGTGGCACACTAAGCTTTATTACACATGTTTTAGATTCACTCTATGCTGCGTTTAATAAAAAGCTTATTACCTGAAGCTAATAAACTCCAATGAATGAGCTAGTGCAGTGATACTTCCACCTCTCTCCCCCTCCCTTCATACTGCTTCATGCAAGTTTTCAATCAGAAACTGAGTTTCTAAACGGAAAATACTTCTGCTGGAGCCCTAAGATTGCATTGACATGGGTGCAGTCTTAATTATAATACAAAGGCTGTATGTATGTGTGTATATGCATATAAAACATATGAAACAAGTTAAACATTGTACAGTATAAACTTGAAAAAGACAAATCCTCAAAACATTCCTTTTAAATCTATGTTGTGTTCTAAGGGGGATGCTAGCAACTGTTGCCGGATTGCTGAAGATTTTCCGCATTCAGTTAGCATATAAGACAACACGTTTACATCCCACACATTTACTGTCATTTATAAATACCAGAACAATGTGGTTATGCACTGTATTTCTTAATGCACCAATACTTCTAGTTATCTGTACTGTACATAATTAGGTACACACCCACTTCCTTCTCTTCCTGACAACCATAGTGCACAAAGTACATTCACACATAAGTTATGAAACTTTTTTCTTTAAACTCCTTAGTTATTGCATTTTACCATACAAAGATAAAAAGCGCAAGTAAAGTAGGGAAAGATCAGAAATGGAAGCGGTAAATGATAAAACAGTGATAAAAATTATTTTTGATATGATATGATACTTGGAAAATATGGGTTATGTTTGTGGAATAAAAAAAAAAAACACTGTAAGTACTTGTAAAAATTACAGTCTGGAGCTTGGTAGACGTGTGCATGGCGGAAAATTTTGTTTAGTTTTCATTTGTAAATTACATTATTTATGTTCTGTAGAGTATAGATATTCGTTATAACAAATCGATTAATTTTATTGTTTAATTGTTTAATTTTCAGATAATTCGTTGATTATGTATATACATTTGCGATAACGAATCGTAATTCTGAAAGTCATTTGTTTATAGAATCCATTAACACACACACACACAATGACAATGCTGTTAGAATATCAGAATTTATGAATGGATTGGGTCTCTGAGAATAATGGACTTGGATACATTTAAATATTTATATTTGTGTTTGGATATGGAAAAGTGAAATATATAGACTTTTATATATTTTTAGGATATATTTTGTTTGAAGCTTCAAATGCATTTCTTAGGAGAGCCCACATATGGCAGTAATTAAGAGTGAGCTGACCTTTCACCTTCCCCATCACATGAGGAGAAAGGTCTTCTTCTTTAGATGCTAGGGGTTTCAAAGTTTTAGTTAAAGCTCATAATTTCTTTATATTATTATTATTTCTTGATTGGGATATTATTAAGAACGTTGCGTTTTAAATGAATAATCTGTATACTAAGAAATATGTAGTATTTGATTTAGATGTTAAAAAGAAACTTATATTTTATATGTTTAAATTTACACATAGCAGTTTTGCTCAACATCCTGTGTTAGACTTAGTGACCCCCACCCTTGTCAGAAAGGTGGGAGGGAAATTGTTCATTGAAAGCCTGGGAATTTCTATAGGACTACAAGTGAAAAACAAACTTTTAAGCCAGCCTTTATTGGAAAAAGGTGGGTGTTGGATTTTAGGAGTAGAAAGCTTGTAACAGGAGGGGAGACAGTCAGATTCTGCAGCTCACACTCCACGAGGACAGCCACACATACACACATCACAAGACATTGCTGCTACTTTTACACAAAGGCACATCTGATTTAATCTTCATCTTAAGAAAATAATACATTATTAATGATACTTTGACATTGTTTTTGTAATATTTTGCTATTTTCATTATTAAATCAATTTTTGAGTTTTTACACGAGAACTGAGCGTTTTTTATTACAACTTTCCTCATCAATATGAATTATTGAATATCGTTATTATTACAGTAATATCTCGATTTATTTCAAATGCCTCTTCTGCTGCTTCACAAAACTCGTCTCCTCTGGTCAAATGCAATACAACACCCTTCTCAGGAATGCACTTTGCCAGTGGTTGTGCTGTGTCCAGGGCTGGACTGGGAAAAAAATTTTGCCCCGGACATCATCCAGATCGGCCCACTTTAATTTTGCGAATGCGCACAAAAACAGTATATAAACTATACGCAATTGCTCAAAAAAAATAAGTAAAAACATTCTACTATTGGGCATAGGACAGGACATTAATGCAGCCTCACCAGTGCCCATTAATGCTGCCTGATCAGTGCCCATCAGTGCAGCCACACCAGTGCCCATTAATGTAGCCTGATCAGTGCCCACCAGCGCCGCCACACCAGTGCCCATCAGCTCAGCCACACCAGTGCCCATTATTGCAGCCACACCAGTGCCAATTAATGCAGCCTGATCAGTGCTGATCAGCACAGCCACACCAGTGGCCATTAATGCAGCATGATCAGTGCCCATCAGTGCAGCCACACCAGTGCCCATTAATGCAGCCACACCAGTACCCAATAATGTAGCATCACCAGTGCCCATTAATGCAGCTTGATCAGTGCCCATCAGCGCAGCCACACCAGTTCCCATTAATGCAGCCACACCAGTGCCCATTAATAAAGCCACACCAGTGCTCATCAGTGCAGTCACACCCGTGCCCATTGATCCATCCTCACCAGTGTCCATTAATGCAGCCTCATCAGTGCCCATCAGCGCAGCCACACCATTGCCCATCAGCGCAGCCACACCAGTGCCCATTAAAGTGGAAGTAAAGCCCAGTCTTGCCACACAGAGTTAATCCATCTCTGAGCAATCCTCTTTTATTGTTCAGTGAGAAAAATCTTGACAAACTGAGAAAAACTTTGTCAAATCCTCCCCCTTGCTGTAAGTGACAGGTGATTTACATATCTCGTGCACTAGCCTAAGACATGCATTATTTTTTAATTCCCTCCCACTCCTTTCTTCAGCAGCTCTGCAAGGATTGGCTGTTCCACACCTCAGCATGATTTGGCATGCTGAAGTCATGTGGTTACTTTCCCGTCTTTTCACTGGATGTTAGAGATCATAGCAGAAGTTCAGCAGAAGTTCAGTGTTAGAAATACACAGGAGAAAAATGCATGTTGACAAGGGGAGTGTAGAGGTGGGCGGGGAGTCTACTGACATAACGACTCCACCCACCGAGCCCCAGACAACAGACCCACCCACAGAATATGCAGTTTTTCGGGTCTCATAACAGACAGAGGGGAGACATTTGACAGGTAAAGATACATGCAGGAGGCATGTATATCCTTATAGATAACCCCTATGGCAGTAGTTTAGAAAGGATGACATTGGGTTTACATCCACTTTAATGCAGCCACACCAGTGGCCATTAATGCAGCCTGATCAGTGCCCATCAGCACAGCCTCATAAGTGCCCATCAATGTTAGTCCCCCCAGTGGTCCTCTCCCTTCCTTCTGCACACCACAGAGCCGGGTAACTAGGGCTGGAGGAAACTGGGGGGGGGACAAGGTGAGTGGATTGGGGACTCCCAAATCCTGTCCACCAATCAGGTAATCTCCCGACTCCCGCTGTGCAGCTGCTCTTGGCCCCCTGTGTTCAGTGGGGGCCTCGGGACAGAGAGCAGACTATTTCATCACTTCCAGAATTGGGCAGATTAATCTGCAACAGTGCTCCCAGCCAACTCCAGTGAACTGATATAGCACAGGCTGGCCTTCAACTGTGTAGTGCACTGCTGCGGATTAATCCACCCAAAGTCGAAAGTGATGAAATAGTCTGCTTTCTTTTTTTCTAAACAGCTGCACAGCGAGAGATTAGCTTCTTGGTAGACAGGGTTTGGGAGTCCCTGTCCGCTCTACCTCCCGTAGTCCTGATGACCAGTACATGCCTGGCTGTGTCACTGCTGCTGGTACCAGGAGGAACCTGATATTTAGAGCTTGAATCCATTAGTACACACACACACACACACAATATCTCTTCTGCTGCTTCTCAACACTCATCTCCTCTGCTCAAATACAACACCCCTCTCACTCAGTTCATAGGAATACACTTTGCCGGTATTATTAATCCAACCTCCAGCACAAAATGAATCAGCTGATTGAGCTGTAAGATTTACTCAGAATCAACCTGCTGTTTCATTAGATCTTTAAGGAATTAACGAATCATGCCAAATTAATTAGTTATTTTCGTTAATTCCTTTCGTATTATTTGAAATTTGTTACTTTTTTCTTCAGATATTCAGATGCATCCAAATGTCCGAAAGATGCACAATTCAGCCAAATTTTGATTCGTTAGGAAATTAATCAAACATGTCCAGAGCTTGGTCTTGATCTCATTTATTGAACTGGCATGAGCACCAAGGCACAGTCTTTGTCAAATAGTCTACCTAAATGATGGTTCCTCCCCCGAAACTTGACTGCTGAAAAGCATAGACCTATTTATGGCCAACTAATAAATCAGTACCTTACACTCCCAATAAGACAGGGAAGTTGATTAAGTTGGAAATAGGGCAAGGCCACAGCTTTATTAAACATTCCAAAGGTAACAACTTTCCAAATGCACCAAACAACAATGCCAGTCACAGTTATACTGTGAGCACCCATAAAACATAAACTCACATAGTCTAAGAGGCCTGTCCTTACCATCAGTACCAGACAGGCATTAGAGTGACCCCATAATTTAACTTGAGGGCATAGCATATAAAAGCAACATTAATTGCTGGCAAGGAAAAAAAACGGCCAATAAAGCTGTGACAAACATCACAATGGGCCTCAGGTTGGTAAACTCTTGTGACAACTGAATCTCCTTAAATCAGTGGAAGGTGCTCAAGCGTAGCCTTTTTTCTAAAGTTCAGGCTTCACCCAGTTACCTCAGATCTTTGTAGCCAATCCTAAGGGAGGCACCTAACCTCCCAGTGTTAGATTGACGCTCACAGTGATGTCATGCTTCCAGTAGTCAAGGCTCCCTTTCCCTAAAGAGAGGTTTAAGGGGCTTTCACTCTACGAGGCGTGTCTAAAAAGTTTGGCGAATGGCATCAGAACAAACAAACAAAAAAGAAAATACAAACAAATTACCTTTATTGGCCTTCAAAATAATCGCCATGCTTCACAATATACTTTTGGCAACGTTCATAAAGCTTCTGGAAACTGTCAGCAAAGGCCTCTTTAGAAAAAGATTGCAGAACCGCTGTCACACATTCTTGGATTGCCGCCATGTCTGCAAAACGTGTGCCTTTCATGACGCTCTTCAGGCGTGGAAACAGAAAGAAGTCCACAGGCGCAAGATCGGGGCAGTAAACGCTATTCCATCAATTGGCGCTTGGATTCTGGATTGAAATGGTAGCACCCAATCTCATCCCCTGTGATGAAGGTTTGCAGAAAGGATGGATCATGGTCACACATGGTAATGAAATCTCCAGAGATTTCCATCCGTTTTGCTTTCTGTTCATCTGTCAGCTTGTGCGGCACAAATCAGGAACAGATCTTCCGCTTACCCAAATCTTTGCGGACGATGGTGTGCACCATGTCCTTGCTAATGCCCAATTCCTCCTCCATCAATCATAGAGACAGTCCCCGATCTCGCACCAGCATTTGTCACACTCGCTCGATCATGTCTGGGGTTCTGCTTGTCTTTTTGTAGCTGCTGACATTTATATGGGTGGACCTCCACTTTAAATGTTGTGTTTTACCTGGCAGGCTAGTGTGAACGTAGATTAAAATAAATTGTACTGCACTTCACTTACAATATTCTACGATCAATTAAATATGTTCTAAAAATCAAAAAGTAAAATTACAATAATCTCACTCATATAAAACAAAAACAAAAATGTGCATGTGATGTTATAAAAACATCAATTAAAGTCCATTAAACACATCTTCTTTGTGATGCTCATTAAACAATACATGGATGGAGATAAAGGAGAGATAATGTTGAGATTATGTTACATAGTTACATAGTATGTGAGGTTGAAAAAAGACACAAGTCCATCAAGTCCAACCTATGTGTGTGATTATGTGTCAGTATTACATTATATATCCCTGTATGTTGCGGACATTCAGGTGCTTATCTAATAGTTTCTTGAAGCTATCGATGCTCCCTGCTGAGACCGCCGCCTGTGGAAAGGAATTCCACATCTTTGCTGCTCTTACAGTAAAGAACCCTCTATGTAGTTTAAGGTTAAACCTCTTTTCTTCTAATTTTAATGAGTGGCCGCGAGTCTTGTTAAACTCTCTTCTGCAAAAAAGTTTTAATTCTATTGTAGGGTCACCAGTACGGTATTTGTATATTGAAATCATATCCCCTCTCAAGCGTCTCTTCTCCAGAGAGAATAAGTTCAATGCTTGCAACCTTTCCTCATAACTAAGATCCTGCAGACCCTTTATTAGCTTTGTTGCCCTTCTTTGTACTCACTCCATTTCCAGTACATCCTTCCTGAGGACTGGTGCCCAGAACTGGACAGCATACTCCAGGTGCGGCCAAACCAGAGTCTTGTAGATTGGGAGAATTATCGTTTTATCTGTGGAGTTGATCCCCTTTTCAATGCATGCCAATATTCTGTTTGCTTTGTTAGCAGCAGCTTGGCATTGCATGCCATTGCTGAGCCTATTATCTACTAGGACCCCCAGGTCCTTTTCCATGCTAGATTCCCCCAGAGGTTCTCCCCCCAGTGTATAGATTGCATTCATATTTTTGCCACCCAAGTGCATTATTTTACATTTTTCTACATTGAACCTCATTTGCCATGTAGTTGCCCACCCCATTAATTTGTTCAGATCTTTTTGCAAGGTTTCCACCTCCTGCGGAGAAGTTATTGCCCTGCTTAGCTTAGTATCGTCTGCAAATACAGAGATTGAACTGTTTATCCCATCCTCCAGGTCGTTTATGAACAAATTAAATAGGATTGGTCCCAGCACAGAACCCTGGGGAACCCCACTACCCACCCCTGACCTTTCCGAGTACTCCCCATTTATCACCGCCCTCTGAACTCGCCCTTGTAGCCAGTTTTCAATCCATGTACTCACCCTATGGTCCATGCCAACGGACCTTATTTTGTACAGTAAACGTTTATGGGGAACTGTGTCAAATGCTTTTGCAAAATCCAGATACACCACGTCTACGGGCCTTCCTTTATCTAGATGGCAACTCACCTCCTCATAGAAGGTTAGTAGATTGGTTTGGCAAGAACGATTCTTCATGAATCCATGCTGATTACTGCAAATGATACCGTTCTTATTACTAAAATCTTGTATATAGTCCCTTATCATCCCCTCCAAGAGTTTACATACTATTGATGTTAGGCTAACTGGTTTGTAATTCCCAGGGATGTATTTTGGGCCCTTTTTAAATATTGGTGCTACATTGGCTTTTCTCCAATCAGCTGCTACCATTCCAGTCAATAGACTGTCTGTAAAAATTAGGAACAACGGTCTGGCAATCGCTTGACTGAGTTCCCTAAGTATCCTCGGATGCAAGCCGATGATTTATTCAGGTCCAGGTGATTTATTAATGTTAAGATTCTCAAATCTAATTTTAATTCTGTCCTCTGTTAACCATGGAGGTGCTTCCTGTGTTGTGTCATGAGGATAAACACTGCAGTTTTGGTTACTGAAGCCCCCCAATTCACTCGTGAAGACTGAGGAGAAGAATAAATTCAATACCTTCGCCATCTCCCCATCCTTTGTAAAAAGATGTCCTTCCTTATTCTTTATGGGGCCAATATGGTCCGTCCTCCCTTTTTTACTGTTTACATACTTAAAGAATTTCTTAGGATTTTTTTTGCTCTCCTCCGCTATGTGTCTTTTATGTTCTATCTTAGCCATCTTAATTGCACCCTTACATTTCTTGTTGCATTCTTTATAAAGTCTGAATGCTGATGATGATCCCTCAACCTTGTATTTTTTGAAGGCGTTCTGCTTTGCTTTTATATACATTTTTACATTGGAGTTAAGCCATCCAGGGCTTTTGTTCGCTCTTTTAAATGTATTACCCAATGGGATACATTGGCTAATGCCCTTATTTAATATGCTCTTAAAGCAAACCCATCTCTCCTCCGTATTCTTTGTTCCTAATATTTTATCCCAATTTATGCCTTTTAGCAAGGTTTGTAGTTTAGGGAAGTTGGCTCTTTTGAAATTCAGTGTCTTTGTATTCCCTTTATGTTTCCTATTTGTGTGATTTATACTGAAACTAATTGACCTGTGATCGCTGTTACCTAAATTGCCCCGTATTTCCACATCCGTGATCAGGTCTGTATTGTTGGTGATCAGTAGATCCAGTAATGTTTTATTTCTAGTTCTAGTTCTACCATCTGACCCATAAAATTGTCCTGCAAGACATTAAGGAACTGGCGAGCCTTAAATGAATGCGCGGTTCCCTCCACCCAGTCTATGTCTGTATAATTAAAATCCCCCATTATGATAACACTTCCCATCCTTGCTGCTAATCCCAATTGTGATAGGAGATATGTCTCCACTTCCTCCCTCAGGTTAGGGGGCCTATAGCATACTCCCAGTATTATTTTCCCCTTAGCTTCATCCCTTTGGAGCTCTACCCATAAGGATTCCACCTCCTCCCTAGCTCCCTCAGTGATGTCATCTCTCACATTCACTTGTACAGTATTCTCGATATATAGGCATACTCCTCCCCTTTTTTACCCTCTCTATCCTTGCGGTAAAGGGTATACCCTTGAATGCTTGCCAGCCAATCATGAGAGCTGTTGAACCAGGTCCTAACTTTTTGGCCATCTTCATTCCCAGCAGATCTGCACCCTCCTCATTTAGGTTCAGTCCGTCCCTTCTATAGTATCGACTGAGAAGTTGGCCCAGTCCTCCAGGAACCCAAACCCCTCCTTACTACACCAGATCTTCAGCCACTTGTTTACTTCCCTAATCTCCCTCTGCCTTTCTGGTGTGGCTCGATGTACCGGTAGTATTCCTGAGAATACTACCTTGGAGGTCCTTTTCCTCAATTTAGCTCCTAAGTCCCTAAAATCATTCTTTAGGACACTCCATCTGCCTCTGACTTTGTCATTGGTGCCAACGTGCACCATGACAGATGGGTCTTCCCCAGCCCCTCCCAGTAATCTGTCCACAAGATCCGTGATGTGCCGGACCCGAGCGCCCGGTAGACAACATGCTGTTCAGCGCTTCAGGTCTTGGTTACAGATTACCCTCTCTGTCCTTCTAAGAATTGAGTCCCCTACCACCAGAATCTGTCTTTCCTTTTCCTTCGCTGCCCCCCCACTCTCACTGGCGGAGTTCTTCCCCCAGCAGCTAGGAGAGTCCCTCAGCTCCAGCAGTGCTGGTCCCTGACTGGTTTCACCAATGTCACTCAATGGAGCGTACTTATTGGGATGCTCCAGCCCTGGATCGGCATCCCTGGCACTTCCCCCTCTACCCTTCCTGACTGTCACCCATCTACTCTTTGCTAGTGCCTGCACCTCTTTGTCTCCACCCGCCTCTGTGCTGGCCCCTGCCGGCACCTGCCGTGCACGTTCCTGGCTCCTCTTAGTATGGAGGGACTTCTCAGTGCTGACAGTTGCTTCCCCAGATTCAGAACCTGGGCTTCCAGGGAAACAATGTGCTTACATTTTGCACAGCAGTATTCGCCCTAGATTGAATGATCAAGAAACGCATACCTGCAGCAAGATGTACAAAGAGTCATCTCTCCACACTCCACATGTTCACTCCACCAAAAACAACATCATCCCACCTTTATCTCCATCCATATATAGTATGATTATTATCACAAACAAGATATGTCTAATTGCAGTGGCGGCCCCTCCCTCTCTCCACGCCACCCCCCTCTATGCAATGGATAGATTCATTTAAGGACACCAGGCGCATGAATTATAGTTTTTTTTAAGCACCTGATTAGAGCCAGAGGCTCTAATAAGCTTCAAAAAAGGGTGGGCTCAGGTCGCAGAGAATGTGTTTTGATCCCACCCAGGTGTGTTACAACAGTGAATGAATATTCGCTGTTGAAACACTGATCCTCAATCCGGCCAATCAGAAGTGGGTGTGAGACCTGTTTTCCGATTGGCCGAAAAGAGAAGACTCCTGATTGGCCGCCAAGGGGGAGGGAGGAAACGGAAGCTGCCACCATTGCTGTGATGACCCGCTGAGAGAAGGAGAATAGGAAGCCGCCGCCACATGCGGTATTGAATCCCATTGAAGTCAATGCGGAACGAATTATTTTCGTTTCCATTGACTTCAATGGGAAAACTCGCTTTGATATGCGAGTACATTGGATTACGAGCATATTCCTGGAACAGATTATGCTCGTAATCCGAGGTTCCACTGTAGTTTATTTTATATCTATTTGAATTATATATATTTTTTGTAATAAATTTGAGACCTGCCTCCAGTGAAAACAATGGTAACTAAATATAAAAAACAAATACTGGAGTCCACTCTCCTGGATGTAAAGAACTGATTAAAGCATGAGAAGTAGAAGAAGATTTTTTATGCATTATTAATAACAAAAAGCAGAAAACATAGTGGCTTCTCAGCATGTGCCAAATATATTTTCTAAACTAGTTATGGAAACCTGTGGCTGACGAGAATCTGCAAGTCTCGGCATGCATTACCAGACAGGTTGTCAGAGCATGCTGTGACCTGTAGTTAACAGCTGGAGAGTCTCTGTAGTCTGTAAATTATTCCTATGTACAACCTTTGTAGTGTTGAGCTGTGCAATTGCAGATGCGTTTTATAAGAGTTAATAACTCAAGGATGTGAAATCGAAGGCATGCAAATTGTTATGCAATTAGAGTTTTATTAACAGCATTTGTGCTGCTAGCAATTGAAATTCTCTCCACTGCGTTACTCTCATATGATCAATAATAGGATGATTGAAGGACATGAAACATAGCTAATGAAATGTCCATTGCCTGATTTCTCTCTCTTCTCTTCTCTTCAAGTGAAGATGTCCGCTCCGCCAACATCATAGCCGATGAGGATGACACACAGTGCCTTGTCATTGACAGAGAGTGAGTATTTTACCATTTGTTAATGCCAAAAGTAATCTGACACAGGTCATTATAACACTGAACAAACTGAGCTCAAAATACCTGCACAAAGCAAAGTGTTGCATGTGAAATAGCTGTTGGGAGGTATACAGTATTTTCTTATTCTGTGTAAGGCCCCTTTCACACGTGAGCAACTTGTCCTGCGACTTGGGACTGCAGAGTCGCATGACAAGTCGTTCCCCATGATTTCCAATGATAATCATTCAATCACTTCAAAGTAGTCCCTGTACTACTTTGGTCCGACTTTCATGTGAGTTGAGGTCCATAGACCTCAATTTTACACAGGCATTCCCTGAAACTGCATCAAAATTACGGCCGAAAAATCGCGTCAAAATCCTAATGGATTACCATTTTTTCAATTGCTTTAGCGCTAAAAATAGCGACTGAAAAGTGCCTCTCGTGCCTCCCCAGCGTGAAAGCCCGAGTGCCTTCACCACTTTGTGTAGACGGTTGAACCAAAAAAAATATAAAAAACCATGGATGGCCAACTTAAGTCACCTACCTGCCCCCAGGCTATAAATAGACAGTAAGGGGCCTTTTCACATGGGTGGACTGATTGGGTCCTCCTGTCAGTTTTTCAGGCGGACCCAATCAGGCCCTCCAGTCTTCTCTATGGAGCGGCAGGTGCCTACGAACAGTTGACCGGACATACCAAAATCCAATTAGATCCTGTCCCCATCTGTCAGGTGGTTTGGATGGCAGTCAGGTGTAAAGGGACAGATGGCCCATTTACATCTGACCGCCCATTGAGGAGAGTGGGCTGTGTCTGTTGTCGCTCTGCATAAGAGGAGCGGACATGGACCAGCTATCTGCCTGCTTAGCGGAGATCAGCGGACAGACTTCCGGCTGAGCAGGTAGACTCCTATGGAGCCTGCCCTGTGTGTATGGGACCTAAAGGAACAGCAGCAGTTTAATCTTCTGCTCTCTCTTCTTGTTAGCAAGTTCATAGTCACCATAGGTTATTGCAGCATATCGGATTAGCTGCTAGTGCTGCCCCTCCATCTCATGCTCTGTTCAGGGTTAACAGGGGTCATCTCATTATTTTATAATGATTATATAACTGCATTAATTGCATTCATTGCCCTGAGTAAAGGGGAGGAAGACCAGAGAGTGTCACCTATCTCCCCTACCTAGAAGGAACTTGGAAGTAATGGAAGAGCAAGTAAAACACCAGATGTCTAATGGACCCCTGCTGTCTCATTAACGATAACCTGTCACAACTAAATCATATTATATAGGGGACATTTGGTCCCCTATGTGATAAAAAATAAAGTTTAGGGAAAAAAAACAAAAGTGTAAAAAACAAAGTAACACACAAACACCTAAGCCTCCCTTAAACATTTTGAGCCACCCCCACATACATACACATACAAATGTAAACACAGGAGCCTACACATGTTACACATTGCTATATCACACAAGCCAGAGCGAGGCAATAATTATCAGGCCATTACTCCCAGTTAACTCTAAACATATGACTTGTAGGGGCTTTTAAAGTGTCGACTATGGGAAATTTAGGGTAACAAAGTTTATCACCATTTCACAATAGTACACAATGTTAAGTCTTGACATGTTGGGTACCTATTTTTTCAGCACAACCTCATTTTGTATATAATACCAAAGTGTTGGTTAATATTGTAGTACACCCCCTAAGGAGCCGCAAGTATACTGGGATCCCCCACCCTGCACAGCCAGGCACACATAATTTCAACAGAGAGTAAGAGAATAGTCCGTGACTTTGTTTTTTGTTATTTATTGAAGGGTAATAACTTGGATAGAAATTGGAGATTATGAGATGACCATTTGACTTCAGAACAACTTTAGGGTCAACTCTTCCTATATACAGTCTTATATACAGTCTACTGCTTGCAGAAACCCAGCTGACACACTGTAAAGATCTGACAAATCACTCAGTCAGATTAGAGCAATAGCCTGTTATATAGGCAGGAACCCGAGGCCCCTTGGATGTACAGCAAAAGTTCAGTGCCCAGCTTACATTCCTCCTGTGGCTACTGATCCCAGCACCACCTCTTCACGCACTGCCAACCCACCTGGCCATGGCTGCCCCTTTCAATAGCCTTCCAGGCTAATGTCTCTCCACAGTTTTCCAGGCTGACACTCTCTCCACAGTCTTCCAGACTGACACTCACCAGCCCACCTGGCTGACTCTCAGGAGATCTTCCAGATGTGCGGACCTGCTCCTGCTATCCTCTCTTTGCTCCCATGCCTCCAGGAAGGTTTTCCTCCGTGTGTTTTAGGGGGAATCTTCCAGCACCCGAGCTCCAGGCCCAAAGCCACCCCCCCTGCAGACTAGGGGGCACTCTCAAGGGCCACCGACAGCCCTCTCAGCACTACATCTCCATCTTCCACCTGCCTGCCCCTGCTGGCATGACTCATTTATTTATTTATTTATTTCAGGTACTTATATAGCGCCGTCAATTTACGCAGCGCTTTACATATATATATATTATACATTCACATCAGTCCCTATACCCTCAAGGAGCTTACAATCTAAGGTCCCTAACTCACATTCATACCTATACTAGGGCCAATTTAGACAGGATCCAATTAACCTACCAGCATGTCTTTGGAGTGTGGGAGGAAACCGGAGTACCCGGAGGAAACCCACGCAGACACAGGGAGAACATGCAAACTCCAGGCAGGTAGTGTCGTGGTCGGGATTTGAACCAGCGACCCTTCTTACTGCTAGGCGAGAGTGCTATCCACTGCACCACTGTGCCGCCCCTCATGTCTATTTATGAGGTGGCATGCCCCTTTCCAGCCCTTTTTTGCTGAGGATTGGTTGAGGTCCTCATAAATATGCTTGAGGTTGAGGTCCACCAGTTTCAACTAACTACATCTCGAACATTCTCCAATGTTCAAGAAAACAGGGGGAGGCACCAGAAGAGCTGTCAGATGAGTCATCCAGCCCCTGAGTCACTAAACCCTGACCCAGATTCACCATCCAGGCCTGGCTCTCAGTCAAGCCAAATTTTCCTACACTAACAACTACTTCTAGCACACACTAGAGCAGGAAACTGGTGGCCCTACAACTGTTGCGGAACTACAAGCCCCATGCCGGTGGGAGCCATGCTTGTAACTTTCAGCCTTGCAATGCCTCATGGGATTTGTAGTTTTGCAACAGGTGGAGGGCCACCAGTTTGACACCTGTGCACTAGAGGATGCTACAATATATTGTGTATTTATGCCATAAAATTAATTTTATTGTATTTTTAACTGAAATTCTGTGTTTAATAAACTGTTGATCTAATTGTGTGACCTAAAAATGTTGGAACCAATTTGTTCTAAATCCACCCAACACAGTATCAGAGCTTTTTTTTTCTCCAATTGGAAGATTTTCTGTGGAACAATTAGATGAAAAGTGTGTATGTTGTGGAACGGTAAAGTTTATTCTGGTTGTAGGATAACCTGTAAAGTTTTAAATGTTCTTTTCATATAAGAGGGTAAAAATACTTTCTGGTGTCTGTTAGAAATTATTTTTTGTCACAAAATGCCAAAATGATACAGAGATTTAAGCAGTTAAAGTTTTATGTAAATCTTTACTTTTTCTCCATATTTAAAAGGCCCCTGTTGGTCCTTGGATGTGATGGGTAGCTTCACTGACCAATAGGGAGGCTCAGAAGTTGCAAGAGCATGTAATTTGTAGGAAAAGTCAAGATTTGCTTATAAACTTAACTGCCTATATCTCTGAATCTGCTGATTGCTTTGACATTTTACTGAGAAAAACCTTGTGTGACAGTGCGAGGCCCTGCCACAGTGAAACACAGTAGAAAACAACACAGGATTTTCAAAGTTGCAGTTTGAGAAGCTCCCAGGTGTTTGTGAAAGGAGAAAGCTTGTGTTTAAGCTTTCTGAGGGTTCTGTAATCGCTTGTCGGGGCCTGGAGTTTGAAGACTCCATAGTAACTTAATCGGGATGGAACCTTCAATCCCGTAATTGGGTTTTGCTGGAAACCTGCAGACTGTGTGAATACACAGGTGTGTAGGGTCCTTTTAGGCCAAACCTGAGGATAGCTCAGGGCTCCCGTTTTGGAGACAGGGCTCCAGCCAGGGGTCTGGTGTATTCAGCCAGGAGACAGGCAGTATCAGCCAGGGGTCAGGTATGACCCAGCACAACAGTCAGGTGGGCTCCTATCAAGAGATCAGAGTGTGGACCTGTGCAGCAGGGAGCTATGAGTCAGAGATCCAAGGCAGCAGTGAGAGAGATGTAGAGCCTGGTTTCTGAGAGATGGGGAGTCTGAAGGAAGAAGTCTATACAGCCAAGTTAGTTTTTTGTGTTTGCTGGAGAGTAAAAGGTGACCGAAGAGAGTAGCAGAGCTGCTGGCCAGGGAACCAGGTGGCTCAGCCTTTTTTACATTTGTTTGCTTTGTGAAGTTGAAACCACTACAAGGACAATTATTTTTTATGGAACTTCAACTTAATTTTCAATAAAAGAGGGCTGCCACTCCCTTAATTTGGAGTTCGGACTGGCACATCTCACTAAAAACGTATTTACCATGTTGAGTCTAATCACCCCATATCACACTCTGCATATGTATTTCTTTATTATATGCCCAGATTTGTGATAGGCTAATTTAAATGCATTCATTTTTACCTACTTTCATTTTTTTCATGACCAGCACATTTAATCAGATGGTCGGAACTTACCAGGAGCTACAGACATATTTGCGGGAGTATGTGTTTCAGTTGGCACTTAATGACCACGACCGAAGAAATGCCAGGTACCATATAATATGACAATCACAATTAGAAATAATAAATAGCCATTTCTACCGGAAATGTTTTTTAAAACTAATTGAAGCTTTTACTGTATTGCAGTCAGGCTGCATAAATAAAAATAGATGTGGGTGTCTTTTTTACACTGTATTTTTATTGAACTAGTGTGTTGCAGCTTGGGTTAAAATGCCGGCAGCATGCTGAAGATCCGGAACACTGCTAATCACAGGATGGAGCGGTCTGAGTCTCCAGTGGTTCAACAACCCTTTGCTCATTACGCCAATCAACAACACTCATGCTCTATGAGCAGCAGTCCAAATCTCCAGCATGCTACCCGCAGAGGGCATTTTAACCCTAGCTGGGGCATACTAATTCATAAAAAAAAGTCAAAAAAGGTGCCCACATCTATTAATGTTTATGCAGCCTGACCACATTACATTTACAAAATGGAAATTTAATTGGGCTTTAAAGCCCACACCACAAATTGGGTGTTATTTAGTTCTATATTTTAATGTATTGTAATGTATTAGAATATTTGATATGCAACATTTGGCTTATTAATTTTTACCGGTTGTTCAGTTTTGTTTTTATTAATCTCATGTGTGAACTCTAGTAAAAAGAATGAAGGATAATTCCTTTCCTGTTTTCTACAAATCATTTTCATGCATACTTGGGAGTGCTCACAAGAGAACATTTTTATTACATGAAACATTCATGTTAAAGCAAAAATAAAGTGTCTTTTTTAATGCAAACACTTTGAAATTGCATGTTCAATAATATAGCATGCATGAGCACATTTGGAAATCTGTTACCTTTTGCTTTATTCATATTTAATTATCAATATTCCATCTTGCACAATGTGTTCCATCCCTTCCCCACCTCCCCATTAGTGGGTGGTGAGGAAGACTTTGCTGCCATCTGAGGGAAATTATTTAATCCTTACCTCGCAGGAAGTACACAGGAAGTAGTCATGTGATAGCCAGGGTTGCCCCACCCCTAAGACTTTTTTTTACTGACTAAACATGACGTTACTGGCAGAGCTCATATTTTGCTGACAGCCTGAAATATGAGCAAACCTTTAATAGAAATTAAAGCAATCAACATTTAAAGTATAAACATTAACAACACCCATAATCAGTAATCTTCCAGGCTTTACAGGTAAAGTCAATACAGTGTTAACAAATGTGAACATAATTAGGATTATGAAAGACCTGAGGCACCATGTGACACAATGGAGAAAAAAGTTATGGTCTGATGCGCTCAATGCTGTGAGTGGCTTTAAGTGTGATGATTAAACAGACCCTGAGCCTATTCACTGTAAATGCTAAACATTCCTTCTACCCACAAAATACTCCTAATTTCCGTACCACACGTGAAAGGAGGCACACATTTCCAGCACAGTCTCCTGTCCTTACAACAACCCAGGAGGCAAGGACCTTTATTCACAGCAACCTCAAATATTTATATCCATCCCTAGAATGCACCACTGGCAATAAACCTCCCAGTGGTGGGCCTAGAGTTGCCACCTCATCCCTTTAAACCCGAACACATATTAATTACTCAGGTTCTGTGGCTAATATAACGCAGATAAGGCACCAAGTGAGTTTAATTACCACCTTAATCAGCCTCAGAACCTGTGTAATTAATATGTGTTCGATTTTAAAGGGGTGAGGTGGCAACCCTATGTAGGCCTGAAGACATAAATATTCCTAACTCAGTAATATTGTTTCTTATTACACTATCTGCTTAGAAACAACAGTGAAAAATACCCTGAGCGTAAGGAAAACCTAACAAAAACAGAACTATAACAATTCATAGCCTAGAAGCAGCACCAAATATTAAGCTAAGGACACTCCTGCTTAGGGCAGTGTTCCTTCACTTACTTTGACTTTAAAATCGCCACTATCATGACAGAAGTAAGCCCGTAAAGCCATGTAAAAGAAGCCCGGGTTGTAAATCAAGTAGCATCTATACTGATCTTCTTGCCTAGAGTGCATTTAAATGAAAGGTACCATACCATTTTTTAAATTAATATTAGTGGTGTGTAGCTCACTATTAATAGCCATAAAGATTTTTTTACCTACTGGTACAGCTGTTAAGTTGATTATGTTATTGAAATATACACTTTATTACCAAAAGTATTGGGGAACCTTCATTTACACATTTACACACACATTACTTTTAACTTTAATGGCATTCCAGTCCTAGTCTGTAGGATTCAATATTGAGTTGGCCCACCCTTTGCAGCTATAACAGCTTCAACTCTTCTGGGAAGGGAATGTTTGACCATTCTTCCAGAAGCTCATTTGTTAGGTCAGGCATTGATGTGGACAAGAAGGCCTGGCTTGCAGTCTCTGCTCTAATTCATCCCAAAGGTGTTTTATTGGGTTGAGGTCAGGGCTGTGCAGGCCAGTCAAGTTCCTCCACTCCAAACTCACTCATCCATATCTTTATGAACCTTGCTTTGTGCACTAGTCCAAATCATTTGGCGGAGGGGGATTATGGTGTGGGGTTGTTTTTCAGGGGTTAGGCTTGGCCCCTTAGTTCCAGTGAAGGGAACTCTTAAGGCATCAGCATACCAAGACATGTTGGACAATTTCATGCTCCCAACTTTGTGGGAACAGTTTGGGGATGACCCCTTCCTGTTTCAACATTTCAACATGACTGCGCACCAGTGCCCAAAGCAAGGTCTATGAAGACATGGATGAGCGAGTTTGGGTTGGAGGAACTTGACTGGCCTGCACAGAGTCCTGACCTCAACCCGATAGAACACCTTTGGGATGAATTAGAGCAGAGACTGTGAGCCAGGCCTTCTCGTCTACATCAGTGCCTGACCTCACAAATGCGCTTTTGGAAGAATGATCAAACATTCCCATAGGCACATTCCTAAACATTGTGGACAGCCTTCCTAGAAGAGTTGAAGCTGTTATAGCTGCAAAGGATCGGCCAACTCAATATTGAACCCTACGGACTAAGACTGGGATGCCATTAAAGTTTATATTTGTGTAAAGGCAGGTGGCCCAATACTTTTGGTAATATAGTGTATGTAAACCCTAAGGAACTACTATACTGTGTTGATCATGTCAGAAATTCAGAGCTGTCCTGTGCACACCTCCTGTGTTATCTCAAGGAGCCTAATTAGCCTAGTTCTTATCTTGAGTGGGTAAGAGCAGTTTAGCAAAATACAACTGCGAAGTGCTGACACTACACAGTCCACAAAAATGCTGAGTGTTGTCAGCCCGTAACACAGTCCGTTTCTAAAAGATCAATATGTATTTTTCTCTATTTGCAAGCTTTTTAAAGAGATACAACTTGGGGAAAGGTGCATGTATTGCAGAGATCTACTATTTTTATATTCAGCTGTGCACTGATGGACACATTTATGAATTACATATTTGTTTACTATGTTGTATTAGCTATAATATATAAACTACAGATGAGGTTTGTAGAGTTCAACTTTTACAGCAAATGTTTTATAACTTGGTAAACCTCTATGATTCCTATAAAAGGAGATAGTTTAGAAATCACAGTGTATGCAGTATCTTTCCAAACGACCATCAAAATGGTTGTAACGATTTCAATGGAATCCCATTTTCTGCCATGCAGATGATTATATTTCACAAACCATATTCGGGACTGATGTAAATCAACAAGCTGGCTTTTCAATCGTCGCCAACTGATTTTCATTCCCATTGCAGCCCATAAATGCTCCATGTTATTAAACGTGTCTATGAACAGCATTAAACATTCATTGCTCAACACCCTGCGTCCAGTAGCATGGCAACAAACTCCATCTCCTTTCCTCTTTAATGCATTAATAAGTGCTCTTTTCAGGCCAGGCAGATTGTATTAAATTGCCTCACAAGTGAATTGTTTATTAACAGACATTGGGCTTCTCATTAAATCTCATCAGAGATATCATTGAAGTGCAAGCTCATTCAGGAAGGGAACTTTGCATCATAAAAAGAAAACATTAACTGAATAAAACTAAATACTGAGCAGTCTTAAACCAGACATTGGCTTAGATCTCTTTAAAGCGGGAAATATTAAATCCCGTTAAAGATATTTAAATATTATGCTGTCCTTTAATCTGAGCAAAGTATGGCCCAATTAGGAAGAAACAAGCTATTTTGGTGTGATTCACAAGTTTACCTACCTTTATATTACATATTATACTCATTTTGTACTATGTAAACATCATTTCATGCAATTCTTTTTATTTTATCTTAACCAAATGAAAATGCTATTCATGGTAAAAGTAAAAATGTTTCCGGGCAATAAAACCTATCCCGAAAGAAATATGGAGGATGCCATTTCTATCTTCTCCTGAAAATGTGAAGTGCCAGGTTTTCATGTTGACTCTATTGCTTCAGTATTTTGAGCCACAAGTTTGCAGAAAGACTTCTGATTTAAAGCGGAACTAAACCCTTTCTATCCTTTGCAGCCAAGGAAGTTGCCTTCTTAGCCTCTGTTTGATTTGTGGTTGCCATGGTGCAGCACATGTTTTCAGCTATGACACTAGGCTTTTGATGGCTTGACAGTTTGCTTAAGAACTAAAAAAAAAAAAAATAAGCATACTAGTTAAAGTAGAACTATAGGTAAAACTTTTTTTTCATTTCGGATAGAGTAAAGGAAGGTCATAACCACTGTCAGTTTTTGCCATCTCTGTCCCATTGGGGAGAATTTCAATCACTTCCTGACCCATAGCCAAAACAGGAAGTGAGAGGAAATCCCTAAGAGACCCTCAAGACATCAGATCTAGTGTCCCCATTGGAAGATTCCCCCTCTATTACTTTTCTGGGGACAACCCAAAATCTGGGATTTAATTTTACTTTTGTCAGGGCTGGGCTCAGCTCTTCTTTCTCAGAGCTGGCTGCTCAGCTGCCAGCTCCTATCTCTCTACAGTTACTAAGCTGTTGATGATATCTTGCTCGTCAGTCCTGCCTACTTAAGCCGTTCAGCCCAATGGATCTCTGCCTTCGCCTTGGTCAACATCACAGAGCCTATCTCCTGCGTTTCTGTTTAAAGACTTGCTTTGTTGACATCCCTTCTGGCTCCAGATCCTGCTTGCTGTTCCACTACATTGATCCCTGACTTCTGGCTTGGCTGACTATCCGTTCCAGTTACTGAACTTTGGCTGTGTTTTGACTACGTTTGTTCTTTTTACTTTTATTATTAAACAAGTGTGATTTAACTGTACTTCTGTCTCGGTCTGATTTCATGGTTTCTGACAACTTTCAATGATAATGGTAAACAAGACAAATAGAAAGGGCGAATCTTCCTAACAGGGGCACAGACACCAATTAAACCTGACAGGTGTTCTAATCCATCTCCACTCTATCCAAAACTAATACAAGTTTTTCATTTAGTTGTACTTTAATGGAACAGATATCATTCAAGGCATGCCTTGAATGTACCTGTTTAGGGAAGCCGTTAAATCAGTGGATTTAGTTTAACCTTGCTTTCCTTCTACGAATACTTGTTCCAAGCCAATATCTCAGAAAGTATTTAAGCCAGGGGGTTGGGATAAGAGCTAGGATGCTAACATTTCCAAAATAAATTCAGCAATGGCAGCCTTGATTTTCCCCTCAGTTTATTTTATTTGCCACGGTAATTTTATGTTGTTTATTTCTTGCTCTATATAATGTACATCTGAGACTGTTCATATACTTAAAGCGTTTGTAAACCACTGGAAAAAATTTTTTTGTACTTGCAAGGTAAAGGCATAATGTGCTAGTATGCATTGTATACTAGTACATTATGTTAAACTTACCTTAAAATGAAGCTATGCATATTATCCTTTTCATCATAACCTTACAAATCCTTCTCAATCTTCCTGCCCCTGGTGTGCCACTCCTCATTGTTCCATAGATTATGGGAATGCCAAGCAACCTCCTTCTGGGATCGAGTCCTCAACTATGTTACTCAAGTTCACCAGGTCTCTGTGCCTAAAGATGCCATGCTCTGCATCTTTGGCTCTGAAAACATTCCAAACCCTCTTTCATCATCCCAGAGCCTGCCCCAGTGGGTTCATATTTGTCTCTTAGTGGCGCGCAGAACTATCATGCAAGCCTGGATATATTCCACGCCACCAAAATGATCTGTGGTAAAGCAAGCACTCAGTTCACTGTTCCTCCTGAAGAAACCGGACACTATCACCCAAAAATTCCAATCCATGCATCACTTCATGGATCCAATTCATGGGATGCTCTTTCTTGCCCGAAGAAATGTCCTCACACATGGAACCCTTCCGTGACTTAACCAACTCACTGGGCAAGCTCAGAATCCCCTTTAGTCCGCTGGTTATTCCCCACAGCATACAGTGGGGAAGGAAAGTATTCAGACCCCCTTAAATTTTTCACTCTTTGTTATATTGCAGCCATTTGCTAAAATCAAAGGTTTCCAGTAGTCCTATCCAAGAGAAGCTGATCTAATGATTGGCTTCTGTCTTACTGGGAAGGCTACACATAGATTGAAATATATCCAGTCCCTGGTGAACTGGACAAATCTCAATCTGTTTGTACTCAGCTTTACCTTATTCCTTGCTCCACTCCCTCCACTGTTGTGACTCTCCCCCTTAGCTTCTCTGTAAGGTACTGGCTGTGGTCACATTCCAGGCTCTCCATCATGCCATACAGGGTTAATGTCTCTGTATGGTATGTGATGATGTCACGACTTGTGAAGAAAGAGAGTTTGGAATCAGGTAAGTAAAAGAGTATATCCCCCTCCCCCCAATGTAAGGATGGACTTTTTTTAAACAGAAAAGTTTTATTAATGAACTAAGCTTATACAGAATCCATTCGTAAAACAGTGAGGTGTGTGATATATCAAACCAGCAGGTATACAGACAGTCATATGCACATAGCTGGTCAAAACAAAAAGAAACATGACATAGCATAGGAGTTAAATGTCGTACACAAAGTTATTGTCTATAGGGCATTAAGCGAAGGGTTAATATAATCCGTAAACAAATATAAAGGATGGGATTTTTTACTTTCCTGAAGTTGGGATGTATTATGGAATTCCATATATTGATGTTAATGCTCAGATTTTTTGCTAGGATGAGAATTACTGAGACTTCTGAGGTGCTACATAGATGTATTTACTATACACATTATATCTTATTAAAAAAGAATGAATTTCATAAGATATACTGTGTATGTTGAATACATTTATGTAGACGTCTCAGTAATTCCTAACATGTTCAAGAATGTCACCTTTCTTTCAGTAAACCTTCCCTGCAAGGTACAGGACAGGTTTACAGCACAGCTCAGTATAGTGTAAAAGGCAGAGAAGGTCGGGACTCACATGTGGAGAAGATTCAGGCTTCCATCATTCCTCTCAGATCTTCAATTTGCCCCAGGGAGAGCTGTGCTGTGTGGTGGGCAGAAAGCAGTGCTCCAGGATGAACTGTGATGATCTCTTCCTGCTCCGCCCATCTGTACTGAGTTGTGAAAGCCCCGACTCAGCAAGTAAAACGAGTACCGAGGAGAAAGACAGTTTTCCGTTGTAAGCTGTTTTTGCGGCAACCGGAGGCATAGGATTGTGGGCTCTACTAACTCCTGTGAGGACTGCAGGCACCAGCTGTGGAGTAAACAGGCAGGAATTATCAGATGCTGCTGCCTCTGTAGTCCAGAGCATCCCTGATAGCAGGTGGTGGAGTGATATTCAGCTGTCAGGGATTCTGTAGCCAGGACTACAGAGACAGTATCAGAAAATGCGGTTACCTGCTTGCTCACTCCGCAGCCAGTGGCTGTAATTCTGACAGGAATTTTACATTCAATGAATAAATAGTCACACTGGCAGCGTTATTAGTTAGCAGGGGTGCCAAACTGGAGTTGTCACACATTGTGACAGTGAAAAAAAAACTGGGGTGTGCCTGGGCATTAGGGTGTGCCTAGGCACACCCAGCACACCCCCTGCGCATGCCTATGTGGACAGCCATTTTTAGGTCTCTCCAGAGATGCCCAATTGGGTTTAAGTCAGGGCTCTGGCTGGGCCATTCAAGAACAGTCAGACAAGAGTTGTTGTGAAGCCACTCCTTCGCTATTTTAGTTGTGTGTTTAGGGTCAATGTCTTGTTGGAAGGTAAACCTTTGGCCCAATGTGAGGTCCTGATCACTCTGGAAAAGGTTTTCGTCCAGGATATCCCTGTACTTGGCCTCATTCATCTTTCCCTCTATTGCAACCAGTTGTCCTGTCCCTGCAGCTGAAAAACACCCCCACAGCATGATGCTGCCACCACCATGCTTCACTGTTGGCACTGTATTGGACAGGTGATGAGCAGTGCCTGGTTTTCTCCACACATACCACTTAGAATTAAGGCCAAAAAGTTCTATCTTGGTCTAATCAGACAGGAGAATCTTATTTCTCACCATCTTGGAGTCCTTCAGGTGTTTTTTAGCAAACTCCATGTGGGCTTTCATGTGTCTTGCACTGAGGAGAGGCTTCCATCGGGCCACTCTGCCGTAAAGCCCCGACTGGTGGAGGGCTGTAGTGATGGTTGAATTTCTACAACTTTCTCCCATCTCCCGACTGCATCTCTGGAGCTCAGCCACAGTGATCTTTGGGTTCTTCTTTACCTCTCTCACCAAGGCTCTTCTCCCCCGATAGCTCAGTTTGGCTGGAGGGCCAGCTCTAGGAAGGGTTCTGGTCGTCCCAAACATCTTCCATTTAAGGATTATGGAGGCCACTGTGCTCTTAGGAACCGTAAGTGCAGCAGAATTTTTTTGTAACCTTGGCCAGATCTGTGCCTTGCCACAATTCTGTCTCTGAGCTCTTCAGGCAGTTCCTTTGACCCCATGATTCTCATTTGCTCTGACATGCACTGTGAGCTGTAAGGTCTTATATAGATAGGTGTGTGGCTTTCCTAATCAAGTCCAATCAGTATAATCAAACACAGCTGGACTCAAATGAAGGTGTAGAACCATCTCAAGGATGATCAGAAGAAAAGAACAGGACCTGAGTTAAATATATGAGTGTCACAGCAAAGGGTCTGAATACTTAGGACCATGTGATTTTTCAGTTTTTCTTTTTTAAAAAAATCTGCAAAAATGTCAACAATTCTGTGTTTTTCTGTCAATATGGGGTGCTGTGTGTACATTAATGAGGGAAAATTTTTAGCAAATGGCTACAATATAAAAAAGAGTGAAAAATTTAAGGGGATCTGAATACTTTCCGTCCCCACTGTATGTTCTTAAACCCTGCCTGTAACCTGTTTTTTTCTACTTGATGCAGGCTTAGAAGCCTGCTTTAGCTATCCGGTTATCTGCTTGCACTCCTCAGGTTTTAATGGTTAAGTCCTGTTCTTTTCACTTAGCTGATGTTAACAATGCTCACCTTTTACTTTCTGTTTTTACGTATACACCTCTCAATATTTGCTGTTTTATATTGTGTTACTCCGTGAAGGTGCTGTTGTCTGTTTTGGATGCCTCCACGGACTATATGTGTTGTAAAAATTTTCAAAACATCTAATAAACTTATTTAAAAAAAAAAAGTTAAGCTCTTCCAGTGCCGAGTTGTCAGCACTGGAGGCACTCTCATCTTCACCCATCTTACTTCCGGATTCACAGGCCCCAGCTCTGTGACTAGCCAGAGCTGCGATGACGTCACTCCTGCACATACATGTGTCCACACGCCGTTCACGGTCCAGGGCTCTGAAGAAATGGCAAGGGTGGCTGTTCTTTCAGAGGGCATGCACCAGTGATTTCACTAGCTGCATGTACTGTAAATATCTCCTAAACTGTGCACATTTAGGAGATATTTACATAACCTATAGGTAATCCCTATTATATCTTACCTACAGTATAGGTAAAAGCAAGAGATGGAAGTTTACTTCCACATTTTGCAACAGGTGATGGCAAAATCGGTGGGCAATAGAGAGCTGTATACAGATGGTTGAAACTGGTTTGGTAGGTTTCATAGGCTGTAGATGTTTTTTTTTTAAGTCCAAACTCCAGTGATTCAAGTTTTCTTACAGATACCATCTTCTTTTCATGGTCTGCTTCCATGTAGCATAAGCATCAGTGGGTAGGTGGAGGAGCAGGACTACAAAGAGAATCTAGTTTACATTAAGGGATAGATTTTCTTTGTATTATCATAGTAAACTAGTAGAAACCCTTTTCTTCTTTTACTTTTTCATCATCCTTCTAAGGGTTGTAAGCTTCAAATCAACAATTTCATTCCCTGCTGGGCAGCAAAAATTGGTTAACTGTAACCCTTCGTAAATCACATTTCAAAACTGTCCAGAATGTATGAAACTTAGACCACAGGGTAATTAAATGCATGAGATGACAACCAAGACGCACCATGAGGATGGAGGGCCTGCTACTGATTATAGTCAGTTACCATGGAAACCATGCAATGTATCAGGCATTTGTTAAGATAATTGAATAAAAGATTCATGTAAAGTTAAAACTGTTGCAGTTAAGGAAAAAAACACTATTTACTGCCTACAATGATTGCTAAGTTAAAAGAATATATTTTTAACCCTAAAATGCTATTTGTAATTGCTAAAATAAAAACAGGTATGTATAAAACCATCAAAGAATACCTGTCAAGAGAAAACATTGGAGGCTGTCATTTCTGGCCTCCTCTAAAAGTGCTAGTTCTCTGCTTCTGACTGGCTTCACTAAATCTGTGTTGTATTCAGCAAATCAAGAAAAATCTGAATTCCTTATCTCTACACTTGTTCCAGGCCAGTGATTCAAAAAGTACCAAAGCCAATTTACCAGCATGACAGTGAGGAAACTAATATTTTGAGAAGAAGAGGTTAGCAGTGACATCCCACATATTTCTTTCTTGACAGGATTTCTTTAAAATATGTTAACCAGGTATCCAGTACCTCCTTACACTGAAATGTGAATTAAATTCATACATTCCTCAAAAAGAAAAGTAATATGTGTCATGCAGCAATAACTAAAATGCACTGGAGTGTTTCAGAACCACACAGGATTCCTTCATGAAAACAACTGTACAGCTGTAATATACAGTATAGACTCGTTGAAAGACCCCCCAAAACATCATATTGCACATTTATGACACTATAAACCATCATTGCAAAGAAAACGATAAGGCAATGTTATGGTGCATATTGATTTAAAGGCTAACTCCACTTTTTGGGCCATGTTACGTTATACCTGTATTTAGGGTGTAACATGGTACAAGTGGGACCCCCACACCCCTAAACCGTTAATTCGCAGAACGGTGAATGAATGAACTACAAGTCCCATCTTCAATAGGAAAGACTGCCTTATAGTCAGGGCCGGCCCTACCATGGGCCCCTGTGGGTCCATGGGACCCAAGCGGCACTTGAGAGGGGAGGCAGAGGCGGCTCTCCATTGAGCGCTGCCTTAGGGCGCTAAGATGGGACAGCCTCCAGTCCAGTCTGACTTCTGAGTCCCACTCTGTCCAGGCGGCAGGGCGGGCATTCTTAATGTATAATCCATCCATCCATCCACCTGGGGACTGGGCTCTCTGCGCTCTGCTCTTATCTGGGACCGGCCTCCCCTCTGCTCGCTGTGCCGTTGGTCGGGTGTGCAGGGGGGAGGCCGGTCCCAGATAGGAGCGGAGCACTCCTAGTTTGAGCAGCAGGGAGCCCAGCCCCCAGGTGGATGAATGGATTATACATCAGAATTCCTGCCCTGCCACCTGTACAGAGTGGGAGTCAGATAGGAGGCAGCAGTGAGGCGGAGGGAGAGCCGGCATTGGAGGTGAGCAGAGGACACAGGTCTCATCCTTCACGCAATACGATTTGGCTCAGCTTTCTCTCTGAGAGAAGATAGGCAGGAGAAGCTCAGCAGCTGTCAGAGATGACAGACACCTGCCTGAAACCCTCCGCCTCCTGACCACTGTACCCCTGGCCTATGAGCACCTCTTCACCCCCCCTCACACTCACCTCCCTAACTGGGACTGCACGAGACCCACCATGCCTGATGAACTGATGTTGGAGAGGTCCTCCTCTGTCCTGTCCCTCTGCCCACCTCCTGTGACGCTGCCCCCATGCTGCTCCTCTCCTGTCCTTCTGCCCACCTCCTGTGACGCTGCTCCCCACCTGTCCCTCTGCCCACCTCTTGTGATGCTGCTCCCAACCTGTCCCTCTGCCCACCTCCTGTGGCACTGCCTCCACCTGTCCCTCTGCCCACCTCCTGTGATGCTGACCCCCACCTGTCCCTCTGCCCACCTTTTATGACACTGCCTCTACCTGTCCCTCTGCCCACCTCCTATGACGCTGCTCCCCACCTGTCCCTCTGCCCACCTTCTTTGACCCTGCTCCCCACATGTCCCTCTGCCCACCTCCTGTGACGCTGCTCCCCACCTGTCCCTCTGCCCACCTCCCGTGACACTGCCTCCACCCGTCCCTCAGCCCACCTTCTTTGACGCTGCTCCCCACCTGTCCTTCTGCCCACCTCCTGTGATGCTGCTCCCCACCTGTCCCTCTGCCCACCTCCTGTGACACTGCCTCCACCTGTCCCTCTGCCCACCTCCTGTGACACTGCCTCCACCTGTCCCTCTGCCCACCTCCTGTGACGCTGCTCCCCTCCTGTCCTTCTGCCCACCTCCTGTTATGCTGCTCCCCACCTGTCCCTCTGGCCACCTCCTGTGATACTGCTCTCCACCTGTCCCTTTGCACACCTCCTGTGACGCTGCTCCCCACCTGTCCCTCTGCCCACATCCTGTGACACTGCCTCCACCTACGAGGAGTCCAGGGATGGGGGAGGATCCATTCAAATGATGTAACTGCGCTAATCCAAACAAATGCTTATATACTATTACCACTAATACCGTGTTTATACCTTTATATTTTATGTGCCAACCTAGCTCTTTAAAGTGCAACGTGACAATGAAAGTGCCAATTATTGTAAAGTGCAATCAAAAAAGAATCATAATTTTAAACCATAGACATATAGTATTAATCCCCAATGTCCATTGCCATATATCATATATGTTCAAAGTGCTCATGTATTTCAAATCTCATCCGTGCTGAATAACCATGACCTTTCACCACTTGTTGTGCCACCACCACCTTCTAAAATGGTCACTCACCAGAGCCTAGAAAAAGTTTTGCCTTTGGTTCTTATAGGGATAACCACTCCACTATACTGGCGTTCCTCCAGTTAGTTAGCCACTAGATGTTACTTAATTCTCCATGCCAAATATTATTATCAAAAAAGAATTAAATATTTATCATTGCGCAGTATGTTTAAAAAAGAGATTTATTTATAGCCAGTAAAAACACATAAAGAATGCTCACTCACATTTTATAGTGCCTTAGACCGGCACTAAGGCTATCCAGCGTTCTGTTGTCGGGCTCTATTGCGCGGTTTCTTGTTTCCGGCGTGCGCTTCAAGCCTCATTTTGGTTCGGCTTAGTGACAGAACGTGACGTCCATATTTACCCAGAAGCATCTACGCGTTTTGCATACACACATGCGTCATCAGGAAGCGTCATGGGGGCGGATCTGTCTGCACGAGGAGTCCGGGGAACCAGTGAGTCCGATGATGGGGAGGATCTGTCTGTCTGCACACATTCCATAATGCACAGGGACACATGATTTGGGCGGACGTGATTTATTTATTTTTGGGGGGGCAGCATCCCACACCCAGACAGCACAATATCTTGGGCCAGCCCTGCTTGTAGTTCACACAACTGAAGTGAACACCAAACTCATAGTCCATTGACACTTCCTCCAGCTCAGTAATTGAAAGTCCGTACCTCAGTACAGACAGAGCTGGAGGAAGAGTCTGCAGAAGAGTCCGCACCTGCGCAATTGCTGATTTAACCTCTTACGGACCACCCGCCATCATTATACATATATCGTTGTCATGGCAGCAGCTAGCTACCATAACCCCGGAATCCTCTTCTTCAGCGGGCTGTCCTCTTTCAGATAAGTGGTCTCTGTGGAGGATTCACCGCAAGATCGCTTTTATCGGCGGCAGGAGAGGCCCCCCCCTTCTGCCGCTCTCCGGTGCCCTCCGTCACTTACCGGAGCCACCGACAGCGATGGAGGCAATCGGATTCTTTCCCCTCTGTGGTATGGAGATGAGTGAGGAGAAGGTGTTCCCCACCTGTCTCCATACCATTGCAGGGCGGAAGCGACGTCAAAACTTAATTTCCGCCCATAGCTTTTAAAGCAACATTTTTTTTTTCTAAAGACATTTAATTTATTTTTATTTTTTATTGTATTTTAGTGTAAATATGAGATCTGAGGTCTTTTTGACCTCAGATCTGGAGAAAGCTGGAGATAAGAGCTACGTGAGCAACAGGGATTTAAGCCGACTCCCAGGGCTGTTTAGCAGCTATTCTTGCTTGAAAGTACCCCGCACCCCTGGCGGAACACTCACCACATGCCAGGCTTAGGGAATTGCCGCAGTAAACAGCCTCAGCAATCCCTGACAGCCTATTTACGTGGCGTGAGAGAACAGAGCAAGATGTCCAATGATGGCACCCAGCCGGACAGTGCTCCAGCGTGCACACAGACCGCGGCCTCCTCTCCAGCGCATTCCATGGGGGACAGTGAGTACTCTATGCAGCTCACCAAAGCTGACTTAGATTACAGTTTCACAACCATGTATGACAAACTAGCTAGGAAATTTCAATCCAAACTGCACAAATCCTCAAACTCACTGTTCCTGGAGATTGCTGCCCTGGGCACCAGGATGGACTTACTAGAAACCATGCACGATGAGCTTAGCCTTGCTCACTCTGATCTCAGAAAGGAACATGAGACCCTGTCGGAAACAGTACAACAGCTACAAGCCCAACTGGAAAACCTGCAGGACAACAGCAACAGGAAACAATCTGAGAGTGCGGGGGATCCCAGAGACAGTGACTGACCTGCTCCCTGCTATGCAGAAATTATTCCAGTCACTTCTCCCTGACTCTCCCATCACAGCCTTTACCTGTGATAGGATACACAGAGCTTTACGCCCTAAACCTCCTCCAGAAAGACCCCCAAGGAACATTGTGATGTGCCTGAAAGATTTCCTAATTAAAGGGACAATACTCCTCATATTCAGCTAGATGGCACCACAGTTCAAATATTGCCGGATATTTCACCTACTACCCTGGATAAGCGCAGGAGGATGAAAGAAATAACAGCAGTGCTCCAGTCGGCCAGGATCCGATATCATTGGGGTTTCCCCTTCAAGTTACAGGTTCCCCAAAATGGCACCACCTACATGGTAACTACGATCCCGGAAGGCAAAGACCTCTTGGCGAAGCTGGACCTCCTTGATGAGGCTGACCACCCAAAAATGCCATCCACTCCACGTCCATCGGCCATCTGGGCTACACACCCCCCAGGAGAGATTGTCACAGCCAACATCAAGTACTGCCTATCATTACTTTCTGCAGGTCTACCTAGGTTGTCACCACCTGCCTACAGCCAGCATGCTCAGTAACTCGTAATTAGTCTCCAGTCTGAGTGGAAGTTCTGTCGCACTTGTTTGTTTGTCCCCCTACTCTAATCAAGTTGGTACTCAATATTTGATACCCTGCCTGGGACTGTCCCCTTCCAGGTAACGGTCACGCAATAGTGCTAGACTACCCTGACTCTCTACACCACTCTATTGGAGTATTGGACCACTTGGTCCATTTTGAGATGGTTTCTTTGGTCAGGAGGATGGCTATTCCCCTGACCCCCATAGTTAATACACTGCCAAGTTCTAGCATTGTTTGCAGTATTAACATTTTGTAGGCTGTTCTGCATTTCGTTTTTTGGGGGGTTTTTTGCTTTTTTTTCCTGCTCTGCATATTATTTTTTTGCATTTAATCCGATAGTAGTTAAGCTATGTGATAGTTGGAGCTCTACCTATCTCATCTGCCTATTTTTGCTACTACCTATTGACAGACTGGCTACTGTGATCATGGGCGGGCCTCACGACTTGGACTTGTCCCTAAATTAATGCTGGATCACTTTGAATTAATATGGGTCTTAAGGCGATCACTCATAACCTTAAGAGCTTCAACTCACCGCATAAACAGAGAAAGGTCTTCTGTTCCTACAAACTATTGGGAGCTGATGTTCTTCTCCTACAGGAGAAGCATTTCTTCTCTCAAAACCATCCGCTATACTTTGATAAAGCCTTTCGGCAGGGTTACAATACCACATATGAGTCCAAGATGCGAGGTGTTGCTATATTTATCAAAAACTCAGTTATGTTCAATGTCCACCATACCTTTAGAGATCCGGATAGCAATTTTGTGATAGTTCAGGGCTCAATTCAGGGCAAAGTATTACCATGGCCTCTGTGTACACACAGAATGAGTCCCAGGCTTCTTTCTTTAAGAAGTTTTTTCAAACATTAGATAAGTATCACTCACTCCACATGATGATAGGGGGTGATTTTAACCTGCTGGTTCACTCGGTTCTAGACAGGTTCTAGACACGGGGACCTCCACTAATGCCTTCCCAAAATCACTCCAATATCAACTCAGATCACACCAACTGTTGGATACTTGGAAAGCTCACAACATGGGGGCCCGTGAGTATACTTTTTATTCCCACCCCCACTACAGCTACTCCCAGCTAGACTACATTTATTGCACCCCTGTTTTAGTCGCTAACTCTACCTCAGCCAAGATTTACGCCTGTCCTTGGTCGGATCATCAAATACTATCCTGCAATTTCTCCCACATTGGCCTTTCCCAGGCTCTGGGGGCTTGGCATCTTAACGACTCCCTGCTCATGACCCTGATGGCTCTTACCCAAAAATCAGATTGCATTACAGACTACTTCACTCATAATGATGTGGGTGAGATTTCCCCTGCATCCTTATGGGCAGCCCAGCTAATGAAGTTGGCTAAAGCTAGGAAACGCCAAAAACTGAGAGACATACGTTCCCTTACAACAGACCTCGACAGACTTTACCACCAACATAGCCGAATCCCTACTCAAGATCTGCTGAGTCAAATGAACCAAAAGAGAAGTGCTCTGGATACTTTGCTCTCGGAGCAGACAGAAAAATCCCTCCGGTGGTCCAAGGCTTGCTACCTTTTGCATAGCAACTCGGCTTCGGCTATGTTTGCGAGAAAGTTAAAGCAATCCATTCAACCTACACACGCATATAAACTCAGTGACTCTATTGGTAATATCACCTTTCACCCCAAGAAGGTTTTAAAGCTGTTCTCCTCCTATTATCAAAAACTGCTGGCAGACCCACAGGCCTCTGCTGCTTCCATCCCCCAGTCCTGTCTGGATACTCTCTCACTGACCACGATCAATGAAGAACAATTACAATACCTGAACACACCTTGTACAGAAGAGGAGATAGCTACAATTATTTCCTCTTTGAAACCCTCCAAAGCTCTGGCCCCTGATGGCTTCATGGCCCTTTATTACAAAAAATTTGCGGGATTGTTAATCCCCAAAATGACAAAACTATTTAATCGTATCCTCAGGGGCGACCCGTTCCCGATGGATATGCTCATGGCAAATATGTCACTGATCCCAAAACCAGGGAAAGACCACACCCTCCCTCAAAACTACCTCCCCATTTTGGTTATTAACAACTACTTAAAGATATTCAGCCATATTTTAGCAGATCTCTAGCATCCATTATCAAAACATTAATTTCCCAAGATCAAACCGGCTTTATACCAATCAGACAAATTACAGACAACATACGCCTAGCCTCAAACATTATTCAAGATGCAGATGTTAACTCCCGCAAGGTCATGTTTTTGAGCCTGGATATAAACAAGGCCTTTGATAGTGTCTTCTGGACTTAACATCTTATCTAAATTTTTTTTTTCTGGAGAATTTGTTAACCGTTTTTGGGCTCTGTATCGTCAACCTTGTACCCGTATTAAGCTTCCCGGCTGCACCTCAGACTATTTTTCCTTGGGGAGAGGCACAAGACAGGGATGTCCCCTATCCCCTCTCCTATTTGCCCTCACAATAGAACCTTTGGCCTGCTCTATCACCAGAAACCCCAATATTAGAGGATATGTTAAGAAAAAACAGGAATTTAAGCTGAGCCTATATGCAGATGACGTCCTTCTCATCCTAACTAGGGATGAGCTTCGTGTTCGAGTCGAACCCATGTTCGACTCGAACATTGTCTGTTTGCTGAATTGCGAACAATATGGGCCGTTCACACCAAATTCGTGTGGCGCGTCACGACCCATAATTCACTGCGACATCGCAGTGCATTGCTGGCTGATGATTGGCCAAGCATGCACTATGACCCGCATGCTTGGCCAATCACAGCGCCATCTGAACAGAGAGCCGTAATTGGCCAAAGCCAAGGAGGCTTTGGCCAATTATGGCTCAGGGGATTCAGTACACGCCCCACACTATATAAGGCCGCCTGCACGGCGGCCCTGTGTAGTGTGTGTTCCGGCGTTGAAAGAGATAGACAGAGAGACAGTGTCATTTAATTTAAGTTAGATAGATTAGGCAGGACAGTCAGTGAGTTAGCTGCACTTACAGTGTATTGTGTATATATATGCATCCCAGGTGTTGTGTATATATATATATATATATATATATATATATATATATATACACTGTATTCAGTTTAGCTAGATCCATTCCTGTTATCTTCCTACTGACAGGCAGGCTTGTCTTTTTACAGTATTTACAGCTACCTGAAGAAAATTGCTGGTGTTCTTTTGATCCTATTAGTACCACAGTCAGGCAGCTAGACTATTTACAGTTAGTGTAGTGCGTCCTCCTCACAGTGTTCAGTTAAAGCTACAAGTTAGTTTAGTGTGACCTCTGCACAGTGTTCAGCTAAAACTACAAGTTTGTGTAGTGCGTCCTCCTCACAGTGTTCAGTTAAAGCTACAAGTTAGTTTAGTGTGACCTCTGCACAGTGTTCAGCTAAAGCTACAAGTTAGGGTAGTGCGTCCTCCTCACAGTGTTTAGCTAACGCTACAAGTTAGTGTAGTGCTTCCTCCTCACAGTGTTCAGCTAAAACTACAAGTTAGTGTAGTGCGACCTCTGCACAGTGTTCAGCTAAAGCTACCTGTAGAAGGTTGGTGGTGTTTTCCTGATCCTATCACTACCGCAGGCAGCTATATAAGCTACAAGTTAGTTTTTTGCGAGCTCTGCACAGTGTTCACCTAAAGCTACCTGTAGAAGGTTGGTGGTGTTTTCCTAATTCTATCACTACCGCAGGCAGCTAAATAAGCTACAAGTTATTTTTTTGCGAGCTCTGCACAGTGTTCACCTTAAGCTACCTGTAGAAGGTTGGTGGTGTTTTCCTGATCCTATCACTACTGCAGGCAGCTAAATAAGCTACAAGTTAGTGTAGTGCGTCCTCTGAACAGTGTTCAGCTAAAACTACAAGTTAGTGTAGTGCGACCTCTGCACAGTGTTCAGCTAAAGCTACAAGTTAGTGTAGTGCGTCCTCCTCACAGTGTTCAGCTAAAACTACAAGTTAGTGTAGTGCGACCTCTGCACAGTGTTCAGCAAAAGCTACAAGTTAGTGTAGTGCGTCCTCTGAACAGTGTTCAGCTAAAACTACAAGTTAGTGTAGTGCAACCTCTGCACAGTGTTCAGCTAAAGCTACCTGTAGAAGGTTGTTGGTGCTTTCCTTAATCTATCACTACCGCAGGCAGCTAAATAAGCTACAAGTTAGTTTTTTGCGAGCTCTGCACAGTGTTCAGCTAAAGCTACCTGTAGAAGGTTGGTGGTGTTTTCCTGATCCTATCACTACCGCAGGCAGCTAAATAAGCTACAAGTTAGTTTTTTGCAAGCTCTGCACAGTGTTCAGCTAAAGCTACCTGTAGAAGGTTGGTGGTGTTTTCCTGATCCTATCACTACCGCAGGTAGCTAAATAAGCTACAAGTTAGGTTTTGCAAGCTCTGCACAATGTTCACCTAAAGCTACCTGTAGAAGGTTGGTGGTGTTTTCCTGATCCTATCACTACCGCAGGCAGCTAAATAAGCTACAAGTTATTTTTTTGCGAGCTCTGCAGTGTTCACCTAAAGCTACCTGTAGAAGGTTGGTGATGTTTTCCTGATCCTATCACTACCGCAGGCAGCTAAATAAGCTACAACTTAGTGTAGTGCGTCCTCTGAACAGTGTTCAGCTAAAACTACAAGTTAGTGTACTGCACAGTGTTCAGCTAAAGCTACAAGTTAGGGTAGTGCGTCCTCCTCACAGTGTTCAGATAAAACTACAAGTTAGTGTAGTGCGACCTCTGCACAGTGTTCAGCTAAAGCTACAAGTTAGTGTAGTGCGTCCTCTGCACAGTGTTCAGCTAAAACTACAAGTTAGTGTAGTGCGGCCTCTGCACAGTGTTCAGCTAAAGCTACCTGTAGAAGGTTGGTGGTGTTTTCCTGATCCTATCACTACCGCAGGCAGCTAAATAAGCTACAAGTAATTTTTTTGCGAGCTCTGCACAGTGTTCACCTAAAGCTACCTGTAGAAGGCTAGTGGTGTTTTCCTGATCCTATCACTACCGCAGGCAGCTAAATAAGCTACAAGTAAATTTTTTGCGAGCTCTGCACAGTGTTTACCTAAAGCTACCTCTAGAAAGCTAGTGGTGTTTTCCTGATCCTATCACTACCGCAGGCAGCTAAATAAGTTACAAGTTAGTTTTTTGTGAGCTCTGCACAGTGTTCAGCTAAAGCTACCTGTAGAAGGTTGGTGGTGTTCTCATACTACGGGCAGGCAGTTGATTTTGCTAGCTGCAGTATCAGTATATATATATATATATATATATATATATATATCCCAGCTTAGTGCAGCTACAGGCCATTAGTATGTTTGGAAGGCCAACAAGGAGAGGCAGACAGTCACAAGCCAATAAAAGAGGGCAAGCAGGCCCTGTGTCTAGAAGCAACAGTGCTGGTCGTGGAGACAGTGCATCCTCATCAGCACGTGGCCGTGGGACACGCTTGGCCTTTTTTTCGGCAGCTGGCCGTGTTGAGCCGCAACATGCAGAAGACTTGGTCGAGTGGATGACCAAGCCGTCCTCATCCTCCTCATCCTCTCTCACCCATGCTCAGGGTACTTTGTCTGGCAAAGCAGCTGACAATGCGGCCTCTTCCCTCGGCTCAATGGCATCAGTGACTCCTTCCCTAGCCCCACCATGTCCTCCTGAGGAGTCCCTCGAACTGTTTGACTACAGTGTTGGGTACATGCTCCAGGAGGATGCCCGGCATTTAGAAGTCTCTGATGATGATACTGAGCTAGATGAAGGCAGTAACGTGAGCACGGACAGAGGGGGTGCCCAAGAAGCACAGCAATCTGGCAGTCATGCTCTCCCTGCTGCAGCATACTGCCAGGTTTGCTCCAGTGAAGAGGAGGGAGGGGATGATGAGGTCACTGACTCAACGTGGGTGCCTGATAGGAGAGAGGAGGAGGAGGAGGAGGCACATCACCAACGAGGCAGGATGCCCTCCAGGGGCCAGCCTAAGGGCAGCACACTGACTGCATCACACCCCAAAGCTCTGCATGTGCAGGGCGCTGCTGTCTCTGCGCGTTATTCCAAAAGTTCTTTGGTGTAGGCCTTTTTTGAGACGAGTGCATCAGATTGCACCGCTGCTATTTGCAACATATGTCTCAAGCGTATCTCGCGTGGCCAAAACATCTCCTGCTTGGGCACCACATGCTTGACCAGACATATGATGACCTGCCATGCAGTTCGTTGGCAAGCGTATCTAAAAGACCCACACCAAAGAACAAAGAGGACCTCTCCTTGCTCCTCATCAGCTGAGATCTCCAACCCCACTATACCTTCAGTCCTCTCTGAGACCTGCACTGAGAGGAATGAAGGTGTAGAATTAGGTGTGTCACAGCCAAGTACTTGTGGGCAATCTGCTTTCGGTACACCAACGTCAGATTGTACCAGGCAAATTTCCCTGCCCCAGCTGCTGCACCGCCGAAAGAAGTTCGCTCCCAGCCATCCACATGCCCAGCGGTTGAATGCTAGCTTGGCAAAATTGCTAGCACTTCAACTGCTGCCTTTTCAGTTGGTAGACTCTGCCCCTTTCCGTGAGTTTGTGGAATATGCAGTTCTTCAGTGGCAGGTACCCAAATGCTACTTTTTCTCACGGAAGGCGATTCCGGCTCTCTACCGCCATGTGGAAGGCAATGTCTTGGCCTCGCTGGACAGGGCGGTCAGCGGTAAAGTGCATATTACCGCTGACTCATGGTCCAGCAGGCATGGACAGGGACGTTACCTAAGTTTCACCGTGCATTGGGTGACTCTGCTGGCAGCTGGGAAGGATGCAGGACAAGGTGCAGTAGTGTTGGAGGTTGTTCCGCCACCACGCCTCCAAAATGCCACTACTAATGATTGTGACACACCTCTCTCCTCCACCCCCTCCTCTTTTTCTTCCTCCATGGCCTCTTCCTGTGCTTTGTCCTCGGAACCAGCGGTGCTCCGTAGCCGTTCAAGGGGCTACGCAAGTATGCAGGCCAAAAGATGCCATGCGGTGCTTGAGCTGGTGTGCTTGGGGGACAGGAGCCACACTGTGACAGAGGTTCTGTCAGCTCTGCAGGGGCAGGTTCAGAGGTGGTTGATGCCATGCCAACTTAAGCCAGGAATGGTGGTTTGCGACAATGGCACCAAACTCCTCTCTGCCCTCCAACAGGGACAAATGACCCATGTGCTCTGTTTGGCTCACGTCCTTAACTTGGTGGTGCAGCAGTTTTTGGGCAGGTACCCGGGCTTACAGGATGTCCTGAGGCAGGCCAGGAAAGTCTGTGTGCATTTCCGCCGGTCATATAATGCCAGTGCTCGGCTGGCAGACCTCCAAAAGGAGTTTAACCTGCCCAAGAACCGCCTAATCTGTGACATGCCCACCAGGTAGAACTCAACTTTTGCCATGCTGCAGCGGCTGCACACGCAGCAGAGAGCCATCAATGAGTACCTGTGCGACTATGGCACCAGGATAGGGTCAGGGGAGCTTGTTTTTTTCCCCACATGGGCCATGATCAGGAATGCATGCACTGTCCTGTCACCATTTGCGGAGGCCACGAGGATGGTGAGCAGTGACAGTGCATGCATCAGTGACACTGTCCCCCTTGTCCACCTGTTGGAGCACAAGCTGCATGGAATAATGGACAGGGCACTTGAGGCAGAACAGAGGCAGGAAGAGGAGGATTTCCTTAGCTCTCAAGGCCCCCTTTATCCAGACAGTGTTCCTGCGTGCCCGTCGATCACATAGGAAGAGGAGGAGGAGGAGGATTGTGTCAGTATGGAGGTGGAGCCTGGCACTCAGCATCAGCAGCAGTCTTTAAGGGATCAGTCCCAAGAAACACATGGACTTGTACGTGGCTGGGAGGAGGTGGCTGCAGACCATGCCATCCTTAGTGACCCAGAGGACTCCGGACCGAATGCCTCAGCAAACCTACGCTGCATGGCCTCCCTGATCCTGCAAAGCCTGCGTAAGGATCCTCGTATTCATGGTATCAAGGAGAAGGACCAATACTGGCTGGCAACCCTCCTTGATCCACGTTACAAGGGTAAGGTTGCGTACCTTATCTTGCCGTCGCAGAGGGAGCAGAGGATGAAACATCTTCGGGAGGCCTTGCAGAAAGGTCTGTGCAACACGTTCCCAGAGACTGGGAGGTTACAAACTCCTGTTTCTGGACAACATGTTGCTGAGGCTTCGGTCAGTCAAAGAAGGAGCGGTAGAGAAGGTGGCTGTCTGACCGATGCGTTCAGACAATTTTTTAGTCCGCAGCCCCAAGGTATGATCGGTTCCAGCAACCATCGCCAGCGTCTGTTTTACATGGTGCAGAAATACCTAGGGGCAAGATCTGACTTGGACACCTTTCCCACCGAAAATCCTCTGGGTTACTGGGGCTTGAGGATGGATTACTGGCCAGAGCTTGCACAGTATGCAATTGAGCTACTGGCCTGTCCTGCATCCAACGTTCTTTCAGAACGCACATTCAGTGCTGCTGGAGGCTTTGTAACCGATCACAGGGTGCGTCTGTCCACCAACTCGGTCGATCGACTGACCTTCATAAAAATGAATCAGTCTTGGATCACCACCAGCTACCAAGCACCTCATGCTGATGTAACCGAATCATTTTTTTTTAAATCTCAGATCCCTTCAAAGACTGCCTATGCTGATGCTGAGTGACTATCCTGAGTAATTATCCTCTTCCTCCTCAATGATCACGCTGATAGCTTGTAAGAACATTTTTGGTTCTGGGCACCGCCACCAGTGCCTAAGGCCCAATATTTCAGCCCCTGGCGTGTAATTACAATTTTTGATGCAATACTTTGCAGCAGGGCTCGTTTCTGCGTTCCAACTAGAGTATCTGTGAGGGGTTGCAGTGTTGTGGCACCAGCACCAGTGCCTAAGGCCCAATTTTTCTGCCCCTGTTTAACAGGGGTGTGTAATTACAATTTTTGATGCAATACTTTTCAGCAGGGCTCGTTCCTGCGTTCCAACTAGAGTATCTGTGAGGGGTTGCAGTGTTGTGGTACCAGCACCAGTGCCTAAGGCCCAATTTTTCTGCCCCTGTTCAACAGGGGCATGTAATTACAATTCTTGATCTAATATTTCACAGCAGGGCCCTGTGAGGGCTTACAGTGTTGTGGCCACAACAACACCTAAGGCCGAAATTTCTGCTGAGTATATAGGGCAGGCCCCTACTTTCAAACATCCAACTTACAAACTACTCCTACTTGCAAACGGAAGGAGACAACAGGAAGTGAGATGAAATCTACCCCTAGGAAGGGAAATTCTCTCCTGTAAGAGTTAATATGGGAAAAACATTTCTCCTTTCCATTGATGCTTTATCACCAATCCTTGTTTCACAAAAAAACCCAAATTTTCAAAAAACATTTGTCATTGGGACAAAAAGTGAGGTGAAATCTTCTGAAGAGGAGCACAGACAGCAAAGCAAATGTCACAGGGGTGATAACCCTTCCCTATGTTTTCCAAAAAGCTTAAAATAGATTTTTTGGCTGGAGCTAAACACATTAAAAATGTACCAGTTCAAAATTACAAACAGATTCTACTTAACAACAAACCTACAGCCCCTGTCTTGTTTGCACCGCCTTTATACTGCTGTTCAGAGTACAGAGCCTGTATACTGCTGTTTCCTTTTTTAATTTGGGTGCGGGGTTCCCCTTAATATCCATACAAGACCCAAAGGGCCTGGTAATGGACTGGGGGGTACCCATGCCGTTTGTCTCACTCATTTTCATCCATATTGCCAGGACCCGACATTACATTAAAGCCGCAAGCAGTTTTAAATTACTTTTTTTCCTTTAAAAATGACATTTTGTGCAGAGACTGTTCTAAGCATGGGAAACACGCGCCACTTTACAGGCATACTATAGACACCCCCCAGGTACGAGATTTAAAGGAATATTTCACTTTTTTTTTTTTTACTTTAAGCATCATTAAAATCACTGCTCCCGAAAAAACGTCCGTTTTTAAAAGTTTTTTTTGCATTGATACATGTCCCCTGGGGCAGGACCCGGGTCCCCAAACCCTTTTTAGGACAATACCATGCAAATTAGCCTTTAAAATTAGCACTTTTGATTTCGAACGTTCGAGTCCCATAGCCGTTAATGGGGTTCTAACGTTCGTGCAAATTTTCTTTCCATTCGCAGGTTCTGGTGCGAACCGAACCGGGGGGGTGTGCGGCTCATCCCTATTCCTAACCAACCCCTAATCTTCCTGCCCAACTTACCACTTTAGATACCTTCCATCACCTATCGGGCTTAGCAGTGAACCCCTCTAAATGCGTCGCAATGCCAATTAACATACCGCACCCTCCGCTGACTTCCATCAAGGACAGGTTTGAATTTTCCTGGAGCTCGGGTTCCCTACAATAGTTGGGAATTCATTTGGCCTCATCTCTACGACAGATGTACACTTACAATTACCCACAGGCCTTCTCCAATGTTAAAAGTTTGCTTACTTAATGGTCCTTATACCAAATCTCATTCCTGGGCCGCATACAAGCGGTGAAAATGTCAATCCTCCCAAAATTTTTATTTTATTTTAGATCTCTACCATTATATGTATCCCGGTCAACCATAGAGGCAATACAAACCGAACTGCTAAAGTTTATTTGGCAAGGCAAAAAGCCTCGCTTGAGCAGATTACTGATGTACAGAACCCAGAATAGTGGGGGCCTAGGCTGCCCGGACCTGTGGAAATACTACTTGGTGGTACGGCTGGTACAATTAGCGCAATGGCACGCTTCCCCAACTCATACCATGGCTCCAATTTGAAAGGGCTTCGATCAAGCCATTTTACCTTCTATAGTCAAACTCAGTTAGCCAGAGAGATATTACCCTGCTTAACGAAATTGTGGGCCAATCCCTCTACCTCTGGACCCTCTGCAAGGAAAAGTTTGGGCTTCTTTCTAAACCTCCCCAATCGGTCTTCTTTTTGGGCGACCCTAACTTCCCTGCAGCATTTAATGCGGAATTGGAATTTTGTAACTGTTCCTCACAAGGCCTGGTGACTTTGCACTCATTGCTGCAGGGTACCACCTTTTGTTCTTTTGAACATCTACATCACAACTATGCTTTATCTTACTCTAAATGTTATAAATACCTTCAGATTCACCACTTTTTCAAAATATCCTCACTTAAGAAAGAGATAAAGCCAGAATTCCCTTTGAAAATTTGTGTTATGAGGGGTCTAGAGATAGAAGGACCATTTCTACCCTTTACCAATACCTTTGTCACGTACCTGAAGGGAGACTGAATTGACGAGGTCGGCCTCTCTTGTATCTCCAGTCCAGGTCCCGCTGAGAGTGAAACAGAAGGAGCCAATGAACAGGAGGCACACGAGTGCCTGCAGGTGGAAACCAGGAACCCTGTTGCAGGAAGTCTCAGCTGGTCGCAGGACTGTAGTTGCAGAGCAGGAAGTCGCAGCTGGTCGCAGGACTGTAGTTGCAGAGCAGGAAGTCGCAGCTAGTCGCAGGACCATGATTGCTGAGCAGGAAGTCGCAGCTGGTCGCAGGACTGTAGTTGCAGAGCAGGAAGTCGCAGCTGGTCGCAGGATTGTGATTGCTGAGCAGGAAGTCGCAGCTGGTCGCAGGACTGTAGTTGCAGACACTCGGGTAGTTGTGCTGGGCCAAGCTGGGCACCAGGGCCAGGTCACAGGGATAGCCGGGTTTGTCAACTAGCGGGCAGCATGGTACCGGAACATCAGGCAAAGACGGGTCAGATGGGAAGCCGGGTTCGTCAACAGGCGGGCAGCAGGGTACCGGAATATCAGGCAGAGACAGGTCAGATGGGAAGCCGGGATCAGGAACCAGAGATCAGGTATAACAGAGTTCAGAGCCGGGTAAACGGGAGCCAAGGTCAGCAACGGGAATCAGGCAGAATAACACATGTTCAGAGTAACAGGGACACAGCTGAAGACCAGTCAGCACCGATCAGTAGCTGGGGCCTCCTTTAAATAGGCCCACTGGCGCCAACTGGCGCTAGGGCGCGCTCCTGCGCATGCACGCCACGTGTCGCGCGCATGCGCACAAGCACGCACGGGCATCTGTGGTCTCCCGTGTGCGTGTGCATGCGCACCAGCGCGCGCCAGGCGATTTCTGCTGGTTTCCTTACAACCTTAATGACCATCATACCACTGCAAAATCCTTAGCAATACTAGGCTGGGAGGCTGAAATGGGCCAGGAATATCCTGCTGAAGATTGGCATGATATGGCAGCCAATATGCAAAAGTGTACCCGCTCGGTTGCCATTAAGGAAACTGTGGTCAAACTTCACACCAGATGGTACTACACCCCTGTTAGAACACATGTTTCAGGGGATGTGGTGAAAGGGGTATACTCCTCCATACCTTCTGGAGCTGTAAGGCTCTATGATCTCTTTTGCAGCAGACCTCTATGACGGTGCTTCAAAAAACAGGCACGCCTATCACTTTGACCTAACAGATGTGTATTCTGTTTCCAGATCTCTAGAGCACTATTCACTGGGCTATAGCATTGAACTGGCGATTCCCAACAGTTCCTTGGTCTCAGGTGCTTCTTCGAATGGAGTCTTAATGGAACGAATACACCATACTCTCATGGACTCCATGCAAATTTTCAACCGCAAATGGGGCTCTTGGCCGGCTCCTTAGATTGCCAATATGGGCAAAGTTCCTCCTATTCTGCTCGGTCAACCTGCTAGATATGCCAAAGAAACTCTGACCTTGGATTTGTACTTGTACTCTTACCGCCTAAATAAGCTATGACAACACAGCGTATGATGATACACCAAACTTTTAAGTATATGCAGATGTATTCTTATATTGCTCTATGCACACACTATTTTTGTTTTCCTTTTGGTTAATGTTATGTTTTTATTTTATATACTAGTTCTTGGAGAGTGACAATTCTAACCTACCATGACTTATTTTGTCTAGTTATTCAAATGATATAGAAAATTGTTGTTTTAGTTATATGCAGCACTCTCAATGCACGTTATATTTTCCTGTAACTGCCTTCCTTACCTCAATAAAAACGTTTGTAAGCAAATAATTACAAATAAAAGGTAAAATAAATAAGAAAAATAAAAACAAAAATTTAAACGTCCCCGTCCCGCCGAGCTTGCGTGCAGAAGCGAGCGCATATGTGAGTCACGCCCGCATATAGAAACAGTGTTCAAACCACACATGTGAGGTATTGCCACGATCCTTAGAGCGAGAGTAATAATTATAGCCCTAGCCCTCCTCTATAACTCAAACATGCACCCTGTAGAATTTTTTAAACATTGCATATGGAGACTTTTAAGGCTAAAAGTTTGTCGTCATTCCACGAGCGGGCGCAACTTTGAAGTGTGACATGTTGAGTATCAATTTACTCAGCGTAACATTGTCTTTCACAATATAAAAAAAAAATGTACTGTTGTCTTATTTTTTTATTCAAAAAAGTGAATTTTTTCCCAAAAGGTGCACTTGTAAGACCGCTGAGCAAATATGGTGTGACAAAAAGTATTGCAACAACCACTATTCTCTAGGGTGTTAGAAAAAATATATATATAATGTTTGGGGGTTATAAGTAATTTTCTAGCAAAAAAAAATTATTTAAACTTGTAAACAATAAGTTTGAAAAATAGGCCCGGTCTTAAAGTGGTTTAAAAAAATGCACAATTTATGATTATTTATACATTTTTTTAAAAGGTGGACTTAGCCTTTAAAGGTAAAAATAAATGCACACTGCCCCCACCTATAACTGGCCTTCACAGCCAGGAGCACATGGTATGAATCTAAAACAAAACCAAAGAAATTTTCCAGCTCAACTCGCCAGCCAGCCTGCTACTAGGGATGAGCCGAACACCCCCCTGTTCGGTTCGCACCAGAACTTGCGAACAGGCAAAAAATTTGTTTGAACACGCGAACACCGTTAAAGTCTATGGGACACGAACATGAATAATCAAAAGTGCTAATTTTAAAGGCTTATATGCAAGTTATTGTCATAAAAAGTGTTTGGGGACCTGGGTCCTGCCCCAGGGGACATGGATCAATGCAAAAAAAAGTTTTAAAAACAACCGTTTTTTCGGGAGCAGTGATTTTAATAATGCTTAAAGTGAAACAATAAAAGTGTAATATTCCTTTAAATTTCGTACCTGGGGGGTGTCTATAGTATGCCTGTAAAGTGGCGCATGTTTCCCGTGTTTAGAACAGTCTGACAGCAAAATGACATTTCAAAGGAAAAAAAGTCATTTAAAACTACTCGTGGCTATTAATGAATTGCCGGTCCGACAATACATATAAAAGTTCATTGATAAAAATGGCATGGGAATTCCCCACAGGGGAACCCCGAACCAAAATTTAAAAAAATGATGTGGGGGGTCCCCCTAAATTCCATACCAGGCCCTTCAGGTCTAGTATCGATATTAAGGGGAACCCCAGCCAAATTTTTTTTTAAAAATGGCGTGGGGTCCCCCTCAAAATCTATACCAGACCCTTCAGGTCTGGTATGGATTTTAAGGGGAACCCCACGCCAAAATTAAAAAAAAAATGGCGTGGGGTCCCCCCAAAAATCCATACCAGACCCTTATCCGAGCACGCAACCTGGCAGGCCGCAGGAAAAGAGGGGGGGACGAGAGAGCGGCCCCCCTCCTGAACCGTACCAGGCCACATGCCCTCAACATTGGGAGGGTGCTTTTGGGTAGCCCCCAAAACACCTTGTCCCCATGTTGATGGGGACAAGGGCCTCATCCCCACAACCCTTGCCCGGTGGTTGTGGGGATATGCGGGCGGGGGGCTTATCGGAATCTGGAAGCTCCCTTTAACAAGGGGACCCCCAGATCCCGGCCCTCCCCCCTGTGTGAATTGGTAAGGGGGTACAAAAGTACCCCTACTATTTCACAAAATAACTCAAAAATGTTAAAAATGACAAGAGAGTTTTTGGCAATTCCTTTATTTAAATGCTTCTTCTTTCTTCTACCTTCTTTCTTCTATCTTCTATCTTCCTTCGGTTTCTTCCTCCATCTTCTTCTTCTGGTTCTTCCTCCGGTGTTCGCGTCCGGCATTTTCCTCCGCGGCGTCTTCTTCCCTTCTTCTCCTCTGGCCGCTCCACATACATGATGGCATGATGGGAGGCTCCCGCGGTGTGACGCTTCTCCTCTTCTGATGGTTCTTAAATAAGAACATAAGTAACCCCGCCCCCTTCTGATGTCACGGTGAATGCCACAGGGAAGTCCCCGTCAAGTCCCCGTGCGCCAGAGGGGGCGGGGTCATCGGGTGGCCCCGCCCCCGTTATTTAAGAACCGTAGGGAAGAGGAGAAGTGTCACACAGCGGGAGCCTCCCATCATGCCATCATGTATGCGGAGCGCCCCGAGGAGAAGAACGGAAGAAGACGCCGCAGAGGAAGATGCCAGACGAGAACACCGGAGGAAGAACCAGAAGTACCAGAAGAACCAGAAGAAGATGGAGGAAGAAACCGAAGGAAGATAGAAGAAGCATTTAAATAAAGGAATTGTCAAAACCTGTCTCTTGTCAGGTTGAGGGCATGTAGGCTGGTACGGTTCAGGGGGGGGCTCTCTCGTCCCCCCTCTTTTCCTGCGGCCTGCCAGGTTGTGTGCTCGGATAAGGGTCTGGTATGGATTTTTGGGGGGACCCCACGCCATTTTTTTTTTAAATTTTGGTGCGGGGTTCCCCTTAATATCCATACCAGACCTGAAGTGCCTGGTATGGAATTCAGGGGGACCCCCCCACGTCATTTTTTTTTTTAAATTTTGGTTCGGAGTTCCCCTGTGGGGAATCCCTATGCCGTTTTTATCAATGAACTTTTATGTGTATTGTCGGACCGGCAATTCATTAATAGCCTCGAGTAGTTTTAAATGACTTTTTTTCCTTTGAAATGTCATTTTGCTGTCAGACTGTTCTAAACACGGGAAACATGCGCCCCTTTACAGGCATACTATAGACACCCCCCAGGTACGAAATTTAAAGGAATATTACACTTTTATTGTTTCACTTTAAGCATTATTAAAATCACTGCTCCCGAAAAAACGGTCGTTTTTAAAACTTTTTTTGCATTGATCCATGTCCCCTGGGGCAGGACCCAGGTCCCCAAACACTTTTTATGACAATACCATGCATATAAGCCTTTAAAATTAGCACTTTTGATTTCTAACATATAGACTTTTAAAGGGTGTTCCGCGGCTTTTGAATTTGCCACGAACACCCCAAATTGTTCGCTGTTCGGCGAACTGGTGAACAGCCGATGTTTGAGTCGAACATGAGTTCGACTCGAACTCGAAGCTCATCCCTACCTGCTACCAACCAAATTAACCTGTCTAACAGTTTGCGTTAAAAAACAGGAGAATACTGGTAAGGGGATGCACTGGACACCTTTGCTGCTATTGTGCTATATGCTGGGTGTCCAGTGGGCCCTGTGCCTTTAACCACTTCAGCCCCGGAAGGATTTACCCCCTTCCTGACCAGAGCACTTTTTACAATTTGGCACTGCATTGCTTTAACTGCTAATTGCGCGGTCATGCAATGCTGTACCCAAACGAAATTTGCGTCCTTTTCTTCCCACAAATAGAGCTTTCTTTTGATGGCATTTGATCACCTCTGCCGTTTTTATTTTTTGCGCTATACATGGAAAAAGACCGAAAATTTTGAAAAAAATTATATTTTCTACTTTTTGTTCTAAAAAAAATCCAATAAACTCAATGTTACTCATACATTTAGGCCAAAATGTATTCGGCCACATGTCTTTGGTAAAAAAAATGTCAATAAGTGTATATTTATTGGTTTGCGCAAAAGTTATAGCGCCTACAAACTAGGGTACATTTTCTGGAATTTACACAGCCTTTAATTTATGACTGCCTATGTCGTTTCTTGAGGTGCTAAAATGGCAGGGCAGTACAAAACCCCCACAAATGACCCCATTTTGGAAAGTAGACACCCCAAGGAAATTGCTGAGAGGCATGTTGAGCCCATTGAATATTCATTTTTTTTGTCCCAAGTGATTGAATAATGATAAAAAAAAAAAAATTACAAAAAGTTGTCACTAAATGATATATTGCTCACACAGGCCATGGGCATATGTGGAATTGCACCCCAAAATACATTTAGCTGCTTCTCCTGAGTATGGGGATACCACATGTGTGGGACTTTTTGGGAGCCTAGCCGCGTACGGGGCCCCGAAAACCAATCACTGCCTTCAGGATTTCTAAGGGCGTAAATTTTTGATTTTACTCCTTACTACCTATCACAGTTTTGAAGGCCATAAAATGCCTAGATGGCATAAAACCCCCCCAAATGACCCCATTTTGGAAAGTAGACACCCCAAGCTATTTGCTTTGAGGCATGTTGAGTCCATGGAATATTTTATATTTTGACACTAGTTGCGGGAAAGTGACAATTTTTTTTTTTTTTTGCACAAAGTTGTCACTAAATGATATATTGCTCACACAGGCCATGGGCATATGTGGAATTGCACCCCAAAATACATTTAGCTGCTTCTCCTGAGTATGGGGATACCACATGCGTGGGACTTTTTAGGAGCCTAGCCACGTACGGGGCCCCGAAAACCAATCACCGCCTTCAGGATTTCTAAGGATGTAAAATTTTGATTTCACTCTTCACTGCCTATCACAGTTTCGAGGCCATGGAATGCCCAGGTGGCACAAACCTCCCCCAAATGACCCCATTTTGGAAAGTAGACACCCCAAGCTATTTGCTGAGAGGCATGGTGAGTATTTTGCAGCTCTCATTTGTTTTTGAAAATGAAGAAAGACAAGAAAAACATTTTTTTTTTTCTTTTTTCAATTTTCAAAACTTTGTGACAAAAAGTGAGGTCTGCAAAATACTCACTATACCTCTCAGCAAATAGCTTGGGGTGTCTACTTTCTAAAATGGGGTCATTTGGGGGGGGGGGTTTGCCACCTGGGCATTCCATGGCCTCCGAAACTGTGATAGGCAGAAGAGTGAAATCAAAAATTTACGCCCTTAGAAAGCCTGAAGGCGGTGCTTGGTTTTTGGGGTCCCGTGCGCGGCTAGGCTCCCAAAAAGTCCCATACATACTCAGGAGAAGCAACAGAATGTATTTTGGGGTGTAATTTCACATATTCCCATGGCATGTTTGAGCAATATATCATTTAGTGACAACTTTGTGCAAAAAAAAAAAAAATTTGTCTCTTTCCCGCAACTTGTGTCACAATATAAAATATTCCATGGACTCGACATGCCTCTCAGCAAATAGCTTGGGGTGTCTACTTTCCAAAATGGGGTCATTTGGGGGGGGTTTTGAACTGTCCTGGCATTTTATGCACACCATTTAGAAGCTTATGTCACACATCACCCACTCTTCTAACCACTTGAAGACAAAGCCCTTTCTGACACTTTTTGATTACATGAAAAAATTATTTTTTTTTGCAAGAAAATTTCTTTGAACCCCCAAACATTATATATTATTTTAAAGCAAATGCCCTACAGATTAAAATGGTGGGTGTTTCATTTTTTTTCACACAGTATTTGCGCAGCGATTTTTCAAACGCATTTTTTGGGGAAAAAACACACTTTTTAAAATTTGAATGCACTAAAACACACTATATTGCCCAAATGTTTGATGAACTAAAAAAAGAAGATCTTAGGCCGAGTACATGGATACCAAACATGACATGCTTTAAAATTGCGCACAAACGTGCAGTGGCAAAATTAAAATTAACAAAATTAATACATTTTTAAAAGCCTTTAAAAGCCTTTACAGGTTACCACTTTAGATTTACAGAGGAGGTCTACTGCTAAAATTACTGCCCTCGATCTGACCTTCGCGATGATACCTCACATGCATGGTACAATTGCTGTTTACATTTGACGCCAGACCGACGCTTGCGTTCGCCTTAGCGCGAGAGCAGGGGGTACAGGGGTGCTTTTTTTTTTCTTTATTTTTTTTTCGCTTTTTTTATGTTATTTTTAAACTGTTCCTTTCATTTTTTTTTTTAAATCATTTTTATTGTTATCTTAGGGAATGTAAATATCCCCTATGATAGCAATAGGTAGTGACAGGTACTCTTTTTTGAAAAAATTGGGGTCTATTAGACCCTAGACTTCTCCTCTGCCCTCAAAGCATCTGACCACACCAAGATCGGTGTGATAAAATGCTTCCCCAATTTCCCAATGGCGCTGTTTACATCCGGCGAAATCGAAGTCATAAAATGCTCATAGCTTCCGGTTTCTTAGGCCATAGAGATGTTTGGAGCCACTCTGGTCTCTGATCAGCTCTAAGGTCAGCTGGCTGAATCACCGGCTGCATTCTCAGGTTCCCTGTTGAGACAGGAGAGCCAGAGAAAAACACGGAAGACAGTGGGGGGGGCATTCCCTCCCACTGCTTGTAAAAGCAGTCTAGAGGCTAATTATCCACTAGGATTGCTTTTACATGAAAGCCGACCGCTGGCTGAAAAGAATGATACCAAGATGATACCTAAACCTGCAGGCATCATTCTGGTATAACCACTCAAAGTCGTGAATGGCGTACCTGAAGACAAAAAAATGGTTAACAATAAAGCACAGTAAACGGTAAAGTATAAAAAATTGCATACCTGAAAAGCAAACATGATAAAACATAATAACAATAAAACATTGCAGAACAGAATACAGTAAAAAAGAGCAGAACAATAGAGAGAGAATAGAGAGAGAGAGAACAATAAAACGACAACTATTTTTTTTTTATTTTATATTTTTGTTTGTGTTTTTTTTTTTTTTACACTTTTTTTTGTAACTGTAACTTTTATAACTGTAACCAGTTCCAGGTTCGGGTCTCTCAAAATGCGATGGCATCTTGGGGGACCCTGTGAAATGGCGCCTAGTCTGTGGAATGCTGTGCCCTACGCTAATACTCAACTAGTGTATGGTAGCGTTCAAAACATTCACCAATGCAAAGACCAGGATTGTCAGGACAGGAGGGACAATAATAGCGGGTGTCACGCCTATATCTGCGCTTGCTGCAGACACAACATCTTTTTTGGGGGGGTTCGTTGGGTAGGGGTACTCGGGAGGACATAAAGAAAATGCCTCTCATGCAGCCGACTGCATTTGGTTGGGGATGTGAATGGGGGAAGTACGGGTGCTGCAGAAGCGGTGGGTTCCCAATTAGGATTGGCGAATGCAGCAGGAAGGGCACTATGGGCACGACGGGCCTGTATTTGTCTTCTTCTTGGTGGCAGCGGGACACTACTTGTGCTTGCCACCTCACCAGCTTGAACTGCACTTATGGGACTCGCCACGTCACCACGTGTTACTGCAGTGCTGGTTTGACTACGACCGGGGTGTACTAGGCCGCTGGTGCTTTCCAGTTCACCAAAACGCTACCAAAAAAACTGTTAGCGATCGCAGGGATCAGGCCTGACTCTGCGAACGCTGCAGTTATGTGTTTAGTGTTTTGTAAATGACAGTGATCGATCGATACTGCACTTGGGTGGGCTGGGCTGGGCCGGGCGGAGGGGAAAAACGCAGGTGCTAGCAGGTATCTGGGCTGATCCCGCTAACACTGCGTTTTTGGGAACCCTAAACTGCTGGGGACGCTAGTATAGATCTGATCGGATCAGATATTGATCTGTTCAGATACTATACCACTAAGGGAGGCGTATGCTGCGTGCATGGGTGTTAGCGGTACTGGCGCTAATCTGATGCTGCCTGGGGTGACGCATATCACCGCCGGGCGATCAGGGGGCTAAACCTTTATTCGGTAATAAACGGCGGGTGCCCTGACACTATAAAAAATAAACGACCTAACCAGCGTCACCCGTAACAGTTATACGGTGATCAGTGGTGAAAGGGTTAACTAGGGGCAATCAAGGGGTTAAAACATTTATTAGGTAGTATATGGGGGTCCCTGTCGCTATAAAATGCTGACAGCGAACCTAAATATTTAGGTGCCTAACTAGTGTCACCAGCGACACTAATACAGCAATCAGAAAAATGATCGCTTAGCGACACTGGTGACAGGGGGGGTGATCAAGGGGTTAAAACTTTATTAGGGGGGGTTAGGGGGGTACCCTAGACCTACAGGGGGCTAACACTAACTGCCCTACCACTTCTAACTGTCACAAACTGACACCATGCAGTAATCAGAAAAAAAAAAACTGCTTGGTGTCAGTGTGACGGGGGGGGGGGGTGATCGGGGGGGGATTGGGGGTGTAAAGTGTGCCTGGCATGTTCTACTGTGTGTGTGTGTGTGTTTGTGCACTCACTCAGATGTCTTCTCTCCTCGGCGCCGGAACGGAAACTGCCGAGCCGAGGAGAGATTCAGGCAGGGGAGGATTCTCATTGGCTGGGAGCGATCGCGAGGGGGGGGCCATGAATGGATGGCCTCCCCCTCATCTCTGAACGCTCCCAGACCAAAGCCGACCGCCTCTGGCACCGGGGGGGGGGTCCGATCGGACCCCCCACCCGCGGGAGGCAGATCACGTATGGGTACGTGATTCTGCCTGCCCGTGCCATTATGCTGACGTATATCAGCGTGAGGCGGTCGGCAAGTGGTTAAGGAGTGGTGGGCTCCCTCCAGGCTCACCTGCCCGCTGCCTATCCATTATAATGTATAGAGTTAGGACTGCTGATAATAATGGGGCGCCTTGACGCGGCCTCCGTAGCTTACGCATGTATTTACAAATGTGTGCTAACTAAACCCCTGTTTTTAACGCAAACTGTCAGACAGGTTAATTCAGTTGGTAGCAGGCTGGCTAGAGAATTGAGCTGGGAATTTTCTTTGGTTTTATTTTACTAGCCTTTAAAGGTGCCTTCCCATTTGTTCCAGCACCCAACCATGATGGGTCCAGTCCTGTGTGATGTGCAATGAAGTAAAATCAATACTGAGATCATTTTTTGTATATGTACAAATAATCAAAAGCAATCACTGCAGTGTTTATGCATTAAGTGATGCTGAAAACTTGTTACACTTTATCAGCTAGCTGCCTTTACCCAGGAGAGTGGAAGGAATGGGCAACATTTACAAGTGCTTTGTGTATTGAAAGCCCAAGCATGAAACTCATCTATACCTACATGAAACTTGTGCACGTGGCACAGATTAACCTCAGGCAGTGCCATCTTTACACACAGTAAAGGAAATTAAGGGTCATTATTCAAGTTGTCTTATTTTTGCAGTTGTAAATCTGTTTCTTCTTATATTTTTTACCACAAGTCACAGTGGTATTAAATCCAAAACAAACATATATTATATTGCGGCTTTCATAGATGTTGATAGTGCATCAATTTTCTTTTTTAAGGCTTTCTTTCTTCCGTTTTCATCTGGTGATACAGTCAGTATGTCTGTTTTTTTTTTTAAAGAAAAGCAGAATGTTTCAGTTAAAGAAATGAAGCACTCCATTTAACACTAGCAGGGGTGCCTACAATGATCAGCTTTTATTTATGTAAAACCTTTATCCCAAATGGGAAAAAAACTGTTTGCTGTAACTGCTTATAATGTATTAGCTGCAGTTTGGCTTAGTATAGTTAAATCTTCTAGTTCATCTCATTCTTCCCTACCTCAGACTTACAAAGCTGTTGTCCAAAGGTCCCCCCACCCCCCACCCCGTGCTCCTTCATCCAGAGTGGAGGCACTCTAAAACAGGAGGTGTGTTACTTGCCAGATCACCAGGTGAAAACAGAGGGAAAAAAGCCTTAAAAAAAGAAAACGGAAAATTGAATACTTACCTTTCCGTAATTTTCCTTTCCTGGTGCCTGCCCATGGCAGCATACCCATGGTTGGTTGCTCCGCCCTCTACCAACCCACAGAACCATTTTAACTCTATAAAAAAAGAGTTCCTCCCCTTAGTCAGTATTCTTGTAACTAGATCTCATAACGCTAAGGATCATTGAAGGGAGGGTGTATGCTGCCATGGGCAGGCACCAGGAAAGGAAAATTACGGAAAGGTAAGTATTCAATTTTCCGTTTTCTTGGTGCCTCCCATGTCAGCATACCTATGGTAAATAACTTGCTTACAGGGAGGGTACTGCAATAAAGCAATTTAATTAAACAAAAAAGCTACAGTACAAATGACTGCAAAGTCCTTTCCCCAAACTCTCGGGAAGTAAGGACTGCTGGGTCCACACTATAGTGGGACATGAACGTGCTGAAGGACGACCAGCTGGCCGCTCGACAAATTGTTTCAGGGGAGACCCGTGCCAAAGCTGCCCAGGAGGAGGCTATTCCACGCGTTGAGTGTGCATTGACCGCATCTGGAACTGGGAGACCACTAGCCCGATATGCTCTTTGGATTAACCTTACAATCCAGCTTGCCAAGGTCGTCTTAGATGCTGCCATTCCCTTTCTGGCACCCTTGGGGATGACAAATAGCCGTTGATCTTTCCTGAACTGCTGCGTCAAATTTAGGTAGTGACTTAGGGATCTGACTATATCCAACTCATGCAGTTTTGAGGAGGCTGGATCCTCCCCGAATGCTGGAAGAACCCACTCTTGGTTCAGATGGAAGACTGAAGGTACTTTAGGGATGAACTGATGAATAGGTTGCAACACCACCCTGTCCGGGAAGAAGGTAATGTAGGGTTCTTGTGACCCTAATGCTTGGATCTCTGATACCCTGTGACCCGAAGTGATGGCAACTAGAAAGACTGCCTTCAGAGAATAGTCAAATCCCATTTGGGGTATAGCGTCTTTCTAGGCGGTCTCAATCTTAGAACTGCTTTCAAGAAACGATCAACCAGAGGATCTAGCGCCCACCGGGTGTCTGTTAGAGCTGAAAGGGCTGAAACCTGGACCTTAAGCGTATTCAGGCCCAAAACTCCACCTTGATTCTGAACATAAGCTACTGCCGCTTTGTTGTCCATCTGGAGAAGGATGGATTTTCCCCTGAGGAAGGAGGCCAGAGACAGGATTGCTAACCAAGCCGCCCTTAGCTCCAAGGTGTTTGATACTACCTCTGTCGCATTGAATTGCCATCTGCCCTGTACCAACTGGTCTTGGTAAAGTGCCCCCCATCCTAACTGACTTGCGTCTGTCGTCAGAACAGTCCAAGGGATGGGGCTAAGGGGACAGTGAAGCAGAAGGTTGGATGGTCTTGTCCACCACCAAAGGCTGAATTTCATTGTAGGTGTAATCAATATCCTCTGCTCTAGGCGATCTTTCTTCCACTGTGATAAGAAGCCCACCTGGAAAGTCCGTAAATGCCATCTGGCCCATTTCACCACAGGTATGCATGAAGAGAGGGAACCTAGCAGGCTTAGACAGTCTGATGCTGCCATAGAATGGCTCGCTAGCGCCCTTTTCACTTTCTCTATCAATGAAGGGATTTTTTCTGCCGGGAGTGAAACTGCTCTTCCTGGAGTGTTGAAGAATGCCCCTAGGTAAATTATCTCCTGTGTGGTCGTAAGTTGATTTTTGGCGTAGTTGATTAGCCAACCAAACTTTATCAGTGTGTCTAGGACCAACTGTACATGTATCACCAAGGTCCGCCTGTGCTGAGAAAGAACTAGAACATCGTCCAAATAGTGTAGTACTCGAATCCCCTTCTCTCGAAGAGGAGCCAAGATCGCTACTAGCACTTTGGTGAAAGTTCTGGGCGCTGTTGAAATCCCGAAGGGAAGGCGTTGGAATTGAAGATGTAAGTCGCCTATTCTGAACTGAAGAAAAGGTTGAAACTGAGGGCGGATAGGTATGTGCAGATACGCATCCTGAAGGTCTATGGACGCCATCCAATCTCCTGGCTGAACAGATAGAATGACCATGTTTAAGGACTCCATCTTGAAATGTTCCACCTGGATATACCTGTTCAGCCTCTTCAGGTCAAGCCACCAACCCCCCCGATTTTTTGGGGACCTAGAAGACTGGGGAAAAAAAGCCTAAGTGCTTCTCCAAGTCTGAAACTGGTACTACTGCCTGCTGGAGAACAAGCATTTTGACATATTGAAGAAGGGCCTCCTTCTTCTCTCTGGAGGTTGGAATCTTGGTGGCCTGAAAGGAATAGAGGGGAGGCTGCCTTTTGAATCCCCAGAAATGACCTTGACAGACCGTGGACACTGCCCACTGGTCTACGCAACCTTCCACCCAAACCCGGGCAAACGCCTTTAGACGGGCTCCTACTGGACCAGTTTGGGTGGAGAGGGCGTCAAAAGGACTTCTGGCCATCAACTGTGGATGTAGAGGCTTTTGGTTTAGCCGACCTCAGAAAGGTAGCTTGTGAATCTTTCCAGCCCCTTCTATACTCCCTTCCCAGACGGTAGGATCTGGAGTCCTTCCCTCTTAACTGGCCCGCTGGGCGGTTTGCAAATCTCTTCCTCCTGCTTCTGTCCTGGGGAATTAGCCCACTTTTCCCCCCTGAGACTCTGGTAATTGCCGTATCCATTTTTTCGCCAAACAGGGCTTTCCCATCGTATGGAATACGACACCATGATTGCTTAGACGTTGGGTCAGCCGACCATGGTTTTAGCCACAACGCTCTTCTGGCCATTATGGAATAGAGCATGGCCCTGGAAGAGCATTTTAGGACATCAATAGCTGCTTCTGCTATGAAATCTGAGGCCAGCTTTAATTCATCCAGTGCCTTAATGATTTCTTCTGAACCTACTCCTTGTCTGAGGGCCATTTCCACATTGTCTGACCATACTCTGGTGGCCCTTGAGATCGAAGTCAGAGCTACCGCCGGCTTGCATGCTCCCCCAGCCGCCTTAATATGTTTTTTTCAGGTCTGAGTCAATCCTTCGGTCAAGGACATCTTTAAAGGAGACTGCATCTTCTAGTGGCAAGGTCGAGTTTCTAGCCAACCTCATAACTGAGGCGTCCACAGTTGGTACAGCATCAAAAAGTTGCGCATCTGCTTCTGCCAGTGGATATAACTTAAGAAAACGATTATATATATACGCCATAGGTCTTCTGTCTACCTTCTGCCATTCATCTGTTACCACCTCCTTGATTTCTTCCATCAAGGGAAAAGTTGATACCTTCTTTTTCAGATGTGGGAAATATTTCTTTGTTTTAGAAGGTGTCTCCGGATTTTCCTCCCACTGGATTGCATCCTTGACCGCGGTTATGAAAGGCTCAACTAGAGCGAAGTCAAAAGCCGAAATATTGCTATCCACCCCTTCCGCCTCGTCTTCAGAATCCACCTCTGCGTACGGAATGAGGAGTGGACGCGCTTACTGCTGCTTTAGGCGAGGGTGGGTTAATTTGGTCTTGGGAGAGGGTCAACTCCCTGATTGAATCCTTGATCAAGCTCTTAATTGATTCCAGAGACTGCTGCTTGTCTTTCTCTTTATCCCCTGTAACCTCTAGTAGACACTTCTCGCATATCAATTTTTCCGGCAGCGCTTGTCTTCCACATACCCAACAGGTCTTCTCTTTTGTATACACCTGTCTGTGGGATTCGTGTCTGCTAGGGGTATGTCGGGGTGACCTCTGGCCACTGCGGGAGGCATGAGCTGAGGATGATGAGTGAGAGTGTCCTGAGCTCCTATGACCTTTGGATCTCCTATCTGAGGAGCTACGGTGAGATGATCTGCGGGATGATCCCCGGTGCGGGTTGCAGAAACAAAAAATATGTTCTAATATATACACATACACATATATACATATATATATATATATATATATACACACATAGATACACATATCTACACAATACATATACATAACATTAAACAAAAGTACCCATTTTCAAGCCCCTAAATACCTTGGCCAGGCTCCATTGCAAAAAATAGGGAAAACACTTAAGGGAGATGTCTTCACCTTGATAGCTGGCCCTGTAATGAATCCCAGGCTCTCCATTTATGCTGAGAGCACTTTGGGAGTACCAAGATGGCCGCCGACAGCTTCAGTTTGCTACTGGGCATGTACCGTACTGTCACATGACGTCACTCCTGAGTAAAACAGAGCCGATTGGTGCGCGCGAAGCGCTGCACACTGCTACAGGAGGAGGGGGGGACATAATCCATAGAGGGGTGCTGCAATGCAAGTAACAGCCTGCTCACATACGGATAGGAGACATACCATCAGGGAAGAGCATAGAGGAGAGGCTAAGCTCCTGTTAATCTTCCAATATGGCCCAAAAAAAGATCCACAGAAAAAAACGGCCTCCCATACTTATCTGGCGCCTTTAGCAGCCCAAGTGATGGGACTCCATACTGCAGGAGAGCATGAACCTGCAATGGTTACACCATAAAGCGGTGAGGTAAGGCTGATAATGATCCTGCAGGCATGAGGACAAAGTAAAGAATACTGACTAAGGGGAGGAACTCTTTTTTTATAGAGTTAAAATGGTCCTGTGGGTTGGTAGAGGGCGGGCAACCAACCATGGGTTTGCTGACATGGCACCAGGAAAACTAATTTGTTCATCTCATCTAACGATTGGTAAGCTGCAATATATCACACTTTAAGGAAAGGGTCATTTTCTGCATGCAGTTTGCATAAGAAATTAGCTGCTATAAATATCAACATATTTGCTTGTGTGAAAAAAGTGTTCTTTAGCACTTCTTAAAGTGGACCGTCAGTCATTTTTTCATCTTTTCATCTATTAAATCTTCTGCCCTTGTTGTTTTAACTTTGGATAGTAAAACATTTTTTTTTCTTCCAGTAAATACCTTATACAGCCCACTTCCTGTTTCTTGTCTGGTCATTAGCCTAGGCTTATGACATCATGCACAGCTCTCTCTCTCACTCTTGTGAGAGGAAGGGAGTGGGGGTGGGGAGTCATAAGAGGGCCAATTAGAGCTGCAGAGCTGGAGGTGTGCCTCTGTGTGTCTGTGTTAATTCAAGTGAACAGGCAGCAGATTTAGCTGCCCACAGTTAAAATGGTTGCTGCCAGACTCAGTGGAGGGAGATTTCTGCAGCATATTTGGCAAGTACAGAATCACAGTATATATAAAATAATATGCAACGTGGTTGGAGGGAAGCTTCAGACTGGCAAAGATGTTTTTATTACAAATTATGTGAGCAGACTGCAGTTCCTCTTTAAGCTGCCCATAGATCTGTTGATAAGGAACCGTCATAAATAAAATGAAATTTGGCCAAATTTCGATCCATCCATAGCCAACATAGGTTATGCAACAGTTCTGATGACATGTTACACTGATAAATAAGTGCTCACAGTTGCAGCACAACAGAGGAAAGAGGACGGTCGCATAACCACACAGAAGTACATTTTTAATAATTCAGGTTGCAAGACAGACCTAATAATGTATGTTAACATTAATTAATGCACAACTGCTTAAATGTCCCTTGACATTTCTGGGCATAGCTTGACTGTACAAAAAGAGAATTCTGCATGGAGTTCCCCTTTTCTCTGGGCTCAATAACATATAGGGAATGGCATGCGATAACAGTAGGTTTTACCCTAAATGTAAAAATGCCATTTATTCTTACTGAGTTACAGTTTGTTATATTTCTTGACCTTCATAACATACCTCTTTCCTCAGACATACCCTTGGATAATGCAAAACATTCTTTATGATTAATGCTTCAAGGAAAGCAGTGAAAGGATGCTGACACTTTATATGAATAACATATTCTGGTGAAAATGATTTCATGATTCCCGTGGAGAGATATAATCCCTTGTTGTCTAAATTGGAGCTTAAATACCTCAGTGTTTTCACCACCATATAAACCTGGCCTGTTGTGAAGCCATTAATGAGAACAATCCTATGCCCAGAGACACCCTGCAGGGGGAATGTTCATTTCCGATGTTTTGTGAATAAATGCATTTCATAGAATATGTTAATATACAGTATGTTTTGTCTAAATTAAAATTTGTATTTATATGTTATACACAGTATATAATACTATTATTTTTATATACATTTATTTAAGTACCTCAGACACAATGCAATGCTGCAAAACCATCATAGACTTCCAGGAAAGAGTCATTTTGCTTATATCAAGTTGGACCAATATCAGAATGGAAACACCAATTTACAACGTCCCATCAACCAGTCATTTTAGTCCAAAGTGTAGCATGCGGAGTGTGCTGGAGAGCAGTGCCGGGACAAGGTCATTTGGTGCCCAGGGCGAAGATAGCAAGCTGCGCCCCCAATTATTGTCACTGTTCAGACTATCTGTGCCACTCTGGGGATTTCCGCAGGTATTCTTGCCCAGCTCTCCTTTCTTTACAAATCCCCCCCCAGATCCCTCTCTGCACACATTCCCTCCAGCTCTCCTTTCTCTACAAATCCCCCCAGATCCCTCTCTGCACACATCCCTCCAGCTCTCCTTTCTCTACAAATCCCCCAGATCCCTCTCTGCACACATCCCTCCAGCTCTCCTTTCTCTACAAATCCCCCCAGATCTATCTGCTAACCCCCCCTTTCACTGTTTCCTCTGCACAAATTGCTACCCGCTCTTCTCTCAGCATATATTCCCCCATCCCCCACACCTTTACAGTGCACTCCTGTCCTCTCTGCTCAACTTCAGTCTTTGGCAATCCCTCACCTCTTCCGACAGCCACCAGTCTCTATGGTATGTGCAGGCTTTTTTTTTTTATTCAGAGTACAGAGAGCTCCGCCTTCTGTAGCACAGAGCCGATGAGGAGTTTTAGAGCTCCTCGGCTCCGTGCTACAATGTCTCAGTAGCAGCAGCAAGCAGGGACAAGCTGCCTCTGGAGTCACTGCAGCTGTGGCTTACAGTGCTGGTGGCAGAAGCATGCACAAGGGCTTGAGGGCAGCAGCAGTGAGTGCCCAGAGCTAACACAGAAAAGCCCGTAGAGGAAGTGAGCTCTGCAAAAAAATTCCTCTACTGGCTATGTGTTACCTGACAGGTCGGAGAGGAGAGGTCTGGCGATACACACGTTGTTTCTGAACTGCTGGTTCCTCCTCGGTGGCTCCTCCCGCAGCTTCGGCAGCAGCTCTCTACTCCCCCTTTACCGCCTCCGGCCATAAGTGACGTCACGCCGACGGGACTACAAAGCACCTTCGTAGGGGGAGTGAAAGGGCAGCTCTGACAGGTTAAGCTGGTGCGGACTGTGTAGGCTTGTGCCAGGTGCAGGAGCGTACTTGGCACATTACAGCAGTAAGGTACTGTGAAGCACACTGCCAGCACTTCCCCTGCACCCCCCTCCCTCCCACAAATTGTACCGCCCAGGGCATCCGCCCCTTCTGCCCCTGCCTTGTAACCGCCCTGCTGGAGAGCATAGCCTGCTTTGGAAAATTAAATTTAGCATGTGCTAGAATGCATTAGCTTGAGCTGAAGCTGGCATTAGTAGTAGCTAAAGCTTTTTTGCTATTAAACCAAATGAACTTTGATTCAGGGTTAATTAAGAAGGCAAAGAACAACACGCTGTACTGATAGCAAAGGGCAACTCCACTTTCATGGGGAAAAAAATAGCAAATAAAGAAAAAATAATATGGCGCATATGATTGCGACACTAATCATTTTGTAATTGAATGTTATTAAAAATTACCTTTCCTTTTCAATCTGCATCCAATGTAATTTTCTGAGAATGCATTGCAATATAGATACCTGGAGTTGCTCTGTACACAGAGTGTGTACTGACCACACCCCAGAAACATAATTTCCTGCTTGTGTGATTGGCTCACCAATTTTCCCAGAAGTCTGCCTAAGATACAAGTCAGATTTCAGGCATCCCTAGCAACAAAAATGTCCTTTTTTGAGAGATACTTTCAATAGGAACACATCTAATAGGATGCAGGCCCACCAGATTTCCTCATTAGTGCCCTGTAGCTCCACACCTGACAGTTAATTATGAAACCACTCCCATTAGACCCACTCAGAACAGAGGCACAGAGAAACACACATGGATTTCTTCAGAATAACAAAAGGTAGGAATCTGCAACAAAGTTTGTTATAATCCTTGCAATGTACACTGATCACCCAGAGGGGAATGTTTTTTTTCTCAACAAAAGTGGAGTTACGCTTTAAGTGAAATCTTAGTGCTATGGATAATTGCACATCCTAATATTTTGACTTCTGCAACTCCCTCCTCATTGAATTACCTTCACATAGACTATCCCCCCTTCAATCCATAATAAATGCCGCTACAAGACTCATCCACCTTACCAACCATTCAGTGTCCTCCACCCCTCTCTGCCAATGGCTCCACTGGCTTCCACTCACCCAACAAATAAAATTCAAAGTACTAATAATAATTTACAAAGCCATCCATAACTCTGCCCCCAGCTACATCACTAACCTAGTCCCAAAATATCAACCAAGCCGCTCTCTTTGGTCCTCCCAAGACCTCCTGCTCTCTAGCTCCCTTGTCACCTCCACCCATATTCGCTTCTAGTATTTCTCCAGAGCTTCTCTCATCCCCCTGGAATGCCCTACCCAAATCTGTCTGACTGTCCCCAAATCTATCCATCTTTAGACGATCTCTGAAAACCCTTCTTTTTAAAAAAGCCTATCCTGCTTCTAACTAATACACTGTTTTACTTCCTCCATCGGCTCATTCCCCACAGCTATTACTTTTTGTATCAATTGACCCTCTCTTTTTAGATTGTAAGCTCTAATGAGCAGGACCCTCTGATTCCTCCTGTACCAAATTGTAATGTAACTGTAATGCCTGCCTTCATTTTGTTAAGTGCTGTGCAAACTGTTGGCACTATATAAATCCTGTATAATAATAATAATGATACTTTCTCTATGCTTTTAATGTACATTGTATAACTTAAAATATATATATTTTTTGTTTTTGCATAGGGTAGAAAATGAAACCATTAGCCCTGTCAGTATTTTTTGTTTTTACCCATTGTCTATGTCGCATTGAGAAAAATTTCCTTAACTTCCTGCCCTAGAGGAGGGGATCTGTCATAAGTGAGGAGATATCCCCTCTTAGATAGCTGTCACTGAAAAGGGCGTCTCCATTGAAAGGTTTCCCTTCACCTCCTGTTCCAGAGACAATCATAAAACATTGGTTTTCTCATCACTTTCTGTCCCAGTGACAATGATCACCATCACAAAGAGAGGGTGAATCCCCCCCAATCCCTTCCATACAAAGGCAGCACTAAAGACTAGGCAGGGTTAAGTGTTGGTTTTAGATATACTTTAATCTTAGCTTTTATTAGGGGCAAGATTGACTTAATGTGATCCGACAAGAAACCTTTTGTGAACACCAAGTATCATCTGCATTATACTCTGCTATTCAGCTAATAACTCTCCATACACTGAGACATGTTGTATTCCTATAAGGACCCCCTGGAGCTGTAATATGAAGCCATTTATATTCCTGCCAAGTGCTGTGCTTCATTTCACATCTAAAGCATTTTGTACTGGGGATTTCATTCTAGATGTTTTCCACTGGGGATGGTGTTTAGCATCTCTCACAGTAGAGGATTGCTCTAAGATGGGCTCATCAAGGGGCTGACATATCTTGAGAATCCTTCAAGGTGGGCATAAAAAATGAGCATTTAAAAAAATCACTTCTAACATAGCAATTATTTTCAATTATATCCCTGAGGATATCATATTTGGTGTAATTCATGAAAAGAAAAAAGCTAATGCAGTTTTTGATCTGGAAGCTGTTTCTGAACTGCCTGTGGATTCTGATAGTCAAACTGCCCTTCTTTAATGTGCATAGTAAACAGTTTTTTACAGGTATACCAGCACTCTCATTAGGGTGTTTAGAGATGGTTGGCTTTCTTATGCCGCGTACAGACAATCGACAACAAAATCCTGGATTTATTTCAGACAGATGTTGGCTCAAACTTGTCTTGCATACACACGTCAAATGTTGTCGGAAATGCTGAACGTCAAGAACGCGGTGACATACAACACGTGCGACGAGCCAAGAAAAATTAAGTTCAATAGCCAGTGCGGCTCTTCCGCTTGATTCCGAGCATGCGTGGAATTTTGTGCGTCGGAATTGTGTACACACGATCGGAATTTCCGACAACGGATTTTGTTGTCGGAAAATTTGAGAACCAGCTCTTAAATTATGTTTGACATGATTCCTGAATCCCCACATTATTGTGAACCCCAAAGAAAAGTGTTTGCTATTATTTGATGCATGATATAGACCAGAGGTTAGGAATGACCTGACGTGCATAGGGGGACCTCTTGTACAACCCTGGCTTGGAGACCACTGGAGTTGAGACAGTGGTTGTAAGAGCACAGTGGGGTAAGAGTGCCTGCAAGATTCCCTTAGCTGGAAGTGGTGGTGCCAGATGAGAAGATGAGAAGCCAGAATAGCTGATGCAGGAGTGCTGCAGATGCAGGGCAGCGGATGTAGGACAGCAGGTGCAGGTATGCTGCGGATGCAGTACAGCAGGCTGGAGCAGAGTCAGACAAGCCAGGTCATACACAGGAGAGCAATCAGCATAAACAGCAGGAAGAGAGTAGTCAGAGTTCAGGCTGGGTTTGGCAACAGGTAATCAGGCCGACAGACAGGAGGAAGCAGGGTCAAACAAGCCAAAGGTCAGGACTGGAGAAAGTAACATAGTCAGGAATCCGGGTCAATACTGGAACAGGATACAAGCACAGGATCAGGATACAGGGGACAGCTGCAGATGAAACAGCAAGGACCTAGCACCCCTGAAGCATCTTTATAGGCCACTAGGCATCAAAGAGTGTCTAATGCGCGCCTGCGCACATCTATGTGCGATGTCTGTGATTTGCGCATGTGCATTGGTGCACGTCTCCTAATATGGGCAGTGCGTTCCTGACATTGCCCCCTCCTTATGGGCAACCTCCGGGTGCCCAGAAGAACGCTTTTTTAAGGGTGGCTGCGAAAGAGGGCCTGAATTAACTCTTGGGCATGAACGTTCTGCTTGAGTTCCCAGAAGTTCTCTTCTGGACCATACCCCTCCATTTGGTCAGATATTGCAGCTTGTTTCCTCTTCTTCTACAATCAAAGACGGCCTCCACCTCAAACTCCTCATCCCCATTGACAATTATGGATTCAGGTGGCCCCGATCCCCTGTGTGAGAAGGGGTCCAGCACTGCAGGTTTCAGTAGTGACACATGAAATACTGGGTGGATTTTCAGTGAATCAGATAGAGAAAGTTCATATGAAACTTCATTTAATTTCCTCTTCACCGGGAAGGGGCCAATGAATTTGGGTGCCAGTTTCCCTGCGGGTCAAGTCATTCTGAGGTTAGCGGTAGACAACCATACTTGATCGCCCTGTTGAAGGCACAATCCCCTCTCCTCTTCCTGTCAAACATCCTTTTATTAGCTGCCTGTCCCTTGATCATAGCTTCCTGTAATAATTTGTTATTACGATTCAGGAAATTGACAGTGTTATGAACTACTGGGACCGTGGATTCTGGAACAAGATCAGGTAGGGAGGCCGGGTGGAATCCATAGTTAGCGAAGAATTGAGACTGACCCATAGCCGAGTGACTGGCATTGTTGAAGGCGAACTCCACAAAGGGCAGTAATGCTACCCAATCATCCTGGACAAATATGGTGAAACACCGGAGATATTGCCTAGGGGTGATAGACAGAGAAAATAGACAGTTCTATCGTTGGGACCTTGCACAATGCTTTCTAGAAGCAAGAGGTGAACTGCGCTCCTCTATCCAAAACAATGTTTGTTGGGACCCCATGTAACCTTACAATCTCCTTTACGAAAACCTGGGCAGTTTCCGTGGCAGAAGGCGTACTCTTCAGTGGCACGAAGTGAGCCATTTTAGAGAGGCGGTCAACCACTACAAAAATAGCCGAGCAACCTTCTGGTGGGGGAAGTTCCACTATAAAATCCATGGCAATCATTTTCCAGGGTCTGTCAGAAACCGGTAGAGGTCTGAGCAGACCCCAGGCCTTGCTTCTAGCAGTCTTACTTCGGGTACAGGTGGCACATGAATTTATATATTCCTTGCAGTTCTACTCAAGATCCAGCCACCAAAACGTACGCTGTATTAATTCCAGAGTTTTATGTATCCCGAAATGGCCATCCAGGGGATAGTCATGTAACAGACCTAACACTTTATCTGGTATTGACACTTCCTTTTGGAACATGCGAGAAAGGGCGTCTGGTTTGACATTCTTCAAGCTCGGCTGGTAGGTAATGTCAAAGGAGAATCTGGAAAAAACAATGCCCACCATGACTGGCGAGGTCTCAGATGCTTGGCAGCTCTCAGGTACTCCAGACTCTTATGGTCTGTATAAATGAGTATGGAATGCACCGCTCCTTCCAACAGATACCTCCATTCTTCAAGTGCAGCTTTGATGGCCAGGAGCTCTCGGTCTCCCATGTCGTAATTCTTCTCGGCTGGAGAGAGCTTGCGGGAGAAAAAGGCTATTGGATGCATCAAGTCCTTGAGACCCTGGTGTTGGGAAATAACTGCCCCTATCGCTGTTTCTGAAGCGCCTACCTCAAGTAGGTAAGGCAAAGCAGGATCAGGATGACTCAGGATGGGAGCAGACATGAAAAGTCCTTTTAATGTTGCAAAAGCAGCCTGAACCTCGGAAGTCCAGTGAAACCGAATATTCTGTCTTGTTAGCTGAGTAATCGGAGTAATCGGGGGGAGATGATGGCAGATAGTTCTTTGATGAATCTCCGGTAGAAATTTGTGAAGCCGACAAAGCGCTGCACCCCCTTCTTATTGGAGGGTGCAGGCCAGTCCAGAATGGCTGCAACTTTCTGTGAATCCATCTTGAATCCCTCTGTAGACATTACTAGACCTAGGAACTGGATACTCTCGGTAGTCCACACAGGGCCGAAGAGAGTGGTCCTTTTTTTCCATAAAAAAGATTCCTGCCCCTGCTGGAGAAGTGGAAGGTCGGATGAATCCTCTCTTGAGGTTTTCATCCACATACTCATTTAGCACCTCTAGTCCTTGTTCAGATAATGGAAAGCTTTGTCCAAAGGGGATCTCAGCCCCTGGGAGCAATTTGATTGGACAATCATATGAATGGTGGGGAGGAAGAGTTTCAGCCCCCCGTTTACTGAAGACATCTAAAAATCCATTGTATGGCTCTGGCACTGCTGAACATATCTCTGAATTAGGTTCCAGGCACAACAGATGACCAGAGGTGCTGGGGATCATGAAGGCAGGCAGTGATGGTGGCAATAGGATGACTGGAACCTAATGTCTCCGGACCCCCAATCGATCTGCGGGTTGTGGGCCTGTAACCAGGGTAGACCCAGGATGACTGGAAACAGGGGGGATGCAATTGCATCCAAGTTTAACAGTTCTTTATGGTCAGTGGAGGTAGCTACAGGTAGAGGTGAGGTTTCCTGGGTCACTAATCTAGATTTGATACAAGACCCATCTGCCAAAAAGATAGAAAGTCCTTGAGTCTTGGGCTAGAGCGGGATGTGTTGTTGAGCTTCAAAGCTCAAATCAATGAAACAACCACATGCTCCAGAATCAATTATTGCAGTAACCGGTATTGTTCTTCCTGAAAGCTGGAAAGAGATGGGAAGAGCCAGGTGAGTGGTGTTGGCAGGAGAAGATGGATAGTTGGAAGGAGAAATAGACAGGCACTTATGCAGCTTTGCTGGACATGAGCAAACATAATGGTCAGTATCCCCGCAATACAGGCTTAAATTATTCGGTCGCCTGCGTAGCCACTCTTCAGCTGACATAGAAGGTCTCATCAATCCCCGTTGCATTGGTTTGGAGGTATCAGGCATCTGGTTAACAGATACAGGATTAGCTGGGACAGGACTGGCGGAGGCACTGTAAGCAGGAGCTGGCACCCGGGGTAACATCCAAGCTGGACAGAGCTGCTGGGTAGCTCTTTCTGTTCTGCGCTCCCGGAGCCATCGCTCTATCTGAAAAGGCAAGGTGAGTAGAGTCTCTAGAGTATTTGGAACACCGACCCGGGCTAGCTCGTCCTTTAAACCTTTGGCTAGACCAAGGCGGAACTGGTGCCGTAGGGCTGCATCGCTCCACTGAATATTTGCGCTCCAGTGTCTGAAGTCAGTCACGTAGTCCTTGACTGCTCTGCGGCCTTGCTGGAGCATGTGGAGGGCAGCCTCTGCGGTAGAAGTACATTGGGGGTCGTCTTATAGTTGGGCCATCGCATTGAAGAAGGATGACAAAGAGTCCAGAACTACATGGCGTTCTTTAAGCAGATAATGGGCCCAAGTCTGAGGTTCACCCTGCAGCAGAGAGATGATGAACCCTACTTTGGGGACCTCTAAAGAAAAAGTCTGAGGTTGTAATGAAAATTATAGTTCACATGCGTTGCGAAAGACCTGAAATTTGCTTCGATCCCAAGAAAACCTCTCTGGAATGGGGACCCTTGACTCAGGAGGCAGCATCATCACAGTGGGTGTGGTAGTAGTTGCGGCTGAGGCTCCGCCAGTGGAAACCGAAGAAGGGTTTGCAGCGATGGCCAAGGTTTGCACTCATCCTTCCAATGGGACGTAACCTTCCTGAACAGACTTCACGGCCTGGGTGAGAGCTGCGAGGTGCTGACAGACGTCCTCCATAGGCAAGGTCCCTCTTGCACAGTGGCGTCTCCAGCTTTCATACTTAGGGGGGGCACATGGGGGGACAGTGACAAAAGTAGGGGGGCAACTATAAAATGCAAATATATATATATATATATATATATATATATATATATATATCTCCTGGGGCCCTTTACTGCAACCCCACAATGGCCCTTTCACATGTTCTGCAGTGAGTTCCCTTCCTACTGTGTTGGGGCCCCCCAGGTTGGCAGAAAACAAGAGATATATGTCACTAGCATACCAAGAAAATATAAGGATCCAAAGCAGTGGGAGAACTATCAGGGTTGCAAAGGTTGCCTTGCCACCGGGCCCTGGTGTTCTGCCACTGTGGGGTTCCCCAGCCTCCTCTTGCTGTCCTGCCCCTGCTATTGACAGCGCTGGTCTGAGAAATCAGTCTCTTTTTTCAGTAACTGAGAGTCCTGGTGGAGTCCTTCCTGCAACTCGCTCTTCTCCCTGCCAATGAGAATGCAGGGGAAGGAGCAGATTGGGCGGCTGTGCTTGTGTAAGCGCTCGCATTATGCAGTGTCACTGAGCAGAGGGAGGGGGGAGGAATCACCCGCAGGGGCTGACTGGGGACTCTCTCCCTCTTAGACATTGATTTTTTGTAAAAAAAAAAAAAAAATTTTTTTTTGGAGGGGGGGGGGGGCACATGGTGGGGCACAGCATAATGTTGGGGGGGTCAGGGCCCCCTCTGGCCCCCCCTAGGGACGCCATTGCTCTTGCAGGCTCAGACATGGCTGTTTGATACTGTCACATACCTTTGGAATGAGACTGACATGCAGAGAGAGACCTCTCATACAACCCCGGTTCGGAGACCACTGGAGTTGAGACAATGGTTGTAAGAGCATGGTGGGGTAAGAGTGCCTGCAGGATTCTCTTAGCTGGAAGTGGTGGTGCCAGATGAGAAGCCGAGCCGGAACAGCTGATGCAGGAGTACTGCGGATGCAGGGCAGCGGATGCAGGACAGCAGGTGCAGGTATGCTGCAGATGCAGGGCAGTGGATGCAGGACAGCAGGTGCAGGTATGCTGCGGATGCAGAGCAGTGGATGCATGACAGCAGGTGCAGGTATGCTGTGGATGCAGGACAGCAGGCTGGAGCAGGGTCAGACAAGCCAGGTCATACACAGGAGAGCAATCGGCATAAACAGCAGCAAGAGAGTAGTCAGGGGGGCGTGGCCGGATGGTGAAGAGAGCAGTCGCATAGACACACAGCTCCGGCTCTCAACGACCATCCTGCAACTATCCTTGGTCCTAAATCCTCGTGGAAGGTATCATTCTGTTCCCCACGGCTGTGGGCACCCACCAGACTGGCTGACATGGTGAAATACGGGCCGCCGCGGCCCTTACACACAGCAGAACAACTGGCGCGGTTCCGGAGGCAAAATGCGCCGAGACACATGCAGGGCACTCAGACACGCTGCAGCCCTCCTCCTCAGCCATCCAGGACTCTGTAACAGGGGTGAGTGCATCAATTCCTGCTATATTCCGCACACATACAGAACCCCTGCAGAAACCAGAATCACAGCAATCTGCTGAGTTTAGCCAGGCTGTGGATTCCTCTCCTGCTGAGCCTACATTATCTACCATTATGCTGGCTATCCAGGATTGCAAGGCCTCCCTCTCCACTCAAATAGCTTCTATCCGTATGGACTTTTCATTATTGAAACAAGATGTCCAGAACCTCAGAGACCGCACAGGGGATGCTGAGGAACGGATTAGTACATTAGAAGATACTGTACACCCCATGTCTGTTACTATACGTGATACTACAAGTGAGATGGCGGCACTACGCGCTAAAATGGTCGATTTGGAAAATCGCTCTCGCAGGAATAATCTCAGATTTGTGGGATTTCCAGAACACGCGGAAGGTTCCTATCCTGAAAAGTTTCTTTATTCATGGCTGCGGGACATTTTTGGTAAAGACGCACCCTCATTCTCACATGTTATAGAGCGTGCACATCGTACTCCTCCTCGTCCCCCTCCAGTGGGTGCCCCACCACGCTCCATCATAGCACGTATCCTCAATTTTCAAGATAAAGTGGCCATCCTACGCCTGGCACGAGAAAAAGGCCCGCTCACATTTAATGGCAATAATATTTCTGTTTATCCGGACTTTTCTGCTGAAGTTAAACGCCAGCGGATCTCCTTCTCAGCAGTGAAGTCTAGATTGCGCACGGAAGGCCTCTCCTACGCCATGCTTTTCCCTGCTAAATTGCGCATTATACATGATGGCAGGGCTCATTTCTACACCAATCCCAAGGAGGCCATGAAGTGGCTGAATGATCAATATGGTGCAGCACACAGAAGCAGAGGAGACTGAAGTCACTCTTAACCTGCAAGGAAAGATCTACACCCTGCTATGCAAGCTACAGCGTCAACAGTCTGCATGTCTGTTCAATGTAAAAAAAAATTCTTTTTTTTTTTCTCTTCTCCCCCCCCCCCCTCTTGTTCCTGACCTTCATCTCTACAATCCAACCTGTATTGGTACGGTTTACATTTTATGGTAACCTGCATACCAAAACAATCATACCAGAACAATCATCCGGTCAACTTTTTCCACGTGAACAAACAGCTCATCTACCCTTCACCAGGACATGTCTACCAGAGGGCAAAGAAGAGGAAGGAAATTTTTATTTTTATTTTTTTTATTTTTCTTCTTCCCTCTTCCTCGGTCATTAGTTGGGAGCCTCACCAGACCCCACGTTACCCCCTTACCAGCTGGTGGCGTGGCCACGGTACAGTTTTTGACTTCCGCAGTTTCTAGTTAGGAAGGACTTCTAGTTTAGGGATCCAAAGCTTGCTATGTTTGGGATGGCTGAGCGGGGTGGGGGGCACAAAGGTTTAAAGAAAAAGGTGGTTGGGGTTTTTTTTCTTGTTTTCTGTTTCTTGTTTTTCCTTCTTTTTTTACTTTTTCCTTGTCAAAAGAAGTTTATTGAGTATACAATGTTATAAAGATACATAAAGTAAGTTTACAAGGATCTATAAAGTAAGCTCATTGTTTTACAGTAGGGTTTATATAGGTAAATAACATGAAATTTCAAATATTAAACATTGGGTTCACGTAAACCTAAATTAAAGATATATATAATTTCCTTAGTTACTTTTGTAGGTATTTAAATGATTTATACCTACTATACATATTGTTTACAAGTAGAGTGTATATAGGTCAAATAAATTCTGATAATGAGCTTTAATCGTAAGGTGGAGAAAAGAAAGAGAAAGAAGAAAAAGGGTTGAAAGGTAGAGGTATGGTCCACAAGGTTGTCCCGCTCGTCAGTTTATTATTCTTTTTAGTTCTCTTTGAAGCCTTAGAATGGGTGTCTCTGTAAGTCATTTAATCTGTTACCATGGCAACAGGACAGAGTCATTGAAGTTTGACAGGAACTGTTGTTTTATCCAAGGATGCCAAAGTTTTTCAAATTTTGGAATTTGATTTTGATCGATGGCTACCATCTTAGCATGGGACATTGTATTATTCATTCTGTGAATTGTTTCTGCTAGTACCAATGTAGGAGATTTCCATGCCTTGGCCACTGTTTGTTTTGCAGCCGTTATTAGTTGGATCATAAGTTTGAATTGAGAGAGTGTTAACCATTCCGGTTTTAGATTAAGTAAAGTTAAATATGGATCTGGTTGTATTATTTTTTTAAATATTTTAGATGCAATCACGAAGACTTCCTTCCAGAAGGTTTGGATTACTGGGCACGTCCACCATATGTGTAAATATGTGCCTATTTCTGGGCATCCTCGAAAACAAAGAGCTGAGGTATTAGGTGAATATTTTGCCACTCTAGCGGGTACAAGGTACCAGCGAGTTAGGACTTTATAATTTGTCTCCAGTGCTAAGATGTTGGGTGAAGATGACTTAGATGTGAGCCATATGTTAGACCAGTCCGTGTCTTCTAAAGTTCGTCCCAGGTCCTCCTCCCACCTCTGAACGTAAGAGGGTCTATTAAGATTTGCTACTCCATATAATTGATTATAAAGTGATGAAATTGTACCTTTAGCAAATGGATCTTTTGTACAGATTGATTCAAAAATGGATAATTGGGATAATGGTGTATCCCCCTTTAGGAATGGTGTATAGAAATTTTTGATTTGGAGATATCTAAATATCTCAGAGTTTGGTAGATCATATTTTTCTCTAAGCGATGGGAATGAAAGAAATGATTTAGATGCTATGAAGTCATTTAGTGTCTGAATGCCTGATGTTGTCCAAGCTTTAAAAGAATTTGGGTAGATCCATGCCGGATAAAAGGCCGGATTTCTGATAAAAGAAAGGAGAGGATTGTGTGGAGATTGTAACTGATATTTGGTTTTTAGTTTATCCCAGAGAGATAAGAAGTGTTTAGTTATGGGATTATGAATTTTAAAGCGGTCTTTAGGATCAAGCCATAATAAATTTGATATTAATAGAGGGTCATTTTCTGAAGCCTCTATAAATACCCATAATGGGATTTCCTGTTTTGCATGGTATTTGGACAGACTGGCCAAATGTGCTGCTCTGTAGTAGTTAGTAAAATTAGGGTATCCCAGGCCTCCTTTATTTTTGGGAAGATGTAGTGTGTGTATAGGTATACGTGGTTTAGAAGAGCCCCATATAAACGAAGTTGCTCTTTTTTGTACTATTCTCAAAAAATAGGAAGGAATTGGAATAGGGAGGACTCTGAATAGATAAAGCAATTTGGGTAGAATAGTCATTTTGATTGCATTAATCTTCCCTATCCAGGATAAAGGAAGTTGCGACCATTGTTTTATTAGATTTGTGATCTGTCTTAATACAGGAGGATAATTGGTTGAGAATAAATCAGAATAAGATGCTGTTAAATGAATTCCAAGATATGGGATTGATTTTTCTGCCCATGTGAATGGGAGTGCAGCCCTAGCCGGGATCAATTCCATGTTTGTGAGTGAAATATTAAGCACTAGGCATTTCTTAGGATTAATCATAAGGCCAGATAGGGCTGCAAATCCATCAAGAGCTGGTATTAAGTTAGGACCAGAGACCTGTGGTGATGATAGAAAAAGTAATATATCGTCTGCAAATATACATAATTTGTGTGTAATACCTCCTACTTCAATGCCAGTTATAGTTTGGTTTGTTCTGATGTATTGGGCCATGGGTTCGAGTATAAGGGCAAATAATAAGGGAGATAATGGGCAACCCTGTCGGGTACCTCTTTCGATAGTAAAGGCTTCAGATTTGTATCCAGCATATTTTATATAGGCTTTGGGTTTATTATATAATGCTTTGATCCATGTTAAAAAGTGGGGTCCAAAACCCCATTTTTGTAATGAATATTGCATATATTGCCAGGATACTGTGTCAAATGCCCTCTTAATATCGAGAGATAGAAAACATAAAGGGATTTTCCGTTTTTTAGCAATATGTGCCAATAACACTGCCCTGCGTATATTATCGCCTGCCTGTCTATTTGGCATGAAGCCTACTTGATCTCTATGTATTAATTTTTCTATAATGCTATTGAGGCGTTTTGCTATTATTTTTGCTAATAATTTAATATCGAGGTTTAACAGAGAGATAGGCCGATAATTCACACAGGAAGTATCATCAGAAAGGGGTTTTGGGATCATACAAACAATTGCCATTAGTGTTTCTTGCCGAAAAGAATGTCCATCTAGAAGTTTGTTAAAAGTTTCAGTGAGAATGGGAGAGAGTATTTCTGAGAATGTTTTATAGTATAAAGCCGAGTAGCCGTCTGGGCCTGGTCTTTTGTTAAGTTTTAGGTCTTTTATGGCGTTAGCAACTTCATCTATAGTTATAGGCTCATCCAAACTGCTTTTTTGATTCTGAGATAACTCAGGTAAGGTTATTTTTGAGAAGAAGGATTCAGCCTCTGTAGGATTAAATTCATTGTTTGTCTTGTATAAAGTTGCGAGATGTGAGTGAAATTTATGGACTATTTTAACTGGATTACAAGTGTAAACATTTTTTGATAATTTCAAACGTATTGGTTTGAAAGATTTGTTAGTTGAATTTAATGCTCGAGCCAAATATGTACCTGGTTTGTTTGTATTCATGTAGAAATTGTGTTTGGAGCATTTGAGAGATTTATCAACTGACTCAGTGAGAAATAGATCGTATTCCAATCTAGATTTTTCCAGATGAGATTTTGTACTCTGAGATGGATTATCTTGAAATGATATGTAGGCTGCATTAAAATTGAGTTCTAGTTTTTTTGCTAGATTTTTGCGTTCCCGTTTAAATAGTGCCATTTGTCTTTGTATTGTACCACGCAAGACAGGCTTATGAGCTTCCCACAGTGTTATTGGGGAGATGTCTGTTGTATTATTAATTGATATGTATTCCTTTAAAGCTTGTTCAATGGCCATCTGATGTAGTGGGTGTTTGAGCATTATGTCTGGTAAGTACCACGTTGGGTCATGCGCTTTTGGTATGGCTGAGGCTATAGTAGTGTATACTGCATTATGGTCAGACCACGGAATCGGAATTATATCTGATGCAATAATTTCTGGTATCATTCCTATTGTTAGAAAAATATGATCTATTCTGGTGAAGGTTTGATGAGGGTGCGAGAAATAAGTGAATTTCTTTTTCATTGGGTTACTTTCTCTCCATGAATCTACCAGATTGTATTTGGAAAGAAGTTGAGAAAAAGGTAATCTAGAGGTTATTTTGGATGGTGTAAAAGGTGATTTATCTAGAAATGGGAGGAGGACCTGGTTCGAATCCCCACACATTATCACTGTTCCTATTTTGTGTGTATTAATCACTTGTAATATATGTGAGAGGAATGGTGTAGGTTGTTTGTTAGGAGCGTAGTAGGAAATCACCGTGATTGCTGTATCCATTATATAACCCATGAGTATCAGGTATCTACCTTCTGGGTCTTTAATTTCTGATGATAAGGTGAATGGTGTGGATCGGTGAAATGCAATTAGAGTTCCCCTTTGCTTGGTACAGGCAGAAGCCGTGTAAATTTGTTGATAAAAAGGAGAAATATATTTTGGAGTAGAATCTTTGGTGAAGTGTGTTTCTTGGAGGCATACTATGTGAGCCTTCTTGTTATGGAAAGTACGGAAGGCTTTGGTCCTTTTTTGAGGGACATTTATTCCCTGAACATTCAGGGAAAGTATATTCAGTGGTGCCATGTCAATAGATCAAATAGTTTTGACTTACTTTTTGTTCTGCAGAGCTGACTCCGCAGATCAACCTGTGTGGACTGAAGAGATGAATAGATAGAAAAGAAACCAGTGAATTCTGGAGTAAAGAGTAAACAAAAAACATAGGAGATTAGATGATACATTGTATAAATTATTTTTTGCAAGTAATCACAATTTACCCGTGAAAGAGAATAAATATCTCTCTCAGGGGAATAAGTGCCTTCGTCACACTCCCACATAATATGGTTGGGAGAATGAGGAGGGCTAATGGGGGTACACGGATCTTCCGCTTACAGGAGAGAAGTGCTATGTCAAAAGACATCAAAATGATGTTTCATTAATTGGAGTGCAGAATATAGTTTTTGTTGAAATTATTTATTCCAGGGTGGTTGTATATGGTTAGTCTTGCCCTAGGCTAAATAATTCAGTTAGAAAGGTACTGTTAATGACTTTGGTATTGATGAAGATAGTTTGAATTATTTTGGGATTTTAACCCTTTTAGAGTAAACAATTACATATTTTATTCATATGTAACTGTTTAGATATGTTAACTCATAAAATTGAGGTTGTATTGCTTCAGATTAGAATAAACAAAAACATAATTCTAGGAACTAGTTAGGTAATATATTTGTTTAAGAAAAGAAAGAAAAAGCTTCCATTACTTCTGGATTATTGAACATATTTGTCCTAAAAAGTAATAAATCTATTGTTATTACCTGATAATATATAACTGAACAAGAATTTCCTTATTTCACTTATATATTCTAAGGCTATATGAATCAGAAGTAATAAGAAATATAACTGGAATGTAACATGATCCCACACAGTGTGTGACTATCAGAATGCAGTTACATTCAGTTATAAATATAGTTTTTTTATAGAGAACCATCTCTTAGTATAATAAATGAAGAGATATCAGGAATTAGGATGTCAGTCCATTGAATCTTCTTGGTCCATGGATGATGTGGCATAACGGCCTCTTTTGTGAGAATGATGATTCCCATTTTGTTCTGAAATTTTCTGGGTGCTGCCTGAAGGTGAAGATGATGCCATTCTTCTGCGTGTGGGAGAGTTGCTGCTTGTGGGTTCTGTCAGATTTAATTTTTTTTTTGTTTACAAACGATTTTTATTATGCAAAAGGTCAAGGTATAAAACAATTACAATGATGGTACAGGTATACATACAAATATCTTTAACAGTGAATGTTTTACAGGAAATAAAAAAGGGTTATGGTTATTCAGATTAAATATTGCACAGTGTCATAAATATGCCAGTTATCATGGAGGGAAGAAGGAAGGGCAATTACGTATGTGTTAAGGAGAGGAGGTGAGGAAAATTAAATAGAAATTTTTCTAAATCAGAGAGGTGGTGTCCCAGAGGGTCCACTTTTTTTGATAAAGAGGCATAGAGTCATATAACGTGTGGTGAATTTTTTCAGAAAGTCTGATGTTCGACATGCGGTTGAGAATTTGTGACCAAGGTACCGTAGTGGAGCGCCAATTGAAGGCTATAGCCCAATGAATGGAGCTGAGAAATGTGTGGATTAGCCTTGTGCTAGTCATTGGAATATCCTGTATAGGGGAGAAAAGAAGACATATTTGGGGTGTAAGAGAAAACTTCCTACCGGATATTTTTTCAATGATTATGCTAGCCTTATGCCAGGTGCTTTTTATATGGGGACAATCCCAAAAGATATGTAAAAGTGTACCCTGAGAGGGGCAACCCCTAAAGCAGAGTGGGGATAGTGAGGGATAGAATGAGTTAAGTTTAGCGGGGGTAAGATACCATCTATAGAGCAATTTGATGGATGATTCTCTGATCGAGGTTGTTTTGGAACATTTATGGAGATTTGTAAAAATAGTATCCCATTGATCAGGAGTAAATGAGGTATTTAGATCTGATTCCCATTGTAGCATGGGGTGTGACTTCTCAGGCATGTTGGTCTCATTTAAACTTTTATATATTCTGGAGATTAAACCACTATCACGGGGGAAAGAGATACAAATTTGCTCAAATTGTGTATAGGGGGGATGAAGTGTAAGTGAATGATATTTCTGATAGAATTGTCTTATATTTGTATAGTTCTCTAGTTCAGAAGGTGGAAAATCATATTTTATTTGTAGACTGGAGAAAGTGAGGAATGAATTGTTGTGGAAGAGCTATTTTAAATGTGTTAGGTTATGTGACTTCCAATTCGTTAGAGAGTTTTGATCTTGAGCTCTGTCTGGGAGGGGGAAACGAGGGTCACCTAGAAAGGAGGCCAAGGGGGGAATGTCAGAAGATAATTTGAATTTAGAGGCTTGTCTGTTCCATAGTTGAAGGGTGTGAGTGACAATGAAATTTAGGGGTTTAATTTTTTGTGGTGGGATAGTCTTGGACCAGAGAAGTCCTTGTAGATTGTAGGGTAGGACAGATTCTTCCTCGAACCGGAGCCAAGGGATTTGAAGTGAGGGGGCATACCATTGGGCTAATTGGGTAAATCTGGCCGATAGATAATAAAGCCAAAGATTAGGAATGCTGAGGCCTCCTTTTCCTTGGGGTCTAAACATAAGGGAATAGCTGAATCTGGATTTCTTGTTTAGCCATATGAATTTGTTGATCTCTCTCTGTAAGGAATCTAATGTTTTTTTATGTAGAATAATAGGAAGGGCTCTGAAAAAAAATAAAAGCTTGGGTAGTATCATCATTTTTACAGCCCTGTCAGATTTAATTTTAAAAGGGTTTGTTGTAGTTCATCTGCTGATCTGCTTCTGTAAATTGTACCTTGGTAGTTAAATCTGACTGAAAAGGGGAAGCCCCATTGATACATAATGTTGTGGCGTTGCAGTTACATTAGTTGGGGTTTCATGGATCGTCTTTTAGTAATAGTAAGTTGGGATAGGTCAGCAAAAATTTGATAATTGTTTCCTTGAAAATTAAGTTCCTTTTTTTCTCTTGCAGCAATTAGTATTTGTTCTTTCGTTCTGTAATAATGAAATTTTGTGATTATATCACGTGGGGGTCCATCTTTCTTTTTGGCTGTGAGGGCTCTGTGTACTCTGTCCAGTTCTAAACGTTCAATAGGGATATCTGGCTTTAGTTCTTGTAATAGAGCAGTAATAGTAGATTGCAGGTCTGTCACAGTTTCAGGTATTCCCCTTATGCGCAAGTTTGAACGTCTGGCTCTATTTTCGTAATCTTCGAGCTTAGTTTGAAGTATTAAATTCTCTTTTTTTAATTGTTCCAATTCTGTTATATTTACTTGGGTTGTAATTTCAATTTCATCCATTTTTATTTCTAAGGCTGCAGTGCGGTTTCCCAGCTCTCTTATTTCTTTGGTTAGGCTTTTTGTTATTTGGTCTGAGGTTTGTTTTAAAGCCTTATGAAGCATCTTTTCAAATTGTAATAATATTACTGGGGATACTGAGGAGGCTTGTGGAGAAGTTTGTGAGAGGATTTGTTCTGTATCTGACTCAAATGGAGAGTCTTGCTGTGACATTTTCTGTCTGTGAGAGCGCCCTGGTGCTGTATATTGTGAGGTGACTGGAGCTGCTTCAGCTGCAGTGAGTGCCTGTGAGCTCTTTGTGAGGTGATTTTTATTTCTGCCACGGTTTCCTCCCAGTACCATATTTCCTGCCCAAACTTTCACAGTTTGTTCCTTGGGGCAAAAAGGTTCAAATGGATACCTTTTGAGCCTGCAGGCTCCGCTTTGTCCTTCTCTTCTCTCCTCAGCGGTGTGGAGCTCTAACAATGCATGTCTGCTCCGCTAGGCTCCGCCTCCTGCCCCCCCCTTTTTTTACTTTTTATGTCCTTTTTAACACACCTATACCATTTGCTAATGGAGAGTCATCAAAAGCATACCGGGTTATCACATATAGTGGTTCATTAATACCTCTGTTGTCATTTATATGTCTAATTTTTTTTCTAAAACAAAGAAGGGAAAAATTTTCCTGGTCCATGTTACCTTATCGGCAGACCCACGCACTTTTTGGTCATGTGCTTGTGTGTGCTTCAGGTGGCACGGCCTACCTACTTATATTGATACTAATTTAGAGGTTTACTTATGCATCTTTATTATTATATGTTTTATTATGGCACAACCCCTTAGGATAGTCTCCTGGAACACTAGAGGCCTGAATGCACCTCAGAAAAGATCCTTGTTTTTTTCTGTGTTAAAAAAATGTCACCCTCACATTATTTGCCTCCAGGAGACTCACCTGACAGGTTCTAAGACAAGGGCCCTAAAACGCCCATGGCTATCCAAGTTATATCATGCTACTCATACTAATTACTCAAGAGGTGTATCTATACTCCTGGCTAAATCTCTTCCAGCTGAGTTAATTAGCGTTAAAACAGACCCAGAGGGGAGGTTTATTGTTCTTATATTACAAATTTCTACTATGATCTTCACATTGGTGAACATCTATGTTCCCCCTCCATTCTCAGTAGAAGTACTCTCTAAATTATCCCTTCACTTACTGAATAGGCCCTCGGGCCCTTTGCTCTATGTAGGGGATTTTAATGCAGTCCTGGACCCAACGGTGGATCGCCTGGGTGGGGGAGGCAGATCTTTCCCCTCCTTTGTAGACTGGGCCCAGGTCCATGGTCTGACCGAGGTGTGGAGATGGAAACATCCGGATGAACGCCAATTTTCCTGCCATTCGGATTCCTTTAATACTATGTCTAGGCTGGATATGGCTTTTGCGTCGACGGAGACCCTTCCCGTTGTCTCCGCTGTCTCATACCTGCCCAGAGGAGTTTCCGATCATGCCCCCTTGTCTGTGTCCCTTCTCATCCTTCCAGGTTTGGGACCTGCTTTATGGCGCCTTAACTCATTCTGGCTGGAAGACGAGATGGTACAGGGTGAGTGTAGGATAAGTATTTCTAACTACTGGAAGCATAACTTAGATAAGGTAGATCCCTCCACGGAATGGGACGCATTTAAGTCTACATTGAGAGGCACCTTTATGTCTATTACAGGAATTTTACGTAAAAATAACAAGATGCGCACTGAAGAATTAGAAAATGCTATGGTATGTGCGGAATCTGCTTATGCCTCTAACCCTACCTCTGACACTAGGGAGACATGGTTACAGAGCCGCAGGGAATATGAAATTCGTTTGCTAGATCTCACACAAAAACGCATGTTGTATGTTTCACAAAAGTCGTTTGAATATGGTAACAAAGCAGGACGTCTCTTGGCATATCTGACCAAATCTGACCATACCCCCATTTCTATACCACGAATCCTTACTACTCAAGGTACAATTAGTGACAACCCAGGAGATATCCTAGACTCCTTTCTAAACTTTTACAGAAAACTGTACACTTCCAGGGTTGACTATGATGATTCCCAGTTGTCTGACTATCTGGCTGACATGTCCCTCCCCTCCCTGTCAGAAGAGGGACGGGACATGTTGGAGGAGCCTATCAAGGTTGAGGAGATTGCAGCAGCGGTCTCCCAAATGCCTGCACATAAAACCCCTGGAACTGATGGTTTCCCGACCGAATGGTATGCTAAGTTCAAGGACCTCCTATCTCCCCTCCTTCTCTGAACCTATAACAAAGCCCTAGAGACTGGAATTCTTCCCCCATCGATGAGGGAAGCCTTGATAGTTCTTCTGTTAAAACCCCGAAAAGACCCACTTTACTGTGAATCTTATCGTCCAATTTCTCTTATAAATGTGGACGGTAAGATTCTGGCCAAAATATTAGCAAACCGTTTAAATACTGTGGTTACATCCTTGGTTAATAGTGACCAGGGTGGATTTATCCCTGGCAGGTCTACTAGAATGAACATACGCAGACTGTTCCATAACTTGCAATATCCACATGACTGCCCTTCTACACGTGTTATTGTGTCCTTAGACACCTGTAAAGCATTTGACAGTGTGGAATGGCCGTACCTTTTTCGGGTGCTACAGAAGTATGGTTTTGGTCCCCGTGTGATAGCATGGATAAAACTTCTGTACACCTCCCCAACGGCTAGGATAAGGGTTAACTCATCTACTACTGATCCCTTCCCAATTACTAGGGGCACTCGACAGGGGTGCCCATTGTCGCCCCTGTTGTTTGCCCTAGCCATGGAGCCGCTTGCAGTTCGCATTCGCTCCTCCCCTATAATTAAAGGCCTCCCAATTGCAAATATAGAGGAGCGCATTTCTCTTTATGCAGATGATACACTGGTGTACCTGGCAGATGCTAATGAGTCTCTGAGGGCTTTACTGGAGGAGGTCAACACCTTTGGGGACTATTCTGGATTCCGGGTTAACTGGGACAAGTCCAGTCTTTTTCCTTTGGATGTGAATGACCCTCCTCGGGTGCACCCGGACTCTAAGCTTCAGGTGGTGTCTTCCTTTAGATATCTTGGGGTGTTGGTTCAGGCCCCCTTATCTTTATATGCTACTAATAATCTTGACCCCTTGCTGACCCGCCTCCAGGAACAAACTAAACAATGGATGGATTTGCCATTAGACCTCATGGGGAGGGCCAATATTCTTAAAATGATTTATTTACCCAGACTGCTTTATATCCTCTCTAACTCCCCATATAAAATATCCAAAGCTACTTTCAAATGCATAGATGTGATATGTACTTCTTTCCTGTGGAGGGGCGGATCCCCCAAAGTGGCACTGGAGACCTTGAGATTGCTGGCCCATCTGGCAGGGCCGGCGTTCCCTAACTTTTTCCTTTACTACATGGCATCGCAATTGGTGCACATACATGACTGGATGAACCCAGATCCAGCTAATGCCTGTACTGCCACAGAAGGGGCTATCGCATCCTCCCATGAGACCTTACATAGCATAATATATAGAGGCCAGGTCCCAGACCGCCCCGGAACTTCTCTACTTTCAGTCTCCCTCTCCCTGTTTAAATATATTACCACCAAAATATCGAAACATTCTTGGTTGAAATCCCCTAATAACCCCTTGTGGTTTAATCCCAATCTGCAAGAATTATACTCTTTTCCAGATGCCAATAGTTGGTATTCAAAGGGGGTTAAATATCTATGTCACTTATATACTACACAGGGCTTCAAAACCTTCTCTCAGTTGAGTACAGACTTTGATTTACCAAAATCACATTTATTTTATTATTATCAACTTAGACATGCCATACATACCCAATTTGGTACCTTAGATGATATTACTGACCTGCCCCCACTGGAAAAACTACTTAGGCAACCAGAACCCTCCAAATTAGTTTCCACCTACTACGCAGCTTTAATGACTGACTCTAATCCTAGGTTTCACAGAGCACAGGAGAAGTGGGAGACATTGGATATTGATATGGTAAACGACGACTGGACAGAATTTAGTGACACATATAAAACCTCTGTTATTATGACCGTATCATACAAGTTAAAATTTTTCATCAAACCCACCTCACTCCAGCCAGACTGTGTAAAATGGGTCTCTTGCCATCAGATGTCTGTTTCCGAGGCTGTGGCCAGGAAGCAGACTTCTTACATTGCTTCTGGTTATGCCCGATAGTCAGGGACTTCTGGGAAGAAGTGGGTGCCTTTATTTCAACTGTGTTGGGCTTTCCTAACATAATTCACCCTAAGAACTGCTTGTTGGGAGTATTTGGAGATTTACATATACCATCACATACCAAGAGATTGCTCCACATTCTTTATTTTTATGCTAAAAAAATCTATTTTACTGTCCTGGAAAGGTGCACAGGCCTCTTTGCAGTCCCTCTGGTTAAAACTTATCAATGACTCCATTCCATTATACAAATTAACCTTTGAAATTCGCAAAAGAAATAAAACCTTTCATAAAATTTTGGGGAAATGGTTGGCAAGTCCGCTAACTCTTTCTAAAAATTGAATACAATTGATCATTGACGGGCCGTGCCACAGGGACCCTCAATACCAGGTCCATTAATATGGTTATGTCGTGTAAAAGTGCATATATTTGACTGTTGCTATTATCAATATCTCAACTCTCTTGAAACGAAATGACATACTTACAATGATTTGTGTGATCTACCTACTAATTGAACATCACTTTTGTACACTGAATGGATCAGATATTCATGTGTGTTTTGTTTTTGTTTTGATTTATTTCATTTGTGCCTGTTTTGTGTCTGTTGGTTTGTGTTGAACCTAAAACCAATAAAAATATCTTTAAAAAAAAAAAAAGAGAGTAGTCAGGCTGGGTTTGGCAACAGGTAATCAGGCCGACAGACAGGAGGAAGCAGGGTCAAACAAACCAAAGGTCAGGACTGGAGAAAGTAACATAGTCAGGAATCGCTCACAGAAACTTGTGTTGGGCACTGGAACAGGCCCTGCTGTGAAATATTATATCAAAAGTTGTAATTACATGCCCCTGTTAAACAGGGGCAGAAAAATCGGGCCTTGGGTGGTGGTGGTGCCACAACACCGCCATGCATGATGGTGGGGCTACGGAAGGAGAGACTGTGGACAAGGAGTCGGTGGAATAGGCCACTTTGGCAGCTGCGTTGGAAGGCAAACTACTCTGAGCCTGGGTGACAGAGGATGAGGAGGATGAGCTTTGTTATCCACTCCACCAACACTTCTGCATGTTTTGGCTCAATAACACAGCCAGCAGCAGCAAAAAAGGACAAGCGTGCCACACGGCCACCTGCAGAGGATGCACTATGTCCACGACCACTACTGTTGACTGTAGACACAGAGGCTGCTTGCCCTCTTTTAGTGGCCTGTAAGTGTCTGCAACTCCTTGGTGGCCTTCCGGACATGATGTATTTTTTGTTTTGCAACACCACACTATACTGTATTAGATACTGTGTACACCACCTGAAGTGTATTAGAAAGTGAGACCCATAGGAGAGAATGGACGCAGGGGCTGCATGACTATGGGAGGAACAGGGGTCAAGTAACTGTCAGTCAGGTCAGTGGTGGGGGCACGAAGTCATCTCTTACCTGATTGGAGGTAGGAAGCAGATGGGGCAGGGTCCAGAGGCTTGGGGTCCGGTGTAGGGGGTGGATTCTTCATCATTCAGAGAAGTTGGAGAGGAGACATCTTCTAGGGACACCCTTGCTGATCACCTGCAGGTTAGAGAAATAGGGAGATGAGTGATCTTGATGCCTTGCTGGCTCAGGTCAGGGCCGCAGCGGTCGAGCGGGGCCCTCAGTGGCTGCAACAGCAGCTATCTGATGTGCTTGGGGGGTCGGGAGCTTCCCCCTCACCTGCCCCTTCTCCCCCAGGGCGAAAACGAGCCAGGAAGGTGCGCCCTCCGGAGCGCCTGAGCCCATCTCCTGTCCCACGGGCTCAACAGGCTAGAAGGAGCCCCTATCCCAGGGACCCTCCAGGGCTTGCTGCCGGGCTGCATCCTATCAGTTCCGGTGGGGGCCCTGGGAGGAATCCTACCCCCCGGCGCTCTCCTATAGCTCGCAACACAGGCCGGAGCAGGCGGCAGCCATCCCCCCCCCCCGCATTGATGTCACGGTGGGGAGGACGGCTCGGCGTGGGAGAAGCAGCGGTGTCAGCGGTGGGGGGCGGACTTACCCCTCAGCTGCCCAGAGCGATGTGGAGCCACATGTCCGGAGGATTATCACTGGGGGGGTGCTGCCATCGTCCCCCGCCAGCCGCAGACGCAGGGCTCCGGAGCGTTCGGCTCCCTCCACAGCCGCTGCACAGAAGAGGATTCAGCATGAGAGAGGAACAGACACGAACGGCAGGAGGGTTGGAGCGCCCTCTGCTGGTTCGCCAGTGGGATCGCAGGCCGGGAGCAGTACAAGTCTTCAAGCTGGGGGACACGCCCCCTTAAAGAGACAGCGCGTCCCTGCTGCAGCTGGGGGTACTACAGTGCCCAGCAGCTCTTCGGGGGTGAGAACTGTACCTGGGGCAGAAGAGGAGGCTTCCGGGAGCCCAGGTGAAGAGTCGTCGGTGCGAGGGAGGCAGGGGACGTCGCCGCGGCAAGATTCTTCGGCTGAGTCCGGCGAGATTACCAGCGCAGATGATGATGATGATCGGTCAGTCGGGAGGCGTCCTGCCTTGAGGAGTCAGCTGGGATCCGGACAGACGGCTAGTCGTGTGGCGGTGCGGCTGCAGCCTGGTAAGTCGCCAATTTTACCTATACTTAGTAGTCAGGTGGGGGGGGGTGCAGTGGGGGTTTCTGCGGGGGCTGGTACAGGTGGATCAGGAATTGTGGGGGGAGATGCGGGTGCCGCGCCGGTTTTGTCCACATTTTTTGCAGGTTTTCGGGATTTGTTGGCTCGTTTCGACCCGGCGGGAACTCCTAGCACATCTCAAGGGCCTGTTTGGGCATGGGCTCCGGCTGCCTTGGGCGGGATCTCTAGTTTTCCCACCACGGTTCCCTCAACGGGGCCGGTGGCGGTCTCGGGGGCAGGGGCGTCCCCCGGTGATAGCGTAATGGCCGCGTTGCAGACAGAAGTGACTGGGGCGGACGCGAGTAAAGGGAAGGAGTCTGCTGAGGATAAGGTGCGGTTGGCGGATGCGGCGAAGTGCGAAATTTACGTGTGCTTCGAGGGCCCACTGGGGGTCCATTTGAAGCCAGACGTACGGGAAAAAATTTGGAAAGGGGAATATGTTGAAATATTCTCTCTTTTGCCACTGGAAAAATGTAATATTGACAAAGGGAAGGCAGACGAAAGCAAGAAGGAGGAGGAAGAGAAGCGTCGCTGGAGGCTTATTCCGCGCACTTTTGCGAATTGGCTTCAGGCGTTTGCCATCTTGGCTAGCGTGATTGGCGAAAAAGCGCCGGAGAATTGTTCTCCGCTTTTTTGTTATCTGGATGCCATTGGGGAGGCTTATCGGGTTTATGGGGGTGTTGCTTGGTTGCGTTATGACGAGCAATTCCGACAGCGCAAAGCCTTGCGTCCGGGCTTGCGTTGGGATCATAAGGACATTGGGCTTTGGATGAAGCTTATGTCCCAAGCACGGGTGTCGGGACAGCCCTTTCTTGGGGGGGGCGGCGGTTCAGGTACCGCTGGACAGTCGGCCTCACAACGAAAAGCAATTTGTTGGCAGTATAACGAGGGGTCGTGCCGTTTTGGCACGAACTGTCGCTTCCGTCACGAGTGCTCTGGTTGCGGGGGCTCCCACAGTTATGCCAAGTGTTTTAAGAAGGGATAGTCCCAACCCGCTGAGTCGGCTTCAAAAAGGGAAGACGCCGGTAAACCTCCCCGCGATGGTGCCGTATCTAGATAGGTATCCGCGGAGGGAGGTGGCACGTTTTTTAGCTGATGGTTTTGCCCATGGTTTTCGGATCCCGTGTTCGGGGCCAGTGACCCCGTCGCCTTGGCACCAAAACTTAAAATCAACCCGCCAATTTCCACAGGTTGTTTCTGACAAATTGGCGAAGGAGGTGGAACTCGGGAGAATGGCTGGACCATTCGAGCACCCCCCCGTGTCGTCCTTACACGTGTCCCCCTTGGGGGTTGTCCCCAAAAAGGAACCCAACAAATTCCGGTTAATTCATCATTTGTCGTATCCAAAAGGGACGTCGGTGAATAATGCGATTTCTCCGGATTTGGCTGCGGTGTCGTACACCTCTTTTGATGCCGCAATTCGTTGGGTTCAGAAGTTGGGCCAGGGTTCATTGATGGCAAAGACGGATATTGAATCCGCTTTTCGCTTGCTACCAGTGCACCCGGACAGTCAGCATTTGCTGGGTTGTCGTTGGGAAGGGCAGTTTTATCTTGACCGGTGTCTTCCGATGGGCTGTTCCATTTCTTGCGCATATTTTGAGGTCTTCAGCACCTTCGTGGAATGGGTGGTTCGGGAGGAGACTCAGTTGAGGTCGGTGCTGCACTATCTCGATGATTTCCTCTGCATTGGTCCTCCGAATTCTTCAGTCTGCTCAGTAATGTTGCACACTTTGGAATCTATTGCGACCCGTTTTGGGATTCCCTTGGCGCCGGGTAAAACGGAAGGTCCTTCCACGGTCATACAATTTTTGGGCATTATCATTGACACGCGTCTCATGGAATGTCGGCTCCCGAGCGACAAACTGGAAGACTTGCGTCAGGGGGTGGCGGAGGCGCTGGCGGCAAAGAAGGTGAGACTTAGGCAGTTGCAGTCGTTATTGGGTAAGCTTAATTTCGCCTGCCGCATCATGCCTATGGGACGCATCTTTAGTCGTCGTCTCTGTGCTGCTACCGCGGGGGTTCTTATGCCGCATCACTTCATTAGGCTTTCAAGGGAACTGAAGGCTGACCTGAGGGTTTGGGAAAAATTTTTGGTCACGTATAATAGCAGGTCATTATGGATGGCCTCTGTTGTGGCAGCCTCCGACATTGACATTTTCACGGATGCGGCGGGTAGTTCGGGCTTTGGGGCGCGGCGGCGTGGCCCGAGGAGTGGAGTGTGGCGGGGTTCTTGCGTAACTTAGTGTTGAGATTTGGGGCTCCAAATTTCAGGACCGGCGGGTCTGTTTTCACTGCGACAACTTGGGGGTGGTGGAGGTAATATCGAGCTTGTCAGCTTCTTCGCCGCCGGTGGTGCGATTGCTGCGTCACTTGGTTTTACGGTGTTTAAGTTTGAATTGTCTTGTACAAGCTGTTCATGTCCCGGGTGTTTTGAATTCCATTGCCGATTCTTTGTCTCGTTTTCAGTGGACAAGGTTTCGAAGTTTGGCGCCGGAGTCGAAGCAACTGGGGGTTCCTTGTCCAGACAGGCTGTGGAGACTGGCATTGGAGTAACGGAGGAGCTGTTACGTCGATCGGTGACCGGGGATACATGGGCAGCGTACTCGTCGGTGTGGGGTGAGTGGTCTAACCTGGTAAGTTCGGTTGGGAGGAATGTTTCACAACAGGAGCACTTGGCTTTGCTGCTGTACTTTATTGGGAATGGGTTTGTGCAGGGCACATCGGTGTCGAAAATGAACAAGAGTTTAGCTGCCTTAGCCTTTTTCATTCGGAGTCAAGGCCTGACGGATGTGACGAAGAATTTTAGGGTGCGCCAGGCCATGAAGGGGTTCCGGAGGGGGCGAGTGCAGCCGGATTCTAGGCGCCCGGTCTCGTTTGATTTGCTTCAGGAGTTGGTGGGGCTGTTGCCAGGGGTTTGTACTTCTAATTATGAGGTGAGGCTGTTCACGGTGGCTTTTGCATTAGCATTTTTCGGGGCGTTGCGTATTGGGGAGCTGGTGAGCAAGAACAGGTCTGGGGCCGGGGGGGTTACAATTGAACGACGTGACAATGTCAGGGGAGTGTGTTCAGATTCATATTTGTAAGTCTAAAACGGATCAGTTGGGAAAAGGAGTTTCTGTGTCATTGTTTCGGGTACTGCCGGCATCTGTTTGTCCGGTTTCTTCGGTGCAACGGTATCTTGAAGCGAGAGGGTTGGGGTCGGGGACCTTTTTATTGCACGAAGATGGTTCATCCCTGTCGCGTTTTCAATTTTTGTCCGTTTTCTGACGTTGTTTAAAGCAGGCGGGTAGGGAGGTTTCACAGTTTAAAACTCACTCCTTTCGTGTGGGGGCAGCCACAGAAGCGGCCAGGTGGGGTTTGGATTCCCAGGTAGTGAGACGGATAGGGAGGTGGGAGTCAGATCGTTTTAAGATTTATGTTCGCCCTCACCTGCTTTGAAGTGTCATTGTGTGTTGTGCATGGTTCTATGTTCCTTTTTGTTTCCTTTCAGGTCTTCCTCCTGGTCTGGTGTGGATCCTGGGGGATTCATATGTTTTCTGGGGGGCTGTTCGGGCAGATGTCCGACCGGATGGGAGACAACTGGGCATTTCACGGAGTGAGGCTGTCCTAAAATGGTTAGGGATTCGTGGAATGATGTGGGGCCAGGTTATCCCGGAATTCCATTATTTTTCCAGAGTTGACAGGCCACCGAATGTGGTAGTTCTCCAGGCAGGGGGCAATGATTTAGGGGTGCGTGCAGCCAGGGATTTGGCGAGGGATATAAAGTTTGATGTTTTGCGCCTGTTACGTGATTTCCCTGGCTGCATCATAGTATGGTCCTATATTGTGGCGAGAAAGAGGTGGCGTTTCGCCCGCTCCGTAGTCCGAGTGAACAAAGCCAGAACCAAGTTGAACCGGGAGATTGGGAAGTTTGTGGCCAGGTTGGGAGGTATAGTGGTCCGACACAGGGAGTTGGAGGATCAGTCTGTTCACTATTGGAGAGATGACGGTGTTCATTTAAATGCTGTGGGTATAGACATCTGGTCCCTTGGCCTTCAGGAAGGGGTGGTTTGGGCTTTGCAGGTGTGGAGGGATTCGCTTGAATTAGGTTTTCAATCAAGCTCATGTGGCGGTTCTTTGGGGGGTCAGTGAAAATTTTGCATGGTCACAGGATTAGTGGGGCCCATCTAAGGATGGCGCTTTCCTTTGGTTAGCGGTGGTTCTCCCAGGAGATAAGTCCCCTGGGGGAAGGAAATATGGAAGTTGGTGTGATGTCCGAGCGTCCTCGAGCCAGTTGGGGCACAGCTGAGGATATATACCATTAAAGTCATTAAAGTGTGCCTTTTTTAATACACCCAAAGACCTCTTGCTGTTGGATATTATTTTTGTTCTTACGGGTATGTGTTACGTGTTTTCACGTTATGTTATTTATTATTTGGTTAATAAATGGGGCTGCTGTGGCCTTTTAAAACCCATGTCACGCGGTCTGTGTCTTTAATCTAATGGTAAGGACCCAAGGTTGACGAATCCTTTAGTCAAGTGAGACCCATAGGAGAGAATGGACGCAGGGGTTGCATAACTATGGGAGGAACAGGGGTCAAGTAACGGTCAGTCAGGTCAGTGGTGGGGGCACGAAGTCATCTCTTACCTGATTGGAGGTAGGAAGCAGATGGGGCAGGGTCCAGAGGCTTGGGGTCCGGTGTAGGGGGTGGATTCTTCATCATTCAGAGAAGTTGGAGAGGAGACATCTTCCCACCCTCCCGCCCTTGTGTTAGGGGTTAGCATGCTGGACAGGTTGAGGGAGTGTTGGTATTTAAGGATGGGGAAAATGTTTTGTTACATGTTTTGCTTTTCAAAAAAAAAAGAGAAGGAACAAGAAAAAAAAAAAAAAAAAGCAACAACTATATTTATGGTCATGGTATAATTTCATGTTAAGGTGTACTGTTCAATTTTGTCGCAGCAGTCGGCAGTTCAAGGGGTCTTTGGGGGGTCAGTGAAAATTTTGCATGGTCACAGGATTAGTGGGGCCCATCTAAGGATGGCGCTTTCCTTTGGTTAGCGGTGGTTCTCCCAGGAGATAAGTCCCCTGGGGGAAGGAAATATGGAAGTTGGTGTGATGTCCGAGTGTCCTCGAGCCAGTTGGGGCACAGCTGAGGATATAGACCATTAAAGTCATTAAAGTGTGCCTTTTTTAATACACCCAAAGACCTCTTGCTGTTGGATATTATTTTTGTTCTTACGGGTATGTGTTACGTGTTTTCACGTTATGTTATTTATTATTTGGTTAATATTTGGTTAATAAATGTCACGCGGTCTGTGTCTTTAATCTAATGGTAAGGACCCAAGGTTGACGAATCCTTTAGTCAAGTGTACAATGGCTGCACTATATTGTATACTGTGTACACCACTATAAGTGTAGTAGAAACTGTACACACTGCATTAGATACTGTGTACACTGCCTGAAGTGTATTAGAAACAGTACACCATGGAATGCACTGTAGCTATAGGCTACACTGAATGCAGAGTATATATATATATATATATATACATATATATCCTAGACTGTATATATATATATATATATATATATTTATATGACGTCTGTTAGAAACTGTACACACTGTATTAGATACTGTGTACACCGCCTGCACTGTATTAGCAACTGTACAACGGCTGCACTGTATTATATACTGTGTACACCACCATATTAGAAACTGTGCACACTGTATTAGATACTGTGAACACCGCCTGCACTGTATTAGCAGCTGTACACCACGGAATGCACTATAGATTTAGGCTACACTGAATGCAGATTATATATATACACAAGACTGTATTTATATATTAATATACTGCCAGCACTGACTGAATATCGAGTAAACACTGAATATATAGTCTATGGTAAATGCAGAGTATATATACATTATCTCACAAAAGTGAGTACACCCCTCACATTTTTGTAAATATTTTATTATTTCTTTTCATGTGACAACACTGAAGAAATGACACTTTGCTACAGTGTAAAGTAGTGAGTGTACAGCTTGTATAACAGTGTAAATTTGTTGTCCACTCAAAATAACTCAACACACAGCCATTAATGTCTAAACCGCTAGCAACAAAAGTGAGTACACCCCCAAGTGAAAATGTCCAAATTGGGCCCATTAGTAATTTTCTCTCCCCGGTGTCATCTGACTCATTAGTGTTACAAGGTCTCAGGTGTGAAAGAGATAATAAAATATATATATTAGATTGACTGTATATATATATATATATCAAATAAACTGCCACTAATTGAATAACCTGAATAATAATAACTGCCACTAACTGAATAATCTAACTCAAGCTATCTCTCTATCTACGCCAACAACACTACACACGGCCGCTCTGTAAGCAGCCTTATATAGTGTGGGGCATGGACTTAGTCACCCTGGGCCATGATTGGCCAAAGGCTCCCTCAGCAGAGCGCGCTGTGATTGGCCAAAGCATGTAGGTCAGGTGCAAGCTTTGGCCAATCATCACACAGCAATGCACTGTGATCTCGCAGTGCATTATGGGGCGTTCCATAGCACTCAAATTTTCCGCAAACGCCCCATATGTTCGGTTCGTTTTAGAACAAACGAACACCCGACGTTCGAGTCGAAACTTACATTCGTCTCGGACCGTGGGCTCATTCCTACTCCCTGACAAGTGGTCTCCAAAATTTCTAAACAAAAGGCCAATTCATTGTCCTTCAGACATTAGTGGGGCCGGATTGTGGCCAGTAGGATTCGAAAACATCCTGGATTCAGTGGGAATCAACAATGCCTCAGGCTTTGTGGTCAATGGGAGTATAGAAATTACATGCACTTGTGGTCATTAGAAGGAATAGTGCCCCAGCATTGATATCATGTTGGAGGAATAGTGCCCCATCATTGGTATCAGTGGCAGGAATTATGCACCACTCTTGGTGTCAGTGGAAAGAATAGTGCCCCAAGGCCAGATATAGGCTGGCAAAGGGCAATGTTTGGAATGTTGGCCACAGCTTGGAGACCACTGGTATATACAACCAAGCTCAATATACTTAGGAAACTTCAGTGGCACTTGGGAAACTCTTCAGTCCATATGAAGAGGTTTGATAGAAATGATCTTATACTGGTATAGAAATAAACTTGTAGTTGTAGTCCCAACCAGTGCAAGGAAGCCCACAAGTTAAATAAACTTCAGCCTATCACATGTTGTTATTGTCCTTGACTACTGTTGTTCATTCTCTGTGCAGTCTAATACATTGTGCATGGTTGATTGTGCATAGCAGGTCAAATTCTTACATGAGTTCCTGGCCTTTATTCTTTTCTTTACTTTTTCTCAACATTGGCCTTTCCTTTATAGCAAACCCCACCCCTGGAGGTCCCCTCTTGATCCTACGAGTGGAAGGGAGACCCCCCTCCTTTTTTTTTACCATTTTGCTGACACCGACAGTGTATCCAAATTGAACAGACATTACTTGGTCCCTCATTAACCGCTGGCTTCCGAACCTTTCAGCCATTGTTTCAATCTTCTAATAGATTACATTTTCTAGCTACCTGACACCTACAGGCACAGGATTCCGCTACAAAATAAACCCCTGCCACCTGTTATTAGCATTCTGTTTGTACTACATATCAGAGTCAGTCCTTTTTTGTCTGAATTTATGTAACCCACTTGAGCACTGGGGGCTGGGCCTTTGTGTAGGCGCCACTGCACGTGTTGTAACTGTGCTATTTATGCACCATTGTTCCATGTTATGTTTCTGTCTTCAATAACAATATAGTAAAAAAAAGATCTTGGCCTCAGTAGTTCTTGGTGCCAGTTATGGGGGTAAGTTATTGTTAGGTGGAAGGAATGCTAAGGGTTAAGGGGTTGATTTTAGGATTTAGGTAAAGGTTAAGGTGGTGGATGGGATAAAATCAGATTAAGTTTTAAGAATTAGGTTCAACTCTTAGGTTAAGGGACCATTTTAAAGATTAAGGACAGGATAAGCATTAAGGGTTAGACCTCTGTCAGGTTAGTGTTGTTTTCTATGTTTTCAGTCCCAAATGTATACGTTTCCTCCAGTCTTTAACATATCCCTCATAGTTAATGCCACCATGACATTTAACCCTTCTCACTTTGAAGTCTAATGCCCCGTACACACGGTCGGATTTTCCAATAGAAAATGTCCGATCGGAGCGTGTTGTCGGAAATTCCGACCATGTGTGGGCTCCATCGGACATTTTCCATAGGATTTTCCGACACACAAAGTTGGAGAGCAGGAGATAAAATTTTCCGACAACAAAATCCGTTGTCGGAAATTCCGATCGTGTGTACACAAATCCGACGCACAAAGTGCCACGCATGCTCAGAATAAATAAAAAGATGAAAGCTATTGGCCACTGCCCCATTTATAGTCCCGACGTACGCGTTTTACGTCACCGCGTTTAGAACGATCGGATTTTCCGACAACTTTGTGTGACCGTGTGTATGCAAGACAAGTTTGAGCCAACATCCGTCGGAAAAAATCCTAGGATTTTGTTGTCGGAATGTCCGAACAAAGTCCGACCGTGTGTACGGGGCATAACTCTAACCAAGCCAAAGAGATGCCACATTACCTGGTCCCCAAATTACCCCGTGTGAAAAATTGGGATTATAAAAACATTTTGCTTTGAGCCACCCTACATTTAGGAATTCTCTGCTATTACGTGCATGTGATTCAAGTATGCAGTAACAACACATACATGCTGCTTAGCAAATCTGGCTGCTGACTTCAGTTACATGAGAAGAAACATATCAACTGTGTTTTATGTGTTACACAATACTTTACTAATACATAGGGCTTTTTCACACTGGGGGTGTTTACAAGCATTTTGCTGTGATTTACAATACAGGCTAGATACATGACCAATAAAAAATGCATTAGTTCCAGTTGGCCTGGTTCTTACCAACACATTGCAGCACGTTGCATTTACAGGCTTTTTTGTGCCTGCATAAAATAACTTGCACAATACGTGGTAAAGCATCTTCTTGAGTTGTGTTTTATATACAGTACATTTCCAAAAAAATCTTTGATGCATCAGAAACCAGTCAAAATGCATATGTATATCACTGTGTTAACATGTTTTTTTCATCACATACAATATTAGTAAGAGTTTAAAGAATAATTTATACACTTCCAGATTTATACGCTGCAAATTATCAAATATTGTTTAAAGCTTTAACATTCTTGCGCTAAAACTGTAGGTAGCAATGACATTATCTTTGTAGAGAGATAAATGTCTTGCCTCGTTTTAAAAAAAAAAAAAATATTCTAACTTGTAATAGATTTTTCTCTTGCAGGAAAAAGAGCCTTCATCATTCAGTTTCCCGAGATAACTCTGAGGTCAACCAGCTCAGAGAGTTGGTATCCAGGTTCTCCAGCACTTCCCCTTTCCGTTACTTGGATGTTATCACCACACTTGGGACCGGAGGCTTTGGGCGTGTTGAGCTGGTAAGATAGGTTGATGTTGCCTAGATATGAATATGTGTTTTCTATAATAAGTAAATAAATCAATGAGATAGCTAAGTTTTATTGTGACAATAACTTTCCATTTATCCTTCATGACATTATTAATCACTGCACTGTATTACTTAAGTGACCAACATTCAGACTATGCAGCAAAACTCGTAGCAGAGAATGCTTAAGACAAAAACCATGTTTCTTAAGTACAGAAGATTTTATAAGTATTTTAAGGCCACCTTAACACTTTTCTATTCTTTGATCCCACCTACACCTTGACCATAGGTGAGTGCATTACGAGTATGATGAGTGGCTTGGATTTGTAATAAGATGTAAAAAATGTATTATTGTCTAGTGGGCACCACTCCACTGCCAGATTACAACAAGGGATGCTCAGATTTGTTGTATTTCATGTGAAAATTTGAATATATGGTCTTTCTGAAACTGAACATACTTGTTAAAGTCAGATTGTACAATCTCTGTTAAATCTACCAACATGTAGTCCATGGGCCTGCCTGGCTGGCTGGATACAATTTAAGACTCCATGCACACTAGGGGTCTTTTTAAGCTAAAAAAAATGCTGGAAAAAACGCTGGAAATAGCTTTTTGTAGCAGCATTTTAGTAGCATTCAAGGAGTGTTTAGGAGCGTTTAAGATTGTTTAGGAGCATTAGCATTTTATTAGCGTTTTTGCAGTTCCTTTAAAAAAAGGGGGTGAAAAAGCTAAAAAAGTAGCTTTTAGCAGCGTTTAGGAGTGTTTCTGCTGGAAAAATGCTCCAAGAAACTCTACACTCCTAGATACTCAAGCTCAAAAAACCCTAGTAGTCTAGCCTAGTAGTGTGCATGGACACATAGGATAACACTATTTCGCTTCTAGGAGCAGAAAAGAATGCTAATAACAGCTTCTAGGAGCTTAAAAAAACACTAGCGTGCATGAAGCCTTAGGTTTTTTAATCTAAATTAGATTAAATTAGATTATACAGTCAGATTGTAATGTTTATGGCCAGCTAAGGAGTACTCCAAGAGATATCAATGAAAAGGATTACCAAAGGTACATATATTAAGTCAATTACACTTATCGCTATGCTATCCTTTATTTGACACATCTCTGTAAAAGGCCTGATGTGTGCACAGCAGTTACCTGTATGTTCAATGATTGCTTTCAGTTCCTTTGCATCATGTGATGGAATTTATCAGCCTCATAGATTTCTGCTGCAGCAACTAAAGCCCTTCAAATAATGTTCAGAGACTGAATGCAGTTAGCTATGGGAACTGCAGTGTAATGAACATAACATCTGCAGTCCCTTCCAATATAACTTCACAAAGCCCTTTAAAGTGACACTAAACTCAGTTTTTTTTTGTTTGACTTTTTTTTTTTAAATTCTATTCAAGTGTATATTCCTAAATCAGAAAAGAACCATCTATTGCACTCATCCTCCTCCAGATCTCCAAATTCTTTTTTTTGCTGCTGTGATCTGACAGCCTCACATTGTGCTGCCTGGGTCCAAAAATGAAATGCTGCCCCCCCCCCCCAACAAAAAAAAAAAAAGAAAAAGAAATTGCCCCACCAAAAGGTCCCCACATCCATTATTTTATTATATCATGATAGTTAAAACTCAAACTATAAGTCAGATTTACATGCAACAGTACCTTGTCTATATGCAAAAATATATGACATACTGACATACTGATTGCACTGCTGATGGGGCACTGATGGGGCTCTGTGATTGCACTGATGGCACTGTGGTTGCAGTGATGGGGCAATGGTGGCACTGAGATTGCACTGATAGGGTACTGATGGAATTGTGATTTGCACTGATGGGGCACTGATGGCACTGTGATTGCATCGATGAGATACTGTAATTGCATCGATGGGGGCACTGTGATTGCACTGATGGGGCACTGTGATTGCACTAATGGGGCACTGATGGCACAGTTATTACACTGATGGGGCACTGATGGCAGTGTGATTGCACTGATGGGGCACTGTGATTGCACTGATGGGGCACTCATGGAACTGTGATTGCACTGATGGGGCACTGTGATTGCACTGATGGGGCACAGTGATCGCACTGTAATTGCACTGATGGAACTGTGATTGCACTGATGCGGCACTGTGATTGCACTGATGCGGCACTGTGATTGAACTGATGGGGCACTGTGATTGCACTGATGGGGTACTGTGATTGCACTGATGGGGCACTGTGATTGCATTGATGGCACTGTGATTGCACTGATGGCACACATGATCGTGCCAGCTTGCGCTGCTGCAGTGTTTCTCTCTCCTCACACTGCAGCAGCACAAGCTGAACCAGCAACGATGCTAGTTTGATGACAAGTGATCACTCCGACACTGGATGGAGTGAACAAGTGGTAAAGGGCCGCTGTCATAGGCCCTACACCCCGATCCGCAATGCACTGGGTCCTGCGGACCCAGCTATCTCATACTCTTCCAAGAAGAGTGAGACTGGGAGGCCCAGAACTAGCGCGACCCAGAACTAGCTGGTCGCGCTGTAGCTGTCAATCAGCTATAGCATGATCGGTAAGCGGGAGGCACTTGCCCTGAGCTGAGTAAACATACATAGAGCAACCAATTAATGCGGAGGTCCACCCTAAAAAAAATTACATTCACAGTCTATTTAAAATATATTAAAAAACATTTGAAAAAAAAAAATTTTTACTTACCAGAAATGGCTGTTGCTAGGCAGTCGTCCTAATCTGCCACTTCCTTCTACACGGAGCTGTTCCTTCTCTTCATCCCTCACGTTGCCTCCTGGGAAATGGGGCGCGCTGTCTTCTGAGACCTGTGTGTGTCCAAGAAGACAGCCACCCATTCACAAAGCATCGCACAAGTCGCGCATGCGCAGTAGGAAACGGGCAGTGAAGCCGCAAGGCTCCACTGCCTGTTTCCCTTTGTTAGGATGGCAGCGCCAGCACGCGATCCGATGGATCCTGCTGACTTTAAAAAAAAAAAAAAACGCGGCTGGAACACCGCTTTGAGCCAGCCTGAGCCTGCCACTCACATTACCTAGATTTACTGTAAAAATAGAACTCACCAGCTGGCAAAATGGTACCTGAGCCTCTTATTAGTCTTGCAGCACTGGTGGTGTCAGTGATGAGCGGGTACTTGTACTGTTCTTCATTCTATGCTGTCATGTGATGTGCTTTAGGTGGCCAGGCCTTTCAGCTGGTAAACCTGCTCTGCTTCGCTCCCTAACCCATACGCCGCTCTGGCTCCGCCTCCACCCCACAAGCCATGCCCACCCACTCCAAACCAATGCTAATGGCTACCCAGCAATGTACACAGGAGCAGGAGGAGAGGAGGTGACACAGACTGTATGCTGGTCTGGAGAATGAAGGCAGAGGCAGTTCTGGTCTGTGTCGGTGGAGTATTTTAATGCTGGCTGCTGCGGCTGCCTGTTGTTCCTGTGGCCTCAACACTGAGGCTGCCTCTACTCAAACTGCCGTCTGGGTCCCATGGACTCACCGGGAACCATGGTAAGGCCGGGAACCATGGTAGGGCCAGCCCTGGACAGCCTGTTCTGTAAGGGGTGGCTACATTCTTTTTCCATGGTCAAACTGTATGTAGGAATGTGGCCACCCTCTCTTACTGGCTCCTGAGATGGATAAGGGGCTATGGACTATGAACAAATGTAAGTGAGGGGGAAAATGAGAGGTTCATGAGCTCATAGAGGCACAAAAACACAGAAAGAATAGATTTATTGAAAAATAGATTACAGGTTACAGATTAATTAGTTAATGTGTATATATTATTTTTGGAGAATAAGGATATCATTAAAGTGTTACTAAATCCACAACAGTAAAATCAGTCTGTATATGCAGTAAGGCATATTTGTTATACTCACTGTGGGTCCTAAGGGGTTAATCCTTTGCATTGTGTATAAAGGTTGTTTGATCCTGTCTCTCTGATCCTCCTCTTCTTCCACTGTCTCCAAACAATAACCTGATATTTACAGAGCCAGGGGACAGGCTGCATATGTTCAGTTTGGTGTGTATTGCTAGAGAGTTTTTTTTTTCTTGGGAGAGTGCTCAGCACAGGGCCAATCAGCACTGTCCAGACATGTCTAGACAGAGCATCAGGGGAGAATGAAAACTCCTCCTACAAGCTTTATTAGGAACTGATAGAAGTCACAAGACTACTATATATTGCTGATGAGAAAAGGTATTTATCAGCTTATATTTACTAAAATAATTGCATTTCCATGTTCTGTGTACTGTGGGAGACCAGATATAGTGAATGCAGGGTCCTGGGTTTAGTAACACTTTAAGTGTCATTTGAAAAGACTTGCTATATCTCAGCTGACAGCCAACTAGGGCTGACCATAACCCTACGTTCACACCTATGCGTTTTTTTGTGCGTTTTGCAGTTTGCAGAAATGCACTACAGTCCATTTAACTTGGTTTCCTATGGTACTAGTTCACACCTATGTGTTTTGTGGCTGGTGCTTTTTTGGAAAGGTCGGGGACTTTTTCCCGCAATTTGTGGCTAATAGATTTCAATGGAGCTGCACCAGAAATGCAAGTGATGCGTTTGTGGTGCGATTTTTCATGTGTTTTGCATTTTGCAGTTCTTATTTTACCACTGTATATAGCAAGTTGCTAAACAGGGGGCCACCGCATCCTTAGCAACTGATGAGTCATGTAAAAAAAAAAAAAGAAATTTGCCGGCAAAAGAAATTTGCCGGCAAAAAAAATTTGCGAAAAAAACGCCATGGGGTTCCCCATCAGTTCCATACCAGGCCCGAATCATACCAGTCTGGTATGATTCGGAGGGGACCCCATGCCAAAATTTTAAAAAAATGCGTGGGGTCCCCCCAAAACCCATACCAGACCCTTATCCAAGCATGCCGCCCAGCAGGTCAGGAAAGGGAGCGGACAAGGAAGCGCCCCCCCTCCTGAATCACAGATGACATTGGGACAGACGATATCGGGAAAGACGGTGGCTCAGAGCTATTTTACTAGAAAAGGAATTGTCAAAAACTGGCTCTTGTTTTTTTTAATTTTCACTGCTTTTTTTGTGAATGGGTAGGGGTACGAAGTACCCAATACCCATTCATATAGGGTGGGGGGCCAGGATCTGGGGGTCCCCTTGTTTAAAGGAGGCTTCCAGATAAGTCCCCCGTTCGCAGATCCCAACAACCACCGGGCAAGGGTTGTCGGGAAGAGGCCTTTGTCCTCATCAACATGGGGGCAAGGTGCTTTGGGGCTGCACCAAAGCACCCATCCCCCCATGTTGAGGGCATGCGGCCTGGTATGGTTCAGGAGGGGGGGGCGGGAACCTTGCTGACAGCTGATGACTCATCGGTTGTTAGTGACCTGGCGACCGGCGTTCCCAGCCCCCTCCGTAGCAACCAGCTTTATAAAGTGTGTTTTACAGTGCGTTTTAAACAGAGGGAAAAAAAACGTAAAAAAGCAAAATACATTAAAACTGCATGCAAAAATGCATAAAAAAGCGCTGGTTTAAAAATGCAAAATGCGCTGAAAACGTTCAAGGGAAAAAGTTAATTGCACTGAAATGGCAAGCAAAAGTTCCCCCGACGGTAGCAGAATGGGTGAAAGAGGTAAATGATACGACTGATAAGGATAAATATATATATAAGAAGAGGGGTAACAATAAGAAATTTCAGAAAATATGTAAGCAATGGTTGGAAGCGGAAATAGCGGTGATTGAATGTTGGATGTGAAGGGGGGTGAGAAGGAAGGAAGAAAGGTTGGGGCATGGAGGGTGAATGAGAAGAGAGATTGTGTAGAGAGGTTGGGGAAAGGGGAGGGAGGGGAGAGGAGTGAAGGGAAAAAGAGGGAATGTGGTTGTTTTTTTATTTTTTGTTATTGCTCCTTTCGGCTATTTGTGAGTTTGTAAATTTTATAAGCATTGTTGTTTATGAATTGAAATAAGTGTTTTTCTTAATAAAAAGTAATTAAAAAAAAAAAAAGAAAACGTTCCTAAAAATGCATCAAATGCAGCCGCATAGATGTGAACCTAGACTAAGAGACTATAGCATTATGTAGGTGATTTTAGAGCAATTATGTTTCAGGTTCTCTGTGTACATAGTGACCTTAGAGTAACAGCTGCCTGGTCTTTTCAGATCTCTTGGGCTAGTTGATGTCTATTATTGTCTTCTGGTGCTGCAGAGAAAGGCTTCTTTACTGCTGTTCACTGCCTCTGATAGATCATCCAACATTCTCTGATTAGTAGATCAGCAGTCTAAAAGGGCAAACAGGAGACTGGAAAAGTCAGTTGAAAAGATAAACACATAGGGCTTTCTGTGAATTGCACCATGAAAATGCTTGCATCTGTTGTCTCCATTAAAAGGAAATTTGCAGTTGGATGTATAAATACTCTGAGCACTCACACTGTATGATTCATTGAGACAGACTGTCTTTTTTTACCAGCAGTATTTCGCGGTATGTGGTACATGTACCTCCAGGGGTGCTGCTGACAGGTTCAAGGAGCACTCCTACTTGTCAAAGTAAACTCAGCGTATGGATTTGAAAGTTAAATACATATTTAATCTTATACACAACAGTTGAATTAGTAATATATATTATAAAAGCATAGGTAATTTATGGGGTACTCAAGACAAATTGTCACATGCCAGAGAGTTATTGATAAAATTACTGTTGTAATAAAAGGGCAAATAACATAAAAGTGGAGAAACACTTCTATAAGATTTGTTTGTAGCATTTAAATGGAAACTATAGTGTATTTTCAGAGAGCACACATATTGACTTATTATTTTAATGTTTAGATTAATCTGTCAAAAACCTAGGCGATTCAAACTAAGCATGCAATGAAAAACTGGAACAGCAGACATTATGTCAAGTCAAAATGGCATGTCAAAACAATCAGTTTCTTCCAGTGATGACACTGCTGGATTTATATGAAAATCTTCTAAAAAAAAAAAAAAAAAAAAAGAAAGAAAGAAAATCTCTTTTTTTTCTGTAACTTCACACTCCTGCACCCATATCCTCCTGAGCCTACCTATTTGTCCTTCCTATGAAGGGCAGCTCCTGTGACTAAAAGAAAGTAAAACAAACGGGCAAAGGTTAAGATCAATTTTTAGAGGAAAAAGACCAGATTTACATATAAACTCAGCAGCCTGTACCTCTGAATTTAATATTGAATTTGATATGTGTTTTTCAATAAAGGTAATATCTGATTATGCTCTTTCTCTTCATTTTGTAGTTTGAATTATCTAGGTTTTGGTTTATTACAAGGGTTCATGCCTTATCATGCGCAGTTCTTTTAATTTCTTTGTGCACGTTTTTAATCCATGCTTTCATGCATGCTGATGCACATTTTTTATGTTGCATGCATTTTCATGTGTGCAAAAAATTGACCTGTTGATATATATTAACTCAGTGCTCAGATGCACCATTAAAATTAATTGCAAAGCTGTGCACGTGCATTTGTGTGTGTTACATATCTTACGTCAAAAGGCAAAGGTGTGAATGGGGCCTTAAGCCAGCCATACATTGAACGAAATTTGGCAATTTAGCCAGACTGGCCGAATTTTCAGTCCATGTATGGGCAGGTTGTATAGAAGTTGATCTACCGATTAACTTCTGTTCAACCTTTCTATTGGTATTTACTCATTCTATCAGCGCTGCAAGCTATAGTCGGCAGTACTGATCAGTGTATTCTTACAGGAAGTCTCCCTGCCATCAGAATACAATAGCTCAGCAGATCGAGTGTGTGGGTAGGAGAATCAGGTCAGTTTTTGTGTTCAAACTGCTGGTTGAATGAATAAAACTGACTCATCTATGGGCTGTCTAACTGTTACTATACCTTTAATATTTTAAATTCATATTTATCTGTAGACTTCCACCAAGTGGCTTCCTGGACCACTCTGATGTAATCATTTCGAAGAGGTTTAATTACAAAGAAAAGTTAAAAATGAATACTCATTCATATATATGGGAGTCCATGAGAGAGTGTGAGCCTATGGTGGAGGTACAGTCCTAAAAGGGTGCAGGTGGATGGATGGATAATGAGCTGCTCTGCTCTGGAAGGAAAAGGAAGGTCCCTCAAAATGCGTCCTGTGACTCTGGAGTCCGGGTAGACATTACCATCCATCGGTCTTTGACACCGGGAACAAGGAAGCCGCGGCACTACATGTGCTTACTGGGTTGTCAGAGCCATTTCCCTATTAACAGCCAGTGGCACAGAGATCCGGACTTTGTGCCTGTAGCAGCTCATCATCCATGCAGCTGCACCCTTTTAGAACTGTGCCTCCACCACAGGCTCACACTCTTCCGCGAACTGCCATACTGTGTATATATATATATATATATATATATATATATATATATATATATATATGTAGTTTTTATACTCGTTTTTAATTTTTCTTTGTAATTAAACTCTTGGAAATGACTACACCAGAGTGGTCGCGCTGTCTTCCTCCCTTCCCCTCTCTTTGTTTTACAGATGGAGTCCCACCTCTGTTTCGACAGCAGCACCCCTAGGTCATCAGTTCCTTTTGTCTAGCTATAAGGGCTAATAGCCTAGCGCCATTCCTGGCATTAGTTAATAATATTTTTTTTTTTTTTGGCTTCCTAGAATTCACTGCTATCACTTCTCTGATAGATAGATACTGAAAAAAAAACATATACTGTACATGGCCCATAAAAAGGGTCAATTGTCATAGAACTGTAAATCACAGTGGATATAACTTTGTTAGTTGACTGATCAAGAGAAATTGTTAATTTCTTATTAAATTAAAAACAAATTTTCTGCATAGCAATTTAAACTAATTACAATAAGAAACCACAAAATAACTAACTGCATAAGTATATACCATCTTCAGGTCAGTATTTAGTAAATTCACCTCTGGTAGCTATAACAGTCATAAGTCTGTTTCAATAGGTCATTGTTTGCAAATCTGGACACAGCAATATTTTACTATTTCTCCATACAAGACTGCTCAGGTTGCATAGTTATCATGAGTAAATGAAACATTTCAAGTCCTGCTACCCATTCTCTACTGGATTGAGATTAGGATTTGACTCAGCCATTCCTAGACATTTATATTGTTTTTAACCACTTCAGCCCCTGAAGGATTTGCCCCCTTCCTGACCAAGCCCTTTTTTGCAATACAGCACTGCATCGCTTTAACTGACAATTACGCGGTCGTACAACGTTGTACCCAAACAAAATTGATGTCCTTTTTTTTTCCCACAAATAGAGCTTTCTTTTGGTGGTATTTGATCACCCCTGCGGTTTTTATTTTTTGCACTATAAACAAAAAAAGAGCGACAATTATGAAAAAAAGCAATTTTTACTTTTTGCTATAATAAATATCCCCCCAAAAATATAAAAAAACACATTTCTTCCTCAGGTTTCCTTTAGGCCAATATGTATTCTTTTACATATTTTTTTATTTAAAAAAAAACGCAATAAGCGTATATTGATTGATTTGTGCAAAAGTTATCGCGTTTACAAAATAGGGGATAGATTTATGGCACTTTTGTTATTAATTTATTTTTTATTAGTAATGGGGGCGATCTGTGATTTTTATCATGACTGTGACATTGGGGTGGACAGATCGGATACTTTTGATATTTTTGGACAATTGACATCTATACAGCGATCAGTGCTATAAAAATGCACTGATTACTGTGTAAATGTCACTGGCAGGGAAGGGGTTAAACACTAGGGGGCGATTAAGGGGTTAAGTGTGTTTCTTCAGTGTGTTTTAACTGTAGGGGGGATGGGCTAACTAGAACATGACAGAGATCACTGCTCCTGATCACTGGGAGAAGTAGATCTTTGTCATGTTGCTAGGCAGAAAAGGGAAATGCTTTGTTTACATAGGCATCTCCCCGTTCTGCCACTCCGTGCCATGATCGCGGGCCACCGGCGGATATCGAGTCCGCAGGACCCCAGGCCAATGACGGAGTGATGCACGGGTACGTGGTTTTGCGCACCCGTGCCAATCTGCTGACGTATATCCACGTGAGCCAATCAGCAAGTGGTTAAGCCATTATTTTGTAGTTTTAGCTTTATGCTTGGTGCCAATGACTTTCTGAAAGTCAAATCTTTTTCTGAGACCCAGGTTCTGAATCAGGATTTCCTCAAACGATTTCCCTGAATTCTGCAGCATTCCTTCAAGATTACAGCCCTACAAAAGAGTTGCTGTACAGGAGTGTCCTTACAGCATGATGTTGCTATCACTATGCTTCCCAGTGGGTATCTTGTAATGATGATGTACAGTGTTTGGCTTAGTTTATTGGTTACAAAACTCAATATTGGTCTCATAAGACCATAACATCTTCTCGCAGCTGACTTCAGAGTCTTTCTTGTGAATTCTGGTAAATAGGGTGAAATGTGCAGCGCTTATGTGATCATATAAACCATAACAAATAATATTAGTACAGAAAACTTGAATAATAAATGATGTGCTCAAAAATACTCCAAGCAGTCCTCTATTATGACATGTGATGTCTATAAACAGAGTAACTTGGACGTGTGATGTCCAAAAAAGAAAAAAGTCAGTGACAAGCTTCAGTCATGTGTGATGATAATCCTCAACCACATGTGGATATAATATAGTGACAGTCTTTAACTTCAAATATGTATGATGTAATAACAGTTAATAGTGGGTCCACCACCAAAGACACCAGAAGCTGCTTACCAGAGGGATTGAACTCAAATAGGTGTACACCTAGTGAGTCAATCAAGCTTTGTGGTATAATATACCAAGGGGATCAGATGCTCTATCCAGATATGACCTCCAGATGGACCTCCGAACAAGTGTAAGGTATGGATGGACTCAGTAGATATAGGCAGTCAGCCCCATAATTAAAAGAAAGAGGAAGGCATATAGTGTAACTCCGTATGGAAATTTTAATACATAAAAAGCAAAGGAAATACACTCACGTGTTAAGCAGTAAAATCAAGCGCTTGTATAAAAGAAGACAGTGGTCTCAGCATATCCTCCCGACGCGTTTCGACTTAGAAGTCATCATCTGGGGTGCTGGACCACTGTACTGGCTGAGTATTTATAGGTACTGGTTACCCCCATAACAAGTGGCAGCTCCATCTGATTGAAAGTGCAAATTATGGAGATTACTTCCTGGTTCCTCCAAAATGGCGCCAGGGCTTGCATTCCAAGCCTCGTTTTCATGTGTAGAGGAGGATTACTTCCTGGTTCTGCCAAAATGGCGCCCGGACAAGAGTTCCAAGCCTCATTTTAACATGTGAAAGAGGATGTGACATCATGTGGAACAGTGACTGGTTTAAACAGCCAAAAACATGGCACCGCTATTTTCGGGGACATATAGGGGCAGGTGTGGCTTAAAACGGCACAATGTCCGGTGTATATAACCTACAACATGGCGCAGTTTGTTATAAGGACATGTATATTAATACACTAAGTTACAAGGTATCACCCTCTGGCAGCAAAAATGAAAAACAATATAATACATCCACACATTGCTCTAGCCTGAACATGGGCAGTGGCATAGTAGCCAGCACTCCCACCCAGCAGCAAAAGGACCGCCGGTTCGAATCCCGAGATTCCATGTGGGGGGTAGAAAAAAATAAATAAAATAATGTAATATATATAAAAAATATATATGATACTAAGGTGTGACAAATGATGGCACCCCTCAGAAAGGACACGTTATTGGTTGGATCAAGCTGATATTTGTGATAGGGTCCAAACCAGTATATATTCAAATATACAATCTAAAATACATGTTATAAGAATTTAATAAAAATACCTTCATAAAAACATTTAAAAATACTTATAAAAAAACCTCTCATAAAAGACATTCTAATAGGTACCAACTGGACCCTAAAGTACCGGAAATAGAGAAAAGGCATCATGCTTGGTTGATAAAAGCATTGATGTCCCATTCTATGTTCAACCCAAAAGGGGAGTAGGTCTGCAATTGGTGGATCCAATAAGTCTCCAAACGAGAGACTCCCCTTGTCTTAGCTCCTCCCATCCAAGGAGGTGTATATTTATCTATGACAAGAAATTGAGAACCAGTAGGATCTCGTCTGTGATGCTCTCTATAATGTCGAGGCACATTATGTTTGATGTCACCACTTTTTATTTTAGCGATATGCTCGCTGACTCTAACAGAAAAAGCTCGAATTGTACGGCCCACATACTGCTTCCCACAGGGGCAGGTAATCAGATAAACGACATGTGTGGTAGCACAAGTGCAGAATGTTTTAATGGGATATGTACAATTTGTAGTGTTCGATTTAAACTCGAGGCTTTTACGTCTACCACAGGAATTGTATTGACATACAGTGCATTTTTTGCAGGGAAAATAACCCACTAAGTTGTGAAAAAAAGAAGGTCGTATGGGGGGATTTATGATATTAGGTGCAATTTTTCCCTGCAAAGAAGGCACACCTCTAAAGATGACCTTAGGTTGTTCTGGGAGTATTTCCTTTAAAACACGGTCATTCCTAAGTATATCCCAATGTCTGTAAATGATGTTTTTGATTTCTCTGTGTTGGACTGAAAAAGTGGTGAGCATAGAGCATTTAAAGGAGCTTTCTTGTTCACGAGGAGGTTTTGGTGTCAGCAAAGATTTTCTATCAATTGCAGCCACTCTATTTATTTCTGAAGTTAACGATGTTGGGTCGTACCCCTTTTCTATAAATCTGTCCCTCAGTGTTGATGCTTGAGTGAAATAGTTGTTTACATCTGTGCAATTCCTGCGCAATCTCAGGAACTGACTACGAGGCACAGACTGTAACCAGGATTGGTGGTGACAGCTGTCAACTGGTATAAAGCTATTGCGGTCAGTATTTTTGAAATAAGTTTTAAACTTAAATTGGCGTGAGACCATCTCGATTTCGAGATCCAAAAAGTGAATTTTAAATGAGCTAAATTCATATGTCAACAAAATCCCCCGATCGTTGTCATTTAAAAACACAAAGAAATCCCTGAGGGATTCGGGGGTGCCATCCCATAGGAGGAGGATTTCGTCTATATATCTGGCCCACAGTACCAATGAGGGCCTGTGTTCAGAATAGACGACATCCTCCTCCCATTTTGCCATAAAAAGGTTGGCAAGGCTAGGGGCAAATTTGGCCCCCATAGCCACACCCTTCTGTTGCAAGAAAAACTTTTGGTCAAACCAGAAGTAGTTGTGTTTGGTAGCAAATTGTAATAGCTCAATAATATATTCACTTTGTTTATTGGTAATGGAATGGTCTCTGTTCAGAAAATGTGTGACCGCTTCTATACCTCTGGTATGGGGGATACAGGTGTACAATGATGCCACGTCTGCAGTGGCCATCAGCAGGTCCCCCCCAATCTCCACACTTTCAAGTAGCCTAATGGTATCAGTCGTATCCTTAAGATACGATGGAGTGCCTTTGACTAATGGTTGAAGGTAGAAATCAATATATTTACCGATACGTGATGTTACAGAGTCGATTCCACTTATGATTGGTCGACCCGGAGGGTGAACAGGATCCTTGTGGATCTTGGGCAGATGGTACATGATTGGGATTCTAGGTGCAGTAGGTACTAGGTAAGCCCTTTCTTTTTTATTTAGAATCTGCTCATTGAAACCTTTTAAAACTAGTTGGTCCAGCTCTTTTTTATATTGGGCAGTAGGGTTTCTGGTAAGTTCCCTATATGTGTCCTGGTCGCTTAATATCCTATACATTTCTTGAATGTAGTCCAGTCTGTCCTGCACGACTATGCCTCCGCCCTTATCGGCAGGACGGACTACAATATCTTTCCTCTCGCACAGTAATTTGAACCCGAGCATTGGAAAGGACTGGTTATATGTCTTTTTGGGAGGAAGCTTGGCTAAATCTTGCAAAACTAGGTCCCTAAAAATGTTAACGGCAGGAGCTGCAGGTACAGGGGGGCTGAATAAAGACGGATTAGACAGCCCTGAATGTACCATGCCTGAAGAAGCAGCTCTTTGAAATTGAGAAGACGTATTAGAAGCTACATAACGTTGGATATTAATCTTCCTAATAAATTTATGGACATCTATAAAGGTGTGAAATTTGTCTAATTTCTTTTGGGGGGCAAATTTTAAACCCTTGTCCAATATCATCATTTCCTGAGTGGTCAATTCCTTAGTGCTTAAATTAAAAACTCCATTGCCTATCATGTCCTTTTTCTTTTTTCTTCTCTGGATTCTCCGCCCCCCTCTAGAACCTCTTTTGGGTCCGAAAACCTTTTTCTTCCCTGTGTGCCCTGACGAAAATCCTGGTTTCCCTTAGGACTTAAATCATATCGATTTTGACTTAATGAAGAACGATTATATTCATTCCTGTTATATGACTGATCCTCTCTATGACAGAGTGGAGAAAATCTGTTGTACACTGGGATTGACGGATGGTCATAATAACGAGAGTCATAGGGGGGTGGATTATCATAGGTTCTCACAGGGGACCCGTTGTATCCATAATTTCTATAATCGACATAATGAGGAGTCTGATGATAGTGTTGGTTGCCTCTGGAGCGACCTCTACCTCCCCTCTTATTCCGATTATTGGCCCGTCCACGATGTGGTGGTGGAGGGGTATGATAACTGGGATGTCTACCTCTCTGTGGACCTAAATGACCTACAGGTTCATGTGAGTACCCTCTAGGTGTAGGTGGGGGTTTAGGTTGTGTGTGGCTGGAATGGCTGGTGTTCACCATATTATTGACAGCATGGGGACCATGTACAACAGCCGTAGAAGAGACTTCAGGATTGGTGTTCGCTAACAATGTCTTTTGCCAACCGAAAACCAACCCTGATTTATAATCCCCCGCATCTCAAGAGTATTTTTTGTGTTTTTTATTCTTTTGCTCTCTATCTTCCTTCTCAAGAAAAGACTGAAGATTCGAGGAAAGAGAATGATACTCTTGGGAATTTTTGAACTGTAAAAGCTTATCTTTCAGTTCTTTTATCTCTCTATCCAGGACTTGGAGTCTATTTTTCTTCTTGGAATTCAAAAACCCCAAAAATTCGGTACCCGCATCATTGAAATATTTGTACCAAGAGTCCAAGTCTGGATCTCCTTGCTGTGGATGGATATCCCATCTCAGACTTCTTGGGACCATATGTTCTGATATGTATTGCTCCAAGAAGGCAACATCCCATTGCAAGTGTAGCTCAGAGACCATGGCATTTTTAAGTCTCATAAAAAGACCGCCTATCTCCGTATCATTACCTGCAACAGTGAACACGCCCTCAGTATTAACCGTGCGTGCTGCTCGATATTCGAATACATCCATCTTACTTGAAAAAGACGTGAATAAATGTGCAAGTGTGTGAACTTACAGATGACTGCAGCAGTATAAACCAATCTCAATAACAGTACTGTAAGTTATAAACAAATATATACCGCGCTGTCTCAAAAAAAAAAAAAAAAAACAAAAAAAAAAACTAAAGCAGCCAGCACAGCAGTGGATAAAGTTGCAAAAATGACAAATAGGGTGAAATGTGCAGCGCTTATGTGATCATATAAACCATAACAAAAAATATTAGTACAGAAAACTTGAATAATAAATGATGTGCTCAAAAATACTCCAAGCAGTCCTCTATTATGACATGTGATGTCTATAAACAGAATAACTTGGACGTGTGATGTCCAAAAAAGAAAAAAGTCAGTGACAAGCTTCAGTCATGTGTGATGATAATCCTCAACCACATGTGGATATAATATAGTGACAGTCTTTAACTTCAAATATGTATGATGTAATAACAGTTAATAGTGGGTCCACCACCAAAGACACCAGAAGCTGCTTACCAGAGGGATTGAACTCAAATAGGTGTACACCTAGTGAGTCAATCAAGCTTTGTGGTATAATATACCAAGGGGATCAGATGCTCTATCCAGATATGACCTCCAGATGGACCTCCGAACAAGTGTAAGGTATGGATGGACTCAGTAGATATAGGCAGTCAGCCCCATAATTAAAAGAAAGAGGAAGGCATATAGTGTAACTCCGTATGGAAATTTTAATACATAAAAAGCAAAGGAAATACACTCACGTGTTAAGCAGTAAAATCAAGCGCTTGTATAAAAGAAGACAGTGGTCTCAGCATATCCTTCCGACGCGTTTCGACTTAGGAGTCATCATCTGGGGTGCTGGACCACTGTACTGGCTGAGTATTTATAGGTACTGGTTACCCCCATAACAAGTGGCAGCTCCATCTGATTGAAAGTGCAAATTATGGAGATTACTTCCTGGTTCCTCCAAAATGGCGCCAGGGCTTGCATTCCAAGCCTCGTTTTCATGTGTAGAGGAGGATTACTTCCTGGTTCTGCCAAAATGGCACCCGGACAAGAGTTCCAAGCCTCATTTTAATATGTGAAAGAGGATGTGACATCATGTGGAACAGTGACTGGTTTAAACAGCCAAAAACATGGCACCGCTATTTTCGGGGACATATAGGGGCAGGTGTGGCTTAAAACGGCACAATGTCCGGTGTATATAACCTACAACATGGCGCAGTTTGTCATAAGGACATGTATATTAATACACTAAGTTACAAGGTATCACCCTCTGGCAGCAAAAATGAAAAACAATATAATACATCCACACATTGCTCTAGCCTGAACATGGGCAGTGGCATAGCAGCCAGCACTCCCACCCAGCAGCAAAAGGACCGCCGGTTCGAATCCCGAGATTCCATGTGGGGGGTAGAAAAAAATAAATAAAATAATGTAATATATATAAAAAATATATATGATACTAAGGTGTGACAAATGATGGCACCCCTCAGAAAGGACACGTTATTGGTTGGATCAAGCTGATATTTGTGATAGGGTCCAAACCAGTATATATTCAAATATACAATCTAAAATACATGTTATAAGAATTTAATAAAAATACCTTCATAAAAACATTTAAAAATACTTATAAAAAAACCTCTCATAAAAGACATTCTAATAGGTACCAACTGGACCCTAAAGTACCGGAAATAGAGAAAAGGCATCATGCTTGGTTGATAAAAGCATTGATGTCCCATTCTATGTTCAACCCAAAAGGGGAGTAGGTCTGCAATTGGTGGATCCAATAAGTCTCCAAACGAGAGACTCCCCTTGTCTTAGCTCCTTCCCTCCAAGGAGGTGTATATTTATCTATGACAAGAATTTGAGAACCAGTAGGATCTCGTCTGTGATGCTTTCTATAATGTCGAGGCACATTATGTTTGATGTCACCACTTTTTATTTTAGCGATATGCTCGCTGACTCTAACAGAAAAAGCTCGAATTGTACGGCCCACATACTGCTTCCCACAGGGGCAGGTAATCAGATAAACGACATGTGTGGTAGCACAAGTGCAGAATGTTTTAATGGGATATGTACAATTTGTAGTGTTCGATTTAAACTCGAGGCTTTTACGTCTACCACAGGAATTGTATTGACATACAGTGCATTTTTTGCAGGGAAAATAACCCACTAAGTTGTGAAAAAAAGAAGGTCGTATGGGGGGATTTATGATATTAGGTGCACTTTTTCCCTGCAAAGAAGGCACACCTCTAAAGAGTTGTTCTGGGAGTATTTCCTTTAAAACACGGTCATTCCTAAGTATATCCCAATGTCTGTAAATGATGTTTTTGATTTCTCTGTGTTGGACTGAAAAAGTGGTGAGCATAGAGCATTTAAAGGAGCTTTCTTGTTCACGAGGAGGTTTTGGTGTCAGCAAAGATTTTCTATCAATTGCAGCCACTCTATTTATTTCTGAGGTTAACGATGTTGGGTCGTACCCCTTTTCTATAAATCTGTCCCTCAGTGTTGATGCTTGAGTGAAATAGTTGTTTACATCTGTGCAATTCCTGCGCAATCTCAGGAACTGACTACGAGGCACAGACTGTAACCAGGATTGGTGGTGACAGCTGTCAACTGGTATAAAGCTATTGCGGTCAGTATTTTTGAAATAAGTTTTAAACTTAAATTGGCGTGAGACCATCTCGATTTCGAGATCCAAAAAGTGAATTTTAAATGAGCTAAATTCATATGTCAACGAAATCCCCCGATCGCTGTCATTTAAAAACACAAAGAAATCCCTGAGGGATTCGGGGGTGCCATCCCATAGGAGGAGGATGTCGTCTATATATCTGGCCCACAGTACCAATGAGGGCCTGTGTTCAGAATAGACGACATCCTCCTCCCATTTTGCCATAAAAAGGTTGGCAAGGCTAGGGGCAAATTTGGCCCCCATAGCCACACCCTTCTGTTGCAAGAAAAACTTTTGGTCAAACCAGAAGTAGTTGTGTTTGGTAGCAAATTGTAATAGCTCAATAATATATTCACTTTGTTTATTGGTAATGGAATGGTCTCTGTTCAGAAAATGTGTGACCGCTTCTATACCTCTGGTATGGGGGATACAGGTGTACAATGATGCCACGTCTGCAGTGGCCATCAGCAGGTCCCCCCCAATCTCCACACTTTCAAGTAGCCTAATGGTATCAGTCGTATCCTTAAGATACGATGGAGTGCCTTTGACCAATGGTTGAAGGTAGAAATCAATATATTTACCGATACGTGATGTTACAGAGTCGATTCCACTTATGATTGGTCGACCCGGAGGGTGAACAGGATCCTTGTGGATCTTGGGCAGATGGTACATGATTGGGATTCTAGGTGCAGTAGGTACTAGGTAAGCCCTTTCTTTTTTATTTAGAATCTGCTCATTGAAACCTTTTAAAACTAGTTGGTCCAGCTCTTTTTTATATTGGGCAGTAGGGTTTCTGGTAAGTTCCCTATATGTGTCCTAGTCGCTTAATATCCTATACATTTCTTGAATGTAGTCCAGTCTGTCCTGCACGACTATGCCTCCGCCCTTATCGGCAGGACGGACTACAATATCTTTCCTCTCGCACAGTGAGAGGGTACTCACATGAACCTGTAGGTCATTTAGGTCCACAGAGAGGTAGACATCCCAGTTATCATACCCCTCCACCACCACATCGTGGACGGGCCAATAATCGGAATAAGAGGGGAGGTAGAGGTCGCTCCAGAGGCAACCAACACTATCATCAGACTCCTCATTATGTCGATTATAGAAATTATGGATACAACGGGTCCCCTGTGAGAACCTATGATAATCCACCCCCCTATGACTCTCGTTATTATGACCATCCGTCAATCCCAGTGTACAACAGATTTTCTCCACTCCGTCATAGAGAGGATCAGTCATATAACAGGAATGAATATAATCGTTCTTCATTAAGTCAAAATCGATATGATTTAAGTCCTAAGGGAAACCAGGATTTTCGTCAGGGCACACAGGGAAGAAAAAGGTCTTCGGACCCAAAAGAGGTTCTAGAGGGGGGCGGAGAATCCAGAGAAGAAAAAAGAAAAAGGACATGATAGGCAATGGAGTTTTTAATTTAAGCACTAAGGAATTGACCACTCAGGAAATGATGATATTGGACAAGGGTTTAAAATTTGCCCCCCAAAAGAAATTAGACAAATTTCACACCTTTATAGATGTCCATAAATTTATTAGGAAGATTAATATCCAACGTTATGTAGCTTCTAATACGTCTTCTCAATTTCAAAGAGCTGCTTCTTCAGGCGTGGTACATTCAGGGCTGTCTAATCCGTCTTTATTCAGCCCCCCTGTACCTGCAGCTCCTGCCGTTAACATTTTTAGGGACCTAGTTTTGCAAGATTTAGCCAAGCTTCCTCCCAAAAAGACATATAACCAGTCCTTTCCAATGCTCGGGTTCAAATCACTGTGCGAGAGGAAAGATATTGTAGTCCGTCCTGCCGATAAGGGCGGAGGCATAGTCGTGCAGGACAGACTGGACTACATTCAAGAAATGTATAGGATATTAAGCGACCAGGACACATATAGGGAACTTACCAGAAACCCTACTGCCCAATATAAAAAGAGCTGGACCAACTAGTTTTAAAAGGTTTCAATGAGCAGATTCTAAATAAAAAAGAAAGGGCTTACCTAGTACCTACTGCACCTAGAATCCCAATCATGTACCATCTGCCCAAGATCCACAAGGATCCTGTTCACCCTCCGGGTCGACCAATCATAAGTGGAATCGACTCTGTAACATCACGTATCGGTAAATATATTGATTTCTACCTTCAACCATTGGTCAAAGGCACTCCATCGTATCTTAAGGATACGACTGATACCATTAGGCTACTTGAAAGTGTGGAGATTGGGGGGGACCTGCTGATGGCCACTGCAGACGTGGCATCATTGTACACCTGTATCCCCCATACCAGAGGTATAGAAGCGGTCACACATTTTCTGAACAGAGACCATTCCATTACCAATAAACAAAGTGAATATATTATTGAGCTATTACAATTTGCTACCAAACACAACTACTTCTGGTTTGACCAAAAGTTTTTCTTGCAACAGAAGGGTGTGGCTATGGGGGCCAAATTTGCCCCTAGCCTTGCCAACCTTTTTATGGCAAAATGGGAGGAGGATGTCGTCTATTCTGAACACAGGCCCTCATTGGTACTGTGGGCCAGATATATAGACGAAATCCTCCTCCTATGGGATGGCACCCCCGAATCCCTCAGGGATTTCTTTGTGTTTTTAAATGACAACGATCGGGGGATTTTGTTGACATATGAATTTAGCTCATTTAAAATTCACTTTTTGGATCTCGAAATCGAGATGGTCTCACGCCAATTTAAGTTTAAAACTTATTTCAAAAATACTGACCGCAATAGCTTTATAACAGTTGACAGCTGTCACCACCAATCCTGGTTACAGTCTGTGCCTCGTAGTCAGTTCCTGAGATTGCGCAGGAATTGCACAGATGTAAACAACTATTTCACTCAAGCATCAACACTGAGGGACAGATTTATAGAAAAGGGGTACGACCCAACATCGTTAACCTAATAAATAAATAGAGTGGCTGCAATTGATAGAAAATCTTTGCTGACACCAAAACCTCCTCGTGAACAAGAAAGCTCCTTTAAATGCTCTATGCTCACCACTTTTTCAGTCCAACACAGAGAAATCAAAAACATTACTTACAGACATTGGGATATACTTAGGAATGACCGTGTTTTAAAGGAAATACTCCCAGAACAACCTAAGGTCATCTTTAGAGGTGTGCCTTCTTTGCAGGGAAAAATTGCACCTAATATCATAAATCCCCCCATACGACCTTCTTTTTTTCACAACTTAGTGGGTTATTTTCCCTGCAAAAAATGCACTGTATGTCAATACAATTCCTGTGGTAGACGTAAAAGCCTCGAGTTTAAATCGAACACTACAAATTGTACATATCCCATTAAAACATTCTGCACTTGTGCTACCACACATGTCGTTTATCTGATTACCTGCCCCTGTGGGAAGCAGTATGTGGGCCGTACAATTCGAGCTTTTTCTGTTAGAGTCAGCGAGCATATCGCTAAAATAAAAAGTGGTGACATCAAACATAATGTGCCTCGACATTATAGAGAGCATCACAGACGAGATCCTACTGGTTCTCAATTTCTTGTCATAGATAAATATACACCTCCTTGGAGGGGAGGAGCTAAGACAAGGGGAGTCTCTCGTTTGGAGACTTATTGGATCCACCAATTGCAGACCTACTCCCCTTTTGGGTTGAACATAGAATGGGACATCAATGCTTTTATCAACCAAGCATGATGCCTTTTCTCTATTTCCGGTACTTTAGGGTCCAGTTGGTACCTATTAGAATGTCTTTTATGAGAGGTTTTTTTATAAGTATTTTTAAATGTTTTTATGAAGGTATTTTTATTAAATTCTTATAACATGTATTTTAGATTGTATATTTGAATATATACTGGTTTGGACCCTATCACAAATATCAGCTTGATCCAACCAATAACGTGTCCTTTCTGAGGGGTGCCATCATTTGTCACACCTTAGTATCATATATATTTTTTATATATATTACATTATTTTATTTATTTTTTTCTACCCCCCACATGGAATCTCGGGATTCGAACCGGCGGTCCTTTTGCTGCTGGGTGGGAGTGCTGGCTGCTATGCCACTGCCCACTTAGTGTATTAATATACATGTCCTTATGACAAACTGCGCCATGTTGTAGGTTATATACACCGGACATTGTGCCGTTTTAAGCCACACCTGCCCCTATATGTCCCCGAAAATAGCGGTGCCATGTTTTTGGCTGTTTAAACCAGTCACTGTTCCACATGATGTCACATCCTCTTTCACATGTTAAAATGAGGCTTGGAACTCTTGTCCGGGCGCCATTTTGGCAGAACCAGGAAGTAATCCTCCTCTACACATGAAAACGAGGCTTGGAATGCAAGCCCTGGTGCCATTTTGGAGGAACCAGGAAGTAATCTCCATAATTTGCACTTTCAATCAGATGGAGCTGCCACTTGTTATGGGGGTAACCAGTACCTATAAATACTCAGCCAGTACAGTGGTTCAGCACCCCAGATGATGACTTCTAAGTCGAAACGCATCGGAAGGATATGCTGAGACCACTGTCTTCTTTTATACAAGTGCTTGATTTTACTGCTTAACACGTGAGTGTATTTCCTTTGCTTTTTATGTATTAAAATTTCCATACGGAGTTACACTATATGCCTTCCTCTTTCTTTTAATTATGGGGCTGACTGCCTATATCTACTGAGTCCATCCATACCTTACACTTGTTCGGAGGTCCATCTGGAGGTCATATCTGGATAGAGCATCTGATCCCCTTGGTATATTATACCACAAAGCTTGATTGACTCACTAGGTGTACACCTATTTGAGTTCAATCCCTCTGGTAAGCAGCTTCTGGTGTCTTTGGTGGTGGACCCACTATTAACTGTTATTACATCATACATATTTGAAGTTAAAGACTGTCACTATATTATATCCACATGTGGTTGAGGATTATCATCACACATGACTGAAGCTTGTCACTGACTTTTTTCTTTTTTGGACATCACACGTCCAAGTTACTCTGTTTATAGACATCACATGTCATAATAGAGGACTGCTTGGAGTATTTTTGAGCACATCATTTATTATTCAAGTTTTCTGTACTAATATTATTTGTTATGGTTTATATGATCACATAAGCGCTGCACATTTCACCCTATTTGTCATTTTTGCAACTTTATCTATCCACTGCTGTGCTGGCTGCTTTAGTTTTTTTTTTTTTTTTTTTTTTTTTTTTGAGACAGCGCGGTATATATTTGTTTATAACTTGTGAATTCTGGTAAACTATGGGCAAAATTAGTTTTAATTAACAGTGGTTTTTTTGCCACTCTCCCATGAATACCAGATATTACTTGTGAAGCATGCAGCCAAAAGCTTTGTATGCTTAGACTTACTAATCTCTGGGGAGTGTAACCCCTTCAGAGTGGTTGTAGGTCTCCTGGGGGCCTCTCTTGCTAGTTTCTTCTTGCATATTCACTCACTTTTGGTGAATGGCCTGTTCTTTGCAGATTTACAGCTATTCCACATTCTTACCATTTTTTATTTAGCTGCACTCAAAGCCATAGTCTCTAACTTGGAAATCTTCTTGTTTCCAGCCCCTGACTTGTGGTTTTTGATCAACTTTTATTACACTTGTTTGCAGTGTTCTTTTGTCATTATGGTGTACAATATGCCACGATGCAGACTAACTAGAAGTTGGGCCCTTCAAATACATGTGTATTTATATTACAGTCCCTTGAAACTATTTGACTACGTGCCGATGATCTCTGTTTCGCTATTGATCTGACTTTAAAAAAGTATTGGCTGCATCAGTGATGACTTTGGTGTGCCATATGAACCGGGGGAATATGCTTATGCAATCTGATATTTTGTGTGTTTTTTGTAATTGTAATTAATGTAACATAGTTTGCAAAGATCTGTTTTTAATTTGACATGACAGAGTTTCTATTGGAAAAAAAATCTAAATACTATCCACTGTGATTCATTATTCTATAGTAATAAAAACATGAAAGTGTCCAAGGGAGTGATTCAATTTAATGGCATGGTAAAAGGTGCATTGACCAGACCTGTGCAAGCACAGCATAACCAATGTGCTGCACTGACAAAAGCTGGAAACAGAACCTGCATATGGGGGAAAGAAGAAGTCTACACAGGTTTTTAAGATGAAAATAAATCAGGCCAAGATAAATCATTTCTGAATTTTTTTCACCTTTATTGTGACCAATTTAATTACACACAAACTGAAATTGTTGATTAGTGGCAAAATAAATAAATAAACTGTGGTTGCATAGGTGTACACACCCTCCTTTAACTCGGGATGTGACTGTGTTCAGAATTAACCAATCACATTGAAACTGATGTGAAATAGTTGTCAGTACACATCTTCTATCAGTGAAAGTGACTCTGATTAAGCATATATAGTTCAGCTGTCTTAGCAAGACTTTTCTGACATTAAGCCCAGATTCAGGCTGGGTTCACACTGGTCCGACAAACGCTCCGACATTGGGAGCTCATGTCGCATGACGTGTGAAATTTAATGTTTCCCTATGGGAGCCGTCCTAACTGGTCCGACACAAGTCGTTCCGACTTTAGAAATGCTCCCTGTACTACTTTGGTCCGACTTTGATCCTACTTCAGCCTATTGACTATCATTGAAGTCGGATCAAAGTCGGATTGCCGTCTTGCATGATCCGACTTCGGCACGCGACTTGTGCTCAGATGTTCTTGAGGGGGAACTCCGCGCCAAATTTTAAATAAAAAACCGGCATGGGTTCCCCCTCCAAGAGCATACCAGGCCCTTGGGTCTGGTATGGACCTTGAGGGGAACCCCCTACGCCGAAAAAAACGGCGTGGGGGGTCGCCCCCAATCCATACCAGACCCTTATCCGAGCACGCAGCCCGGCCGGACAGGAATGGGGGTGGGGACGAGCGAGCGCCCCCCCCCCCCTCCTGAACCGTACCAGGCCGCATGCCCTCAACATGGGGGGTTGGTGCCTTGGGGGAGGGGGCGCGCTGCGGCCCCCCACCCCAAAGCACCTTGTCCCCATGTTGATGAGGACAAGGGCCTCTTCCCGACAACCCTGGCCGTTGGTTGTCGGGGTCTGCGGGCGGAGGGCTTATCGGAATCCAGGAGCCCCCTTTAATAAGGGGGCCCCCAGATCCCGGCCCCCCACCCTATGTGAATGAGTATGGGGTACATGGTACCCCTACCCATTCACCTAGGGAAGTGTCAATAAAAAAAACCACAGTACACAGGTTTCAAAATTAATTTATTGGGCAGCTCCGGTATCTTCTTCCGACTTCTCCCGGTGTTCCGCCTCTTCTCCCGGGCCCCACCGCTATCTTCTTCCAGCTCTATTGCCAGCGAGGGGCCCGGTCTGCTGCCGCTGTCTTCTCGCCGCTGTCTCGCCGCTTCTTCTCTTCATCTCTTCTTCCGATGTTGACACGACGCTCTCCCCGGCTGGAATGCTCTCTGTGCGCTCTGCTCTGACTTATATAGGCGGTGACCCCGCCCCCTTATGCCGTCACAGTCTCTGGGCATGCTGGGACTGTGACGGCATAAGGGGGCGTGGTCATCGGGTGATGACCACGCCCCCTAAAACGTCACAGTCCCAGCATGCCCAGAGACTGTGACGGCATAAGGGGGCGGGGTCACCGCCTATATAAGTCAGAGCAGAGCGCACAGAGAGCATTCCAGCCGGGGAGAGCGTCGTGTCAACATCGGAAGAAGAGATGAAGAGAAGAAGCGGCGAGACAGCGGCGAGAAGACAGCGGCAGCAGACCGGGCCCCTCGCTGGCAATAGAGCTGGAAGAAGATAGCGGCGGGGCCCGGGAGAAGAGGCGGAACACCGGGAGAAGTCGGAAGAAGATACCGGAGCTGCCCAATAAATAAATTAATTTTGAAACCTGTGTACTGTGGTTTTTTTTATTGACACTTCCCTAGGTGAATGGGTAGGGGTACCATGTACCCCATACTCATTCACATAGGGTGGGGGGCCGGGATCTGGGGGCCCCCTTATTAAAGGGGGCTCCTGGATTCCGATAAGCCCTCCGCCCGCAGACCCCGACAACCAACGGCCAGGGTTGTCGGGAAGAGGCCCTTGTCCTCATCAACATGGGGACAAGGTGCTTTGGGGTGGGGGGCCGCAGCGCGCCCCCTCCCCCAAGGCACCAACCCCCCATGTTGAGGGCATGCGGCCTGGTACGGTTCAGGAGGGGGGGGCGCTCGCTCGTCCCCACCCCCATTCCTGTCCGGCCGGGCTGCGTGCTCGGATAAGGGTCTGGTATGGATTGGGGGGGACCCCCACGCCGTTTTTATCGGCGTAGGGGGTTCCCCTCAAGGTCCATACCAGACCCAAGGGCCTGGTATGCTCCTGGAGGGGGAACCCATGCCGGTTTTTTATTTAAAATTTGGCGCGGAGTTCCCCCTAAAGATTCATACCAAACACAGTGCCGGGCATTGGCGGGGATCCAAGTCGGATCCCCGTTCATTGAAAGTCGGACACATGCCGGCTTCATGTCGCAGGGCAAAGTCGGATCCAAAGTAGGACGGCTGTCGTGTCGCACCAGTGTGAACCCAGCCTCACACTGACATCGGGATTGAAATCGTGCCAGTTCAGCTGAATGTGTGATTTCAGAGACATCTGTGCGGGTTCCTGTACAGATGTCTATAAAAAATCGCACCCCGAAGTTGCCCAAAGTAGTACAGAAACTACTTTTGGAAATCGGTGCGGAGCCGCAAATGCGGGACTGGAGCCTTTTCTTACTAAGAAAAACATACAAGCCCAGTACATTTTTCAAAAAGCAATATCAAGTTTCCAAAAAGCATGTGGGAAAATGTGTTGTTGTCTGACGAGACCAAGATTACACTTTTTGGCAATGATTCTAAAAAGAATGTTTGGCACAAAACCAGCACTGCACATCACCAAAAAAAAACATATCTACAGTGAAGCATGGTGGTGGCAGCCAGAGGTGTAACTAGAACCTTCAGGGCTCCAGTGCAAGAAACCATGAAGGGCCCCATTAACTCCTGGCTGGGGCCCTTCCCTCTGGGCCCGGAGCCCTTCCCACTGATTCCGAGGCCCTTTACTCTGTCCTGTCACAGGGCCCTTTATTACGGTCCCATTGCAGGACCCTTTCACATATTCTGCAGTAGGCCTCCTTCCTGCTGTCTTGGGGCTGCCCCACGGTGGCAGAACACCAGGGCTAGTTGCAAGGGCGACCTTTACTACCCTGGCAGTTCCACCACTGGTGTCAGTAGCTTTTATCTTAGTTATTTTATCTAGGGGCAGCAGGACCTAGCTCAGCTATAGTAGGTGTTCAGGTGTAATTAATACTTTGTTGACCCTCATGAGCTCCTAACCCCCCCTTCTGGGACTTGTAGTTTGGCCTTCCTGGATCCCCTTCTCCCATGACAGGTCCTCTGCCCCCTCCCACTGACTCTTGTATGGCTCAGGAACAGGAAGGCAGGGCCAGCTCAGTGATAGGGGTGGGGTTACCAATATCTAATCCTTTCCCCAATGACAGGTCCTCTTTACCCCTTCCACTGGCCAGTGAATGGTTCAGGGACTAGGGGGCGGATCATGCTCAGTGACGGGAGGGGTATGGTTACCAGTCTCTAATCCTCTCCTCAAGACAGGACCTCTTTACCCCTTCCACTGACTGGTATAAGGCTCAGGGACAGGAAGGTGAGTGGGTTCAGTGACAGGGGGTGGGTTTACCAGTCTCTTAATCCCCTCCCCCAAGACAGGTCCTCTTTTCCCTCCCACGGATTGGTATATGACTCAGGGGCAGGAGGGCAAAGCAGAGTCAGGGACATGGCACGAGGTTACAATTAACTTACAAATAACATACCTGTCTGGCTCATGTGTGCTTTCACCATGCTGTCACTGCCCGGGGGGGACACACAGCTGCTGTCTGCTCCTCTCCCACACTACCGCACTTTCATATTTCACTCTCTGCTTCCCGCCCCACCCCCTCCGATGCTCCCTCGCACCGTGCTGGGTACTATGGATTTCAGCACAGGGGAGCCACACAGACTCTATGGAGCATGGGGCCGGGTCACAATTCAGACCCCTGAGACCCCTATAGCTACGCCCCTGGTGGCAGCATTATACTTTGGGGCCTTTTTTTCTTTAGCTGGTTCTGGGGTCAATGTGGAGGCAAATGCATATCCATGTCGCCACTTATGAACAGTTCCAAATATTAGTTAAATGTGGCACAAAATCTTCAGGCCTCTTTTAAAAAGCTGAAAAGGAATTTCACCTTTCAGCACAACAACGACTCAAAGCATACCTCCAAATCAACAAAAGAATGGCTTTACCAGAAGAACATCAAAGTTTTGGAATGGCCCAGCCAGAGTCCAGACCTGAATCCAATTGAAAATCTGTGGGTGACCAGAAGAGGGCTTTGTACAGGAAATGCCCAATCTGACACTGGAGCACTTTTGCAAGGAGGAGAAAGCAAAGATTCCCAAGGCAAGATGTGCCATGCTGATGCTCCTACTCCAAAAGATTGAATGCTGCCATAAAATCAAAATGTGCTTCAACAAAGGGTGTGCATATTTGTGCAACCACATTATTGTAATTTTTTTTTATATTTATTTTTCTCCCATTAAAGAGTTCTGTTTGCTTTCGATTACATTTTCACAGAGCATAGGTTACATTAAAGATGGAAAAAATTCAGAAATGATTTATCTTCATCTGATTTCTTTACACCTCAAAAACTTAGCATTTCTACAGGGGTGTGTAGAGAAAATTGAGGACAAATAGGGACTTTATCAGTACCCCATAGACTTCCCAGACAATGAAATAAAATTAACAAACTGTATTACATAGACAAATACATAAAAAAACTTTAACATGGACATACTGTATTAAAAAAGAAGAGATATGCCCCACTATTAGAGTAGGAGGAACCCCCAATGTGTAAACATGTATAAAAATACATAAATAAATTGAAATTATAGCAGAAACTATCCACTTCCTCAGGAGGAGAAGGGAGGCACCACCATTACTTCTAAATGAAAAACATAGAGAAAGGTAATAATGATAAATAATAAACGTTAATGTTATTTGTATCTATACAACAATCAAAGAAATCAGATATTGCAAGGTTCTATTTACAAAAGTAAGAAAGAGATGCAGAGGCAAATGCACATCCACATCGCAAATCAATTCCCAGGGTAAGCATAGAAGTATACAGTGTACCTTCAGGAGAGGAGCTGAATCCCTAACATACAGTCAGGTCAATAAATATTGGGACATTGACACAATTCTAATCTTTTTGGCTCTATACACCAGCACAATGGATTTGAAATGAAACGAACAAGATGTGCTTTAACTGCAGACTTGCAGCTTTAATTTGAGGGTATTTACATCGTAATCAGGTGAACAGTGTAGGAATTACAACAGTTTGTATGAGTGCCTCCCACTTTTTAAGGGACCAAAGGTAATGAATGAAAGAATGCACCGGTGAGTTCTGCAACACCAAAAGACCCGGAAGACCACGGAAAACAACTGTGGTGAATGACCGAAGAATTCTTTCCCTGGTGAAGAAAACACCCTTCACAACAGCTGGCCAGATCAAGAACACTCTCCAGGAGGTAGGTGTATGTGTGTCAAAGTCAACAATCAAGAGAAGACTTCACCAGAGTGAATACAGAGGGTTCACCACAAGCTGTAAACCATTGGTGAGCCTCAAAAATAGGAAGGCCAGATTAGAGTTTGCCAAATAACATCTAAAAAAGCCTTCACAGTTCTGGAACAACATCCTATGGACAGATGAGACCAAGATCAACTTGTACCAGAGTAATGGGAAGAGAAGAGTATGGAAAAGGAAAGGAACTGCTCATGATCCAAAGCATACCACCTCATCAGTGAAGCTTGGCGGTGGTAGTGTCATGGCGTGGGCATGTATGGCTGCCAATGGAACTGGTTCTCTTGTATTTATTGATGATGTGACTTCTGACAAAAGCAGCAGGATGAATTCTGAAGTGTTTCGGGCAATATTATCTGCTCATATTCAGCAAAATGCTTCAGAACTCATTGGATGGCGATTCACAGTGCAGATGGACAATGACCCGAAGCATACTGCGAAAGCATCCAAAGACTTTTTTAAGGGAAAGAAGTGGAATGTTATGCAATGGCCAAGTCAATCACCTGACCTGAATCCGACTGAGCATGCATTTCACTTGATGAAGACAAAACTGAAGGGAAGATGCCCCAAGAACAAGCAGGAACTGAAGACAGTATGTATGTAAATACCCTCAAATTAAAGCTGAAAGTCTGCAGTTAAAGCACATCTTGTTCGTTTCATTTCAAATCCATTGTGGTGGTGTATAGAGCCAAAAAGATTAGAATTGTGTCGATTTCCCAATATTTATGGACCTGACTGTAAATACACTCATCCCTAAGACAGAAGGTATATAAAACAATAAACAAAGATTGTTTCTGATTAAAAGTAGCTATCAGTCTCATAGACAGACATAATTAGGAATAGCTGAGGCCATGTGCATAGAAACCAACCTGTTTGGTACTCGGACATCCACACCTTAACCAAAACAATCAAACAAAGTCAGTATCCACCACCAATCCAATTAAAGAAAAAATAGGTAAAGCCTGCAATTCCTAGAAAAAAACAAAACAAACATTCATCATGAACAGAGTATACAAGAAAGAAAAAGCTACCCAAAGTTAAGTGAATACATACTGAGGAAAATTTATAAATGCTTTAAAGTGTATGTACAGCATATCAGGGATCCAGCTCCTCCCCAGTAGATATATGATCTATGATGATAGATATATGCTCCCATGCTCGGGGTTGCGTCATGGATGGGCATTAGCCTCCACATTATCTTGCGTTTGTAGGTCAATCCTTGCAATATCTGATTTACTTGATTGCTGTATAGATGCATAAAACATTAAAGTTTATTGTGTATCATTATTACCTTTCTCTATGTTATTCAATTAGAAATAATGGTGATAAAGTTGTGTCAGACAGGAGATGAGGGGTAATATCCCAAATGGGGACATAGACAGCAAAAAAAACTGACAGGGGTTCCAACCTTCATTCACGTAATCCAAAAAAAAAAAAAATCTAGAATGAGGCTTTATTGAACACACCATGTTTGACTATTAACCACCTAAATAGTTCATATATCTAATGCAAAAATATGTTTGATGCATTTCAGGTAAAATTAAAGGACGAAGATATGACCTTTGCACTAAAGTGCATCAAGAAAAAGCATATTGTGGACACGCATCAACAAGAACATGTGTATTGGGAGAAGAATATACTGCAGCAAATCAACTGTTCATTTATCATCAGGTAGTTTAATGACTGACCTATTCTTTCCTGCAAAATGTATGATTTATTTTTTTGACATTCTATGATGCATTTGTATCAGGTTCACAATGGTTCTTTACGCAGCCAATGAGGCAAATGGAAGGTGGACGGGTACGTGAAAACATGACAGGACAGCTGGGAAAATGTCTATTCTTTATTGTAATTATTCCTGTATTGCCCATGTGAATGGCCCTGTGCTTACAGTGCCTTGAAAAAGTATTCATACGCCTTGTAATTTTCCACATTTTGTCGTGTTACAACCAAAAACGTAAATGTATTTTATTGGGATTTAATGTGATAGACCAACACAAAGTGGCACATAATTGTGAAGTGGAAGGAAAATGATAAATGGTTTTCAAAAATGTTTACAAATAAATATGTGAAAAGTGTGGCATGCATTTGTATTCAGCCCCGAGTCAATACTTTGTAGAACCACCTTTCACTGCAATTACAGTTTCAAGTCTTTGCTTTCCTAGAGAGTAAAACATTTGCCCATTCCTCTTTGCAAAATAGCTCAAGCTCTGTCAGATTGGATGGAGAGTGTCTGAACAGCAATTTAAGTCTTGCCACAGATTCTCAATTGGATTTAGGTCTGGACATTGACTGGGCCATACTAACACATGAATATGCTTTGATCTAAACCATTCCATTGTAGCTCAGGCTGTATGTTTAGGGTCATTGTCCTGTTCACCATTCACAGCGGGGATGGTGTGTTTAGGGTGATGTGCAGTGTTAGTTTTCTGCCACACATAGCATTTTGCTTTTAGGCCAAAAAGTTCAAATTTGGTCTCATCTGACCAGAGCACCTTCTTCCACAATTGCTGTGTCCCTCACATGGCTTCTCGCAAACTGCAAATGAGACTTCCTATGGCTTTCTTCAACAATGGCTTTCTTCTTGCCACTCTTCCATAAAGGCCAGATTTGTGCAGTGCATGACTGATAGTTGTCCTGTGGACAGATTCTTCCACCTGAGCTGTGGATCTCTGCAGCTCCTCCAGAGTTACCATGGGCCTCTGGGCTGATTAATTGCTCTCCTTGCCTGTCAGTTTAGGTGGATGGCCATGTCTTGGTAGGTTTACAGTTGTGCCATACTCTTTCCATTTTTGGATGATGGATTGAACAGTGCTCCGTGAGATGTTCAAAGCTTGTGATATTTTTTCTACCTAACCCTGCCTTAAACTTCTCCACAACTTTATCCCTGACCTGTCTGGTGTGTTCCTTGGCCTTCATAATGCTGTTTGTTCACTAAGATTCTCTAACAAACATCTGAGAGCTTCACAGAACAGCTGCATTTATACTGAGATTAAATTACACACAGGACTCTATTTACTAATTAGGTGACTTCTGAAGGCAATTGGTTCCACTGGATTTTAGTTAGGGGTATCAGAGTAAAGGGGGCTGAATACAAATGCACTCCACACTTTTCAGATATTTATTTGTAAAACATCTTGAAAACCATTTATCATTTTTCTTCCGCTTCACAATTATGTGCCACTTTGTGTTGGTCTATCACGTAAAATCCCAATAAAATACATTTAAATTTTTGGTTGTAAAATGACAAAATGTAAAAAAAAAAAAAAAAAAAAAAAAAAAGGGGGAGGGTGAATACTTTTTCTAGGCACTATATGTAGGTAGATTACTCTTTGCTTCGGGTCTGTTGGAGTTGTGGCAAAGAATACACAGTTGCTTGACTACAGGAAAAATGTATATAACATGTTTTTGTGCAGAAGGTATGAACTTATAGTCTATGATGGTGACAACAATTCTGAAGTCTTCCACTTTATGTCAGACGACAGCTTTTTTTGATTGGAAATGTCAAGGGTGGTACAGGGTCAGTGTCAACAGCAATGTCTCCAATCCTTAATCATACAGTACTGGATTTGTGTTATCTTCGCATGCAAGTAGATTTCCTGTTTTTCAATTACCTCAACGGCCCCCTTAATGGGGGCGTTTTTTACCTCCAGGCCCACATAGCAGCTGCATTGACTGCTATATTGTTATGCTACTGAGCTTTATTGTATATAGTAAGGGTGTTTGTTTGAACACTGCCTCGAAATGTATACATTATTTTATAACATGCCACTGTGAAAGATGTGCCTGACTAAACAGTAGACATGTGCATTCGTTATCGTCCGAATGCATTTTTGTTAGAATTTCTGGGATTTTCGTGTTCATTTTAACAAAATGATAACGAACGCACAGAATCTGAAATCCGAAAGATCTGAAATAAAAACATGCTTTATTCTCGTATCCATTATATTTTCATATCGATGCGACAACAGTTCGATATAGATAGATAGAAGCTTCGACATGAGGGTGACAATAGCGATCTGTGTCTATTGAACCTGAGGTTGAATGTGCCCAACCTCCTAAAGCCACCGTTGGATGCTGCCATCGCCAGTGTGAACCAGAACCGTTAGGAGCGTACAGCGAACAGGAAGGAAGTTATATGCTTGAATTTCGATACAACGTAAGTCCATTGGCTGTTGGGGTAGACCGTTTGACATGAACAGAAACAAACAAGTATTGTATCATTCGATACGATCAAAAATATGTATAATACCGTTCGACATGAAGATTCGGCGAAGCAGCTAAAAACATATGATCGCCGTGAGCGGACATTTATGGTCAAATGCTCCGCCCATAGGCTATAGAAGAATTCTAATGTTGTTTCACTAGTAATAATAATAATTAATAATTATAATTATTACTAGTCAAACAATATTAGAATTCTACTATAGCTTGTGTGCAGAGCATTCGGACGGAAATGTACGATCACGGCGTTGTACATTTTAGCTGCTTCATCGAATCATCTTAGAACATCCGACAGACACCATGAGCCTTCTATTGACAGATTTGACCTTAATTAATTTGGATTTTCGAATGAATGCATTTATTAACAAAACTAAAATAAAAACAAATTTTGAGAGTAACTAAACAAATTTATTTTTCCAGACGAAACTGAAATTCCGAAACAAAATATTTCAGTGTGCACATGTCTACTAGACAGCTAGGCCGATCTATCTGACATATTTCAAGTTTTATATTTTTATTCTGGGTAGCTATAGGGCTCATGCACACAGGTAGAAAACAAAAATTCTGGCTTTTTTTCCACACCAGAGAAGCCCAGGTGCCACGTACAGCCACCTATAGACATGAATGGCTGTACACGGTTTTACAATCAGTATATGATAAGATTATATGGGACTCCAGACCCACAAAACTTCATAGCCACATAAAAACTGCATTCTAGGTTTATCTGTTCCAGATCAATCTGTAATTAGTTTGAAATGCATTTAAAAAGCGTTCTGCTTGTGTTCACATGAATATTACAAAAATAAAGTGATGCATGACAAAGGCAATAAATGTATGTGAACACCACTGCCCTATACAATCAAACACTGCATTCCATATCCTTTATAAATCACAATTTATTTATGAATGTATTCTAGCTTTCAGGTAGATTTTTTTTAGATAATTTATATAAATATTCTTGTATATAGGTTTTGTAAATATATGTCTGTAATATTGCAAAACAGAAGCAGTTTCTTAGCTATTATATAACATAAAAATGCACCCGAGCTTTGGTGTTCAATAGCTGCAGCAAATTAGGCAGTTCTAAGGCCTCCCTTGGAACAAATTAAGGTTGACACTAACTGATAATTACTAAGTAATACTGACATTTCCATAATTAAGAACTTTAGTCATGCTACAAATCACAGTATATGGTGCATCCAGTGAAAATAACGTACTTAGTGTTGCTAAGGTATGAAAAATTCAAAGTCAATATAAACAAACTCCTCCCCCTGAGAAATGCTTAGGCATTTGTTAAAGAAGACCTAAACTGTGTAAGCTGGATCCAAAAAAAGGCAAACAGAAGACAAAGAACTAATCACCAGTATTACCTATAGGCTCCTTGCAGCTGATCTCTTTCCCATTGACTTACTGTGCCTTCTTCTCTCAGTGTGATTGCCCCCATCTTGTTTGGTGCACAGGATTTTGCTTCCTCATGTCTGGAGATCCGATTACTGGTTAGTGAATTATTTAAGAAACAGGAAAGGTGGAGAAGACATAGATCTACAGCAGGGGTCAGCAACCTGTAGATTGTGATTTACCAGTAGATCACGGACAGGTGACCGGTAGATTGCAGTCTGGGCTTTCTGACCCTTCATCCCAAAGCATCAAACAGAATGCAATGCAGAGGGACTACTTGTAAAGTTGGAACTGTAGTAGGAAGATTGAGCCGCATAAGCCGATGCCTCCTCTGTAGTGCTGGCTTCTGTACCATGTGGAGTGATACCAACTGCTCTCCACCTCTTATCCCTACTAGCGGTCTCCAGAGAGGTGCCAGCAGCAGGAAAGAAGAGATCTTCAGGTCAGTGTGAAGCAATACACTGGGCATAATAATATAGGGCTGCTTTCACACTGGCTGCCCTGCGGTTTACCCACACCACGGGTGCAGTGCAGTGTGCCTGCAGCTTTCTTGCAGGTTTGCTGTTCTTAGCCATAGACTTCTTTTTCTATCCAGAGGTTTTGGTGCACTTTCTGAATGCATGAGTTTTGGTATGCTTTCAGAAAGTGCACCACACCTGCAGGATATAATAGAAGTCTATGGCAAAGCCCAGCTAACCAAGGAAAGTTGCAGATGCACGACGCTGCACTGCAGGTAAACTACAGTACATCAGTGTGAAAGCAGCCTTATAGGGGGCTCAGAACAGTAGTTCATTTACATTTGTAGTTTTGGGGTTGGTAAAACTCCATAGATAAGATGTGTTTTTATCCCCTGCACCCCCTTTAGCTGCAGTGGCCAGAGGTTTACACATGTCACAGCCACAGCAGGAGTTATATGCCCTGTCACGGTTGATGGGTGTAGCACCTGCCAAGTATGACTTATTCAAATGAATGAGGCCGCTCTGCAAGTTCCCTGCAACCATGTGCAGTACAGCAAACAAGGGGTTAAAGCAGGCAGCCTTGTGTTGCTTTCTCACAACCTGCTTTAACCCCTTGGACCCGCAGAAGCATGCAGTTGCGCAGCGCTTGCAGAGTGACCCCATCTACTTGAATAGGTTGCAATTGGCAGGTTAGCACCCACTAAAAGCAACAGGGGGCTTAATTCCTGCTGCTTCAGCAGCTAAAGGGGGTATGGATTGGGGTGGTAAAATTGCAACTCAACCGCAGGGTTTTACCACCACCCCAACTTTACGTGTGACCGAGCACTAAAGGTACCACTGCTGAATGCAACTAAGGGCTCATTCACAAGTGAAGCAAGCACTGCTTCTCCTCTGAAAAGTGATTCCATTGTGTTTGCCACATGATTTAAACCCTTGATTGCCGTGCAATGCATGTGATTGCGACACAGTAGCGCTGCAATTAGAAGAGACGACACTGGGCGACACTGTGCCGGTGGTCTTTTGACTTCTCCCATTTTGTTCAGGTAGATCTCCACCTCTTTCATGTTGCCTATCCATGATCTACAGAATGGATAAACCACAAGGATTTCATAGTATGGCTTCTATGAATGAAGGAGCTGGGCAGAAAGAGTGGGCATGGTATGGCACTTTTGATAAGTGCCTGTCACAGCTCCGTTGGCTCTTCTGACCCCTGTCACACCAGATGATTGCGGTAGCAAGGGTGGGAGGAAGGAGGAATTCAGCTAATGTCAGATAATGTCTCTTGTGCTATTTTTTTTTTTGTTGTTTTAAACTTTTGACTAAACTAAGGTCTTAATAAGGGGTAAACTTATCATATGTCTTACATATCTTATGTTTAAAATCCCAAAACGGTTAAGCACAATTAACATTTCCTAAACTTTATCTATAAAACAGCAAAACTTCACTTTTTGAGTTGGGATCTACTTTAAAATTTGCCTTGGATATGCCTTGTTGAACTTAAAAACGAAAAATCTGGTGAGATTAGTATGTGATACTAATGATAATTGATGCAGAGCTTGAGTAGATAATGCAGAGAAATTAGAAATTGAAGGATTAGTCATGTTTCTGGACTTCATGCAGGTACTAGATTCATTAGCCATAATTCTTTGGAGCTGAGTGTTTGTACTTTAGAATCACATGCACAAGATATATTTTTTTTGTGTTTCACTTTAATAAAACTGTGACATTTTGATTGAGTGAGATTTTGGATGTGTACTTGTGAGACCTACATAACTGTCAGTATGAAGCAATGAAAGGCAAGGAATAACAGCAGTGCAATTAAACATTTAATGTAAAAGAAACTATAATAATCTAATTGAACCAGCTTATACCTTTGGGGAGCATTCCACAATAAGCAGCCCATAGCTAATTAACTTACTGGTAAGTAGTAGTAGTAGACTGGTAGTAAGTTTAAGCCGTCTACTCTGTGTCATCTGTAAAATACAAGTCTTTATTGGCTACATGATAGAACACAACTATAGCAGGCTAACATGTTTCAGCTATAGCAGCCTTCCTCATAGCACTGGTGCTATGAGGAAGGCTGCTATAGCTAAGACGCATTAACCTGTAACATTTGTGTTTTATCATGTAGCCAATAAAGATTTGTATTTTATGGATGAGACCAAGTAGCCGGGAAAAACGTAATTCCAGTTCTATCATTTAAGTGTGGAGGCACTTCAGCCAGAGCACTGGTTCCTGGCCACAAGAAGCTGTACTTGCAGTTGAGCATGGGTATTGTTCTTTTCTCTACAGTTTTCTCACCAAGTGAACTCATTATTTGGAAAGGTTACCAGAAATAAATACCCTCAGAAATCTATACTCTCTGAAAACTATTCTCTAGTGACCAATACACCGCACAGCAAATTCAGACTGAGCAGCACTGAATACCTGTCACAAATGTCACATCCACCCTAACGCAGGTGGTCAGACACTATAGCTAGCTACTGTGTGCTTCACCTATAGCAGCCCCCTTTCCCTTAAGACAAATAGGCCTACCGGTACTTGGTTGCCCCCAGGACTTATACACAATGCTATAGCACCTGGCCACCACGCCAAGGCAGATGCGAACTGAGCAAAGCAAACAGATATTTGCAGTTTAGCAGATAGTGTGGTAAAGGGCAGGCTGAGTTCAGAGAATAGTCCAATATTCGATCCAATAACAGTCCTGGTAAATTGCAGGCAGAGTTCAGGGAATAGTCCAATATCTGATCTAGGTCATACACAGGGAAATCCAGATTAACAAAGCAGGGCAGATAAACGGGAGGCTTGATCAGGAACAACACAGGTGACTCTGTCTCTATAACAAGCAAGGGATAGAGTGTTCGGTTTGCTTATAACAAGTGACTGACCATCAGAGGCGGCTCTAGACTTTGTGAGGCCTTAGGCAAAACTTAGACATGAGGCCCCACTCACTCCCATAATGGGAAAAAAAATTCAAGGGATGAAAATGAACTGTATTAGGAGTGTACAGTATAGGGGAGTGGACAGTACAGGGGGTAGGTGAGTGGGCATAATAAAGATATATTTTCCTCAAGCAGAGCTGCACAGGGAAGCTGCTCTCACAGATCCTACCTATTCTGGTAGGCTGTCACAAAGAGAGAAATAAAAGGGGGATGGGTGGAGAAGGAAGGAAGGAAGGAAGGAAGGAAGGAAGGAAGGAAGGAAGGAAGGAAGGAAGGAAGGAAGGAAGGAAGGAAGGAAGGAAGGAAGGAAGGAAGGAAGGAAGGAGAAAGAGAAAAAAAGATGGAAGGAAAGAAAGAAAGAAAGAAAGAAAGAAAGAAAGAAAGAAAGAAAGAAAGAAAGAAAGAAAGAAAGAAAGATGGAAAGAACGAAAGAAAGAAAGAAAGATGGAAAGAACGATGGAAGGAACGAAACAAAGAAAGAAAGAAAGAAAGAACGATGGAAGGAACGAAAGAAAGAAAGAGAAAGAAGGATGGAAGGAACGAAAGAAAGAAAGAAAGAAAGAAAGATAGATAGATAGATAGATAGATAGATAGATAGATAGATAGATAGATAGATAGATAGATAGAAGGAAAGAAAGATGGAAGGAAAGAAAGATGGAAGGAAAGATAGATAGATAGATAGATAGATAGATAGATAGATAGATAGATAGATAGATAGATAGATAGATAGATAGATAGATAGATAGATAGATAGATAGATAGATAGATAGATAGATAGAGGGAAAGAAAGATGGATAGATAGATAGATGGAAGGATAGATAGATAGATAGATAGATAGATAGATAGATAGATAGATAGATAGATAGATAGATAGATAGATAGATAGATAGATAGAAGGAAAGAAAGAAAGAAAGAGAAGGGGGTGGAGACGAAAGGGAAGGAAGAGCATCCCCTACATCAGTGTACTCACAGGGAGGCAGGAGGGACTGGATGGATGGATGGATCAGACTCCCCTTGTCCTTTTCCTTTTCCTGGGCTCCAGCTTGAATCTTCCCGCCCACACATCCCCTTCTCTGAGGCAGAGCAGAGAACACTGCCGAGGAGGGTGGGCGGGGCAGACACAGGAGGAGAGGGCGGGAGGAGGAGGAGCAGAAGCTCTCTCTCTCCTCTTCTGTCTGGCTGTACGGGCAGCAGGGGGATGGGGGAGATCTGTCAGAGCAGGCTCTACTGAGCGGCTCTCCCTCCCTGTCTGTGATCCGGAGCTCCGATCACAGGTCTCACTCGCAGCCCGTATCTCTCCCTGTGGCAAAGTGAGGGGATACAGGACTGTGTGATGGGCGGAGATCTCTGCTGCTGGAAGGGGCGGCTCTCTAATTAGGTAAACTAGCCAGCTGTGCGAGGCCCCTATGACTGCGAGGCCTGAGGCCACCGCCAATTTCGCCTAATTAGAGAGCCGACTATTAGCTGCTGACCATCAATCACCTTGCAGGTGATCACAGACAGGGAGAATGCAACAGCCAACACCCGGATGCTGGAATGAGGAGCAGGATCACTTAAGTGATCCTGACAATACCCCACCATCCAAGTCTTTCTGAATAACAAGCCAGGAAAGTAGGCTTTCTCTGTGGGTTAAATTGGGTATTCTATTTTTCTTTTTTTTTTTCTGAAGGATTTTGAGAATAGCTACTAATGGGCGCCATTTGAAAAAAAAGAACAGAATTGCATTGGCGTCATTTGTTAAAAAGTATTGCAGTATGAAGAAATTAGCACATCATTTTTGTAGTGACTACACTACATTTTTTGCTATAGGCAATAACCCAGTTTTCCTTTTCCAGACATTTCGTGGTCCTAAAACAAAAAATATTATCACTCAATCGGGGATAAAAAGACAACAACCACTCTTGTGTAACATTTTATGTGTCTAGGTCAAGCAGGGATACTGTTGATTAAACTGTGTATGCATACTGTCATTTGAGTTTTACTATATGAAAGGGCTTCATACAAAAAAAAAAAAAAGGAAATAGTGCCGACATGTTATTTTCCTAGACACCAGCATGGTAAGTATATTCAGAGCAGGATTCATTCATTTCCAGACTGAACAGATGTTTTTACAATAGAAATCCCTAATAATTATAATCTGTTACAGTAAATATACAAGACGGCTTGTAAATACAAGAGACATGGTATGTTGTTAATGACTTGAAACAGACCTCTGTTTTGCTGATCTAGATTCTTGGCAGCTTAATTTCAGTGACAGATGTCAGGCTTTTTCATCCTTGTTCTGCAGGCTCTACAGAACTTTCAGGGATGCCAAATATGTCTATATGCTGCTGGAGGTGTGTCTTGGAGGGGAGCTCTGGAGCATTCTACGAGACACGTGAGTTCTATCTAATAAGTAACTTTTACGGTTTCGGAACTGTATTGTATTTTTGCTAATTTGTTGGCCTTGCCTTGTGATATTACTATTGTCGTGTTTATCTTGAATAAATATAGGCTTTTGTTTTTATATTTACCTGTAATTTATGCTAGATTAAGGTCTGGTACTGGGTTGACGTACAATAATGCCATTAGCATAAATAGTGGTATATACTAGATGAAGGTTAGCTACTGTAGTCCATACATTTTTCTCAAGATGTTTTCTTTCACTGCTTTTTAATGCAAACAAACAAAATAAACTTAGGCCGTAATGAGTCATTGCAGAATATTTTTTTATTCATAGGGCATTGACAATATTCTATAGAGATACACAATTTGCAGTCTGTGGCCTGGTGGAGCTTAAAGTCTTTCTTTTGAAGAGTCATAGAAGCCCAAACACAAAGTTCAGGTCCAGTGGTTGCCATTGCCAATAACGTTTTTGGACTTCTCCAAAATATTCATACTTAACCCACAAAGTCATGGAAGAACACACACATTCCATACATATAGTGATGATGAGCAAATTGAACCCAACAGCCAACAGTTGTTCTGCACTAGCAATAAAAGCTCTGAAAACTTAACAAACTGAATTCCTATTGTATTTGCTATAGGTTATCAAACATGGATGAACACCAGTGTTAATTTTGGCAGCAAATTTTGATTTAGTTTTAGTCTTAGTCTTAGGACTAAAATGGCATTTTAGTTTTAGTCCCATTTTAGTCTTCTGCAATTGTTTTAGTTTTAGTCGTATTTAGTCGACTAAATCTCCAGTACATTTTAGTCGACTAAAACTCATTTTAGTCGTCTAAAATCTAATGGGTGTAATTAAATTGTAATGCATTAGTTAACATTTCTCTACAATTTCCAAACCCATTATATACTGCTGGAGTGAAAAATCTAATATGTTATTATTTATGGTATTGAGGTATGAACATGCACTACAGACCAGTGTTAATATTGAAGTCAAATTTCAACTTAGTTTTAGTCTTAGTCTTTTGACTAAAATGGCATTTTAGTTTTAGTCTCATTTTAGTCTTTTGATGAAAATGCCATTTTAGTTTTAGTCGTATTTTAGTCATCTCAATTGTTTTAGTCGTATTTTAGTCGACTAAAATTTTTTCGTTGTTTTAGTTGACAAAATTAACACTGATGAGCACTGAACACAGAAATGTGAAATTACTAATTGTACTTTACTCTCTACATTGTTGTATATTTGTTATTCATTACAGTTCTATTATTATGTTTATAAAAGGTGTTTATTACCTATTTTGTCTGATTATGCCTATTCAAGCGCTTTAATACAGACTATATCCATGTTTTGCTTGTTGCTATGGTGACTTGTAGATGTAACTTTCCAAAGTTATCTGCCATAATTTACAGAATATACTGTATACAGCACTGCATTTATCTATGTATCTATTTACATATTTTCCCTATGCCATTTTGAATACTTCCCCCTGGAAAGTATGGTGATTCACTTGTTAGCATTTTCCTTCTGGCACGGACATCCTGAGTCTTGAATTTCCACCAATTACACTATCTTATACACTAATTATACTATTGCATGGGCTTCCTAAACGTATCCATATGGCTTGGTATACTCCCACAGTTCAAAACTATACCAATAAATAAAGTCACTACCAGATTAGTCCTTATGTGAGACAGGAACTATAAGAACAGTAGCTATAGTCGTAGAGAGGCTCTAAGTGTTTAAACAGGTTACCCTGGTGGATGACACGGGCTCACTCAAGGTGGGTGCCTAAGCACTAAATGGTATTCACCAGAGCTCCTGATGGTAAATTTGGGTTTTGCTGTGTGCTAATACCAGCCGCAGTCCTCAGTATCGTCCCACCAGGAGGTGAGCAAACTGGGGTCCAGTAGCAGATAAAGCAGGTAGGGATCAAGCGGAAGTGTAGTCAGCATAGTTGAGGAACAAGTCAAAGGTTGGTAACGAGTAGCAGTGGAAATAAGGACAGCTAGGAGCAAGTTATCAGCTGGAGAGAGCACAGTAATCTTGCTTCCAGGATGTCCCCTTGATGTCTGAGGGTCAGGTTTGTGGGGAACCTCTGGTGGAATTCTCTTGATAATTTAGGGGCATGAACGTTCTCCTCAGGTTTCCAAGAATTTTCTTCAGGCCCATATCCTTCCTGTTGAACCATATACTGTAATTTGTTCCTAAAGATCCTAGAATCAAGAATTTTCTGAACCGAAAATTCTTCTTCACCTTGCACCTTAACAGTTGGAGGAGGTGGGAGAATTCTCTCAGAGGAGGGATTTTCAGGAAATGGTTTGAGCAAAAATACATTTAACACGGGGTGAATCTTCATACTGTTAGAAAGTTTTAAGCAAAGAGTGACTGTGTTAATTTGAGCTGAAATCTGGAAAGGTCCCACAAACCTTCTCCCAGCTTTGCAGATGGAACATGTACCTTCAAATTTTTGATTGATAACCAAACTTTGTCACCCACATGAAAAGTAAGAAGGGATTTGCAATGTCTGTCAGCCTTCTTGTAACATTCCTGAGCTTCCTTCAGGCTGGGTTCACACTATTGCGAATTGGAATGCGGCTTTCAATCAATTGCTTCATCCAGTTTGCATAGCAGGAGATTGTAATCGGCTCTCTAGGGAGCTGGTTCACACATCTCCGCAGCAGGTCCAGTGCGAATTGCACAGGAGTCCTGTGCGTCTTTTGGTTTGTTTCAGGTACAAATCCAGCCAAAAATTCAGGCTGAAATTGGACCTGAAACGGTGAATGGAGACGCACTGGACTCCTGCTGTGAGCCACTGCGTTCAGTGTGAACCCAGCCTTAAAGTCACGATCACTTTCTCTTGAATCTCCTGCAATGTAGTTAATCTGTTGGTAATGGCAAGAATTGGAGTTGAGATAAGGAGATCAGGAATAGAAACTGAATGATACCCGGTGTTTAAGAAAAAAGGACTTTGAGCAGTGGAGCTATGTTTAGAATTGTTATAAGCGAATTCTGCCGTAGGAAGATAGTCTACCTAGTCATCCTGAAGATAACTGACAAAACATCAAAGGTACTGCTTTAGAGTTTAATTGTTCCTCTCAGTCTGACCATTAGACTGGGCTGAAAAGCAGAGGACAGGTTAATTGCTGCTAATGCTGAGCAAAGCTTTTCCAGAATTTTGAAGTAAACTGCCCTCCTCTGTCTGACACTACATCTTCAGGGATTCCATGTAAATTAAATACTTTATCAACCATCAGTTCTGCAGTTTTTTCAGCATTGGGTACCCCCTTAACTGGTATAAAATGAGCCATCTTGATGATTTCTTTTGAGGGAGGTAAATCAACTACAAAGTATATAGAAATTGACTCCCATGGAGTTGATGGAACAGAGAGTGGTTGGAGTAACCCAAACGGAAAAGATCAAGGTATTTCTGTGTGCACAGGTCAAACATGAGGTCACATAGTTCTTGACATCTTTCTTGTAACCTGGCCACCAAAGGAACATGATAAAAGTTCTTTAGTCTTGTAAATCCCAAAATGCCCAGCAAGCTTAGAGTCATGCACTAACCTGAGGGCTTCTACCAGAACCGATTTAGGCACATAGAGATGATGTGCTTAAGTCCAAAAGCCCTTCTTGTAAACAAAGTTTATGTTCTGTGGAGGATGATTGAGAAGTGGGTCATTTTCATACCCTTCTTTGAGAAGACTCAAGAATGTCTTGGAACTTGTGGCCCCCTATGAAGTTAATTTGAGTAGGATTGTACGTTCAGAGTTGCTCTCCTGAAGAGGCTCAGACAACATCCTCAATAAGACATCGGCCTTACCATTCCTTGACCCAGTTAGTACCAGGTTGCAATCTTCAGGATCACCATACCAGAAGGTGAGCAAGCTGGGGTTCAGTGACAGATCAAGCAGGTAGGGATCAAGCAGAAGCGCACTCAGAAAACAAGCCAGAGGTCAGTAACAAGTGTTTTCAAGTTGTGATCAAGCGGAAGCGTAGTAGAGAAACAAGCCAAAGGACAGTAATGAGTGGTATTTTAGATAAGAACAGTTGTAGGTATGCAAAAGAGCAATATATCGGCTGGATAGTGTACAATAATTTGGCAAACAGGAAATGCAAAGGCATGGCTTAAAAAGAAAGTTCTCGGGAGGAGCAAGAAGTTTAAGGCTCTTAAGAAACAAGGTACAAGGCAAGATTATTCAAAGGCTCAGACAGGATGCTGTCCAACATCTCAGGTGGCTCAAGCAAAGAATGCAAAGGGAAGGGGAGAATCCGGTGCAAAGTCCCAAGTGATAAAATGGTCATAAATGTATAGTGACAGTCTATGTATAAACAAAGTTCAATGGGCTAAAATCAGGCCTGATGAAGAAGCACAGGGTTCAAATGTGTGCCACGCCCACTGCCAGTGATGCTGACACCACCTCTACCAGAGATGACTGTGTGGGTGTGCAAAGGATATGAACCTGATCAGCAATGCACCAGATGCGGTGACAGCGACAGCCACCCTGCGCCCAGCGATGCAGCATTCATGGTGAGAAATCCCGGTTTTGCCTAGGCCACGGTGCCCGCCAACAGCACCTGGAGTGACAGCCTCCTGCTCTTGCAGCTCTGAAGCTCTGAGGTCAAAACTCTCCCTTATTCTATCCAAAATTAAAAAAGATTTGCTTTTAGTTCTACTTTAATTCATATTGTATACTTTTTAAAAATCTTAGCAGTCTTGAGGGATGAACTGAAATAACCAGAATAGTGGTGTTTCGCTTAAAGAGAAAATAGTAGCACTGCTATATACAGACAGAATAGGGAGTGGTTGGAACCTTTGTCAAGTTTTATTTTTTGTGTGCGGGTTTGGTCCCTGCATTTGAGATTTCTTTATACATCCTGTCCAGGAGAGGATGTCATATTATGAACACAGGGGAGTGATAGAACCTCTATGAGGCTTTTATCACTGCCTTTGCCTACCTGTTGCAGTAACTTCCGTTCCCCTCCTGTCCTGGTCTCACAGGGACCTTCAGAATCTGAAGGAATTCTTCCCAATGGGGTCCACAACCAGCAGTAAAAATATGCTCTTTTATTCCTCCCTGCTTTATTCAAAACTTGAATGAAAAATAAAGTTTTAGATGGACTTTGGCTTTAATGCCATGCATTTGTATGGATATTTTTTCACAAACTGCAGGAGATCTTTTTTTTTTCTTAAAGTGTTTTTATAGAGTTTCTAATGTAGCTGTTGGCATAAATGCATTTCCCATATATTAGATGAAAAGACAACACAGAAATAACATATTGCAATTTTTATTGATTGCATATAACTTTCCAATGCATTAATAGGGTTTTTGAGTTAATTGTTATACAAATGTTATACAATCAAATAAGGGCCTATATCATCCCAGAATTAAATTGTTTTACAAAGCTTTAGAAAGACAATGAGGAAAATAACAGCAGGTCTTTGTAGTATCACTCAGTTATAATAACTGGGCCAAACTGCATGGATGTTGTCACATTAAGCTGTGAATTTCAGGGTACATGTTCTTCACTTCTCTCCTCTCAGTGGATTTATAATGGTATTGATTGTTAAATGTTTTGTCTAGGGTGTTATAGTTCCTTTTGATAGAGTGGATTTTACAGCAATTGGGGGTTAAATGGTTCTCTTTTTATCTTAACCCTTTGAGGGATGTCTTACGAAGCCTGCCTTGATGAATGACTTTGAAACCGCAATGAAATCCCCATTCTGTAATCCTCACAGATCCCTGAGAATATTTTTACTTTGTACTAAGCTCACATAGTGATTTATCTCTGAAGGGAGACTCATGGAATACACAACTGTTCTTTTTAGAAACAGAGAATATGTAATAAATTGTATACATGTCAAAGAGTTACAGTAATGTTAGCCAGAGAGAAAGACGGTTGTTTAAAATGTAACAATAGACTTGTATTCTTTTGGAACACTATGATGGAATTATAAGCTTCCAGCTTTATTACTTGTTAGATCTTTGTTTTACTTTTCTCCCTTTTTGGTTAAAGTTTTGCTAAATCAAAACTTTTTTTTAGTTGTGGATAGAGTAGAGAAGGATTAGAACCCCTCCTCAGATTTTTATTATTTTCTGTGTCCTCGATGGGGACATTCAACCTATTCATCCTAGTGACTATTCTTACCAGAAATGAAGGTGTGGGAACATCCAAAATGTTGAGTTGTCACCAAGACAAAAAGTTTATAGGAGTTCTTCCAATGCAGACAAATGATGTAAGAGAAATGTCTATTTGCTTTTAAAGGACAGACAGTAATAGAAATTCTCCCTAGCAGGACAAAGATGATCCTATCTTCAACGCTGTCCTCTCTGCCAGAGTAGTGTCATTTAACCCACTACCTATGAGTCCAGGGTGGCAAGGACACACCCTCGTGAGAGGCATCATCAAGCTGCCCTGCAGAGTGCTGCGGAGAGCAGCTGAAAGTTTCAAGATTCACCTACCATTAAGGAAAGAGGAGGATAAAGAGGACCTATGATGTCGCTTGACTAGATGACTGAGGACCATGAGGGTGTGGAGTTGTTCCAAGGGGAGTGGGGGAGTAGGGGCATAAATGGAGGTAGATGGGGGCAGAGTTTGGGCTTTAATTAAAAAAAAACACAGTCCACATCTGACATGTGGAGTGGCGGCTTGCCCATGGCAAGCAAGCAGGAGGGAATATATGGTTCCCTGCTATGCTGACACATGCCCTTCAGAATTCCAGGTACCAGAGTACCAGCCCTGTGCTAATGAACTTGTTCTTCAGTAGCAAATAACGTGTTTAGTGATGAGTTAAATGTACCTGGGTTTAATTCGGGACAGGTTTGGTGATCATTACTAAAGTTCGGGTGCCAAATCCCAACCCTATTGAAGTTAAAGGGTTACTAAACCCAGCACCCTGCATTCACCATATCTGGTTCCCACAGTACACAGAACATGGAAATGCAATTATTTTAATAAATATAAATACTAAATACCTTTTCTCATCAGCAGTATATAGCAGCCTTGTGACTTCTATTAGTGTCTGGCTGGGCACTGGTTAAAGCTTGTAGGATGAGCTTTAATTCTCTTCTGATTGTCCTATGAGGCTGCAGGACCCGAACCCTATGTCTGGACAGTGCTGATTGGCCCTGTGCCAATTACATGCACCCTCCCAAGAAAAAAAAAACTCTCTAGAAATACACACCAAACTGAGCATGTGCAGAGTGCCCCAAGTCTCTGTTCTATCAGGAGATGGATTGGGGACAGTGGAAGAAGGGGGGTCAGAGAAGACAGGATCAAACAGTCTTTTTGCACAATGCGGAGGATTAACTCCTTAGGTTCCACAGTGATTTTACTGTTGTGGGTTTAGCAACACTTTAATGGGAGTCAACTGTTAAAAAAACAGTAATGGACATTATCTAGGCTAATATGAAGGAAATGACAAACAGTTGGCATTGGGTGGTTAGGCACTGCCACAGAGAACATGCACCAATGCAAAACATTTTTAAACATTGGCAAGGAGCATTAAACATTAAAAATGTAAAATTCCATAGATAACATGCCTGGGGGAGGCCTGACCCTGTCTGTGAAGTGGCACATCAGTACAATGTACAGTATCTCACAAAAGTGAGTACACCCCTCACATTTTTGTAAATATTTTATTATATCTTTTCATGTGACAACACTGAAGAAATTACACTTTGCTACATTGTAAAGCAGTGAGTGTACAGCTTGTATAACAGTGTAAATTTGCTATCCCCTCACAATAACTTAACACACAGCCATTAATGTCTAAACCACTGGCAAAAAAGGGAGTACACCCCTAAGTGATAATGTCCAAATTGGGCCCAAAGTGTCAATATTTTGTGTGGCCACCATTATTTTCCAGCACTGCCTTAACTGCATGGAGCTCACCAGAGCTTCACAGGTTGCCACTGGAGTCCTCTTCCACTCCCCCATGATGACATAATGGAGCTGGTGGATGTTAGAGACCTTGCGCTTCTCCACCTTTTGTTTGAGGATGCCCCACAGATGACACTCCCACCATCGTGCTTGACTGTAGGCAAGACACACTTGTCTTTGTACTCCTCACCTGATTGCCGCCACACACACACACTTGACACCATCTGCACCAAATAAGTTTATCTTGGTCTCATCAGAACACAACAGGACATGGTTCCAGTAATCCAGTGTCCTTAGTCTGCTTGTCCTCAGCAAGCTGTTTGTGGGCCTTCTTGTGCATCATCTTTAGAAGAGGCTTCCTTCTGGGACGACAGCCATGCAGAACAATTTGATGCAATGTGCGGCGAATAGTCTGAGCACTGACAGGCTGACCCCCCCACCCCTTCAACCTCTGCAGCAATGCTGGCAGCACTCATACATCTATTTCCCAAAGACAACCTCTGGATATGATGCCGAGCAGGTGCACTCAACTTCTTTGGTCGACCATGGCGAGGCCTGTTCTGAGTGGAACCTGTCCTGTTAAACCGCTGTATGGTCTTGGCCACCATGCTGCAGTTCAGTTTCAGGATCTTGGCAAACTTCTTATAGCCTAGGGCATCTTTATGTAGAGCAACAATTCTTTTTTTCAGATCCTCAGAGAGTTCTTTGCCATGAGGTGCAATGTTGAACTTCCAGTGGTTAGTATGAATGAGTGAGAAAAAATAACACCAAATTTAACACACCTGCTCCTCATTCACACCTGAGACCTTGTAACACTAATGAGTCACATGACAGCAGGGAGGGAAAAAGGCTAATTGGGCCCAATTTGGACATTTTTACTTAGGGGTGTGCTCACTTTTGTTGCCAGTGGTTTAGACATTATTGGCTGTGTATTGAGTTATTTTGACAGGACAGCACATTTACACTGTTATACAAGCTGTTCAAGCACTAATTTCCTGCAAGGTAATGCTAAGGGCTCGTTCACACCATACATGAATAAATAATGATGGTAAAACCATGCAGATTTCACAGGTAGAGACATGAGTTTACATCAGTTTTCATTCAGTCAGTTTTTATGCACATTAATATCAGTTGTCTTTTTTCATGCACAGACTGACATCACATCCTGTGTCCTCACATCCTGTGTCATCACCCCTCATCACTGCTCCCCTTATTAGTGATACCCACATCAGAGACTGCTCATCAGGTTCTCCTCATCAGTTTCCCCCTCATCATAGACTCCCTCATCAGAGATCCCCTCACATCAGAAACTCCAAATCAGAGCCCCCACATCAGTTTCCCCCTCAACAGAGAATCCTCATGGGGGACTCACCTCATCTGTCCCCCACCACCAGTCTCCCCCTCATCTGTCTCCTGCCATTAGTGTCCCCCTCATCTGTCCCCCAACATTACTGACCGCTCATATGTCTGCCACCATTAGCTTCCCCTTATCTGTCCCCCATCATCAGTGTCCCCCACCATTAGTGCCCCCTAGCGATGAGCCGAACACCCCCCTGTTCGTTTCTCACCAGAACATGCGAACAGGCAAAAAATTTGTTCGAACATGCAAACACCATTAAAGTCTATGGGACTCGAACATGAATAATCAAAAGTGCTAATTTTAGAGGCTTATATGCAAGTTATTGTCATAAAAAGTGTTTGGGGACCTGGGTCCTGCCCCGGGGGACATGGATCAATGCAAAAAAAGTTTTAAAAATGGCCATTTTTTTGGGAGCAGTGATTTTAATAATGCGTAAAGTGAAAAAATAAAAGTGTAATATTCCTTTAAATTTCGTACCTAGGGGGTGTCTATAGTATGCCTGTAAAGGGGATCCTCTGCTTCTTGCTCCAGTGTTCTCGTCCGGCATCTTCCTCCGTGGTGTCTTCTTCCCTTGTTCGTTCTCGGGCCGCTCCACATCCATGATGGGAGGCTCCCGCTGTGTGACGCTTCTTGTCTTCTGACACTTCTTAAATAACGGAGGGTGAGGCCACCTGGTGACCCCCTCTGAGGCACAGGGACTTTACGGGGACTTCCCTGTGGCATTCCCCGTGACGTCAGAGGGGGCGGGGTTACCTGTTACCTAACCGTTTTTATCAATGAACTTTTATGTGTATTGTCGGACCGACAATTCATTAATAGCCACAAGTAGTTTTAAATTACTTTTTTTCCTTTGAAATGTCATTTTGCTGTCAGACTGTTCTAAACACGGGAAACATCTGCCCTTTTACAGGCTGACTATAGACACCTCCCAGGTACAAAATTTAAAGGAATATTACACTTTTATTGTTCCACTTTAAGCATTATTAAAATCACTTCTCCTGAAAAAACGGCTGTTTTTAAAACTTTTTTTTGCATTGATCCATGTCCCCTGGAGCAGGACCCAGGTCCCCAAACACTTTTTATGACAATACCATGCATATAAGCCTTTAAAATTAGCACTTTTGATTTCTCCTATAGACTTTTAAAGGGTGTTCCACGACTTTTGAATTTGCCACGAACACCCCCAAATTGTTCACTGTCCGGCGAACTGGAGAACAGCTGATGTTCGTGTCGAACATGAGTTTACCTCAAACTGAAAGCTCATCCCTAGTGCCCCCTTATCCGTTCCCCATTATCAGTGACTCCTCATCTTTCCCCCACCAACAGTGACCACTCATCTGTCCCCCACCATCAGTGTCCTCTCACCTGTCCCCCCATCATCATTGTCCTCTAACCTGTCCCCCACTGTCATTGTCCTAATCTGTCCCCCACCGCCATTGTCTTCTTACCTGTCCCTCCCATCAGTGTTCTTTCACCTGTCCCATGCCTTCAGTGTCCTCTCACTTGTCCCACGCCATCAGTGTCCTCTCACCTGTCCCACGCCTTCAGTGTTCTCTCACCTGTCCCACGCCTTCAGTGTTCTCTCACCTGTGCCACGCCATCAGTGTCCTCTCACCTGTCCCTAGGGTTGCCACATCATCCCTTTAATCCAGGACACACACTAATTACACAGGTTCTGTGGCTGATTAAGTTGGTAATTAAACTTACTTGGTGCCCCATCTGCATTAAATCAGCCTCATAACCTGTGTAATTAATATGTGTCCTGGATTAAAGGGATGATGTGGCAACCCTACCTGTCCCCTGCCATCAGTGTCCTCTCACCTGTCCCACGCCTTCAGTGTCCTCTTACTTGTCCCACGCCTTCAGTGTCCTCTTACCTGTCCCACGCCATCAGTGTTCTCTCACCTGTCCCACGCCATCACCATCAGTGTCCTTTCATCTGTCACTGGCATTAGTGTGAGCAACAGCATAATCCCAGCCGGCATCCTAAAGGAGGGAAGTTGGTGGGCAGTACATACACAGAACATCACTCTGCTTTCCCTCCCACTCACTGTTACACAGGGTGAACACAGAGCAGTGCTGTCTGTTTTGCCTGCATTCCAGCTCCGCACTCCGCACCAGACATTGCACCTGCATTTAGTGTGAACAAGATGCATAGCAGACCATGGTTTCTTGTGTGTCTAGGAGGGACCTGCGAATTTCTTGTGCAGAAAAACGCAGGTCTCTGCAGATGGTGTGAATGAGCCCTTATTGCTTTACTGCTAAGGCTGTAAAAGACTGTTGTTCATCCCACTATATTTATGCTAGGAAACATCTGGGGCCTAAACTCGACTGAAAACCTCTAGGCAAGACTAAAGGATGGTGTTAGAAAGGAAAGACCATGGAATAAATAAAAACTTATAGTGATAATAAATAGTATAAAACTGTAATCAGCATTTAGAAAAAAAAAAAAAAATATATATATATATATATATATATAATTTTACACTTTTTAGAGTAAATCCTACAGTTTTCAAAAGTGTCAACAGTTTTGGCCACTAGTATATTGTGTATCAGATTTGAGCAGTTATGCTCTCTGGTAAAATGTAATATTTTAGTGATCTTCAGAGATAAACAGGTGTAGGAAAAGGAAGAAAATAGAAATCAATTACTCCAACTGGCATACAATGGTTATTTGGTAGGTTCTTTATCTGACCGCAGGCTTATGCATGGTTTGGGCAAATGGAAGCCACAATAGAAAAATGCTTTCTTGAGTGACTTATAAAATTGTTTCTTGCTGCAACTTTATATCTTTTATGTTTATACTTTTAGGGGATTTTTTGAGGAGGGGACTGCCAGATTTTGTATTGGATGTGTTTTGGAAGCCTACGACTACTTACACAATCGTGGAATTGTATACAGAGACCTTAAGCCAGAGAATCTCCTTCTTGATTCTGAAGGATATATTAAAATGGTCAGTTTATATTTTATAATTTTTGCATATTTATCTTTTTATAATGTTTTTGTTTGTTCTGATTTGAAAATTTACAGTAGTGTTTTAAATAAACTTGGACAATTGAAAATGAAATGTATAATTTTTTTTTTTTTATTTAATTAACTAAGATAAAAGATGCGTTGTGTTTTAAAGATTGCTTTCTTGGTCTTGCATTGATCTATCTATCCAGAAAAGCTCCTCTTTTTTTGATTGGTTACTTTTGACACATCATGCTAGAAGTAGGGACATCTTTCAGTGTTTTCCTTAGAATGTTCTTTAGCCAATTAGGACAAAATAGCCAGGCAGGTGGTTAAAATAAATAAAGTATGCTGTGCAGTATTATTAAATTAATTTTATATGATGATATATGTAGTGCCCTTCTCTAATTAGGCTGCTAGGCTACATTTAGTTTTTGGCTTTGCATTCAGTGAAGCAGCAATTGATTGTTTTTGTCTGATCAGGGTTTTCAGGATTGCTGTTTGGTTTCTGAGCTTCCAGAATATAGGCCAGGGAGAGTTAAGTGACCAGCAGCAATATTTATAATACCACAGCCAATCCCTGGAAGGAGGCCAACCAGGATGTGACTGGGGAGGTGATAAATGTTTGGGAAGTCTTGCCAAAGTGTTCTTGTCTCCCCAGGGAGGGTTCCAATTCTCCCAGGGCTGCTCCCACTAGGAGAGGGTTATTGAGATAAGAGATTGCAGTTTGGGCCTCAGCAGGAGCTAGGCTGGGGGCTTGGATGAGACTGCTAATGGACTCTTGTTGGAGGGCATTGTCCTGGTCTTCAGAAAGATCTTTTAGCTCCATCGCTGAGGATGTATCTGTTGATGCTGGGTGGCAGATAGCTCCTGGAACATTGTGAGTTAGACCTGGTTTGGGACTGTAGTGTGTGCTGGTCCTGGCAGGTTTTTCTGCTAAGAAGTTTGTCCTCCTATTGATTGCTATTATCGTTTATGTAGCATAAACATCCAAAACAATGGGAGAAAGAACAGCAGCATAAGGTAAACAGAGACTGCAGACATTCTGTGTGAGATGGTCAGGGGCAGCGAACAGATTATGTGAAGTGGTTGGACAAGTTGTGGAAAGCAGTCAGGGGTTGCAGACATGCTATACAAGATAATCAGTTCTGCAGACAGGCTGTGCAAATTTGGTGGGTGTGCAGGACAGGTGCTTCTTAGACAAACTATGGAAAATGGGCAGAGACTGGATACATGCAGTGGGAGAGGATTAGAGACTTTGAATATGCTACAGGACACTTCTAGAGGTCACAGTCCTTTACAAGTTACTGTCCACACATTTAAGGTGCCTCATTGCCTCCAAATATCCTCATATAGTCTATCCTATTCTTACTTACTATCGCAGCCTCCTCCCTTGACACACAACACCACTGCTGCCTGCTCTTCTTGACAGATTTAGCGGAATACTAGGCAGTTAAAAAACAAGGCTGTAGCAGTAAAGCATAGGAAGCACTTGAGGAACTTGCAGTGTAGCAATCCGCATAGAGATTTCAGAAGCTGAGTGGTCACTGAAAACAGCTGGGTGGAGCATTTGGCAAAACAGGGTTGAAAAGAACACTCTGTGTAAACTATTTAATCCCAAGAAGTAAAGAGTGACAGAATGTTCTAGCAATGATACAGCACTGTGGCTTATAAAGCTGTGATACCCCCTTCCCTTCCCCAGCACACAAACAGGTTTTTCAAGTGGAGGTTTTTCCTTTTTCCTACTGTAATCACTTGTTTTTGCTTGTCTTCTAGGTAGACTTTGGGTTTGCAAAAAAAATTGGGGCAGGGAAAAAGACATGGACATTTTGCGGCACCCCAGAGTATGTGGCTCCAGAGATTATCATGAATAGAGGACATGATTTTGGGGCAGATTACTGGTCGCTGGGTATACTCATTTATGAGCTCTTGACAGGAAGGTGAGACTATTGAGTGACAATTTATTTTAACATTATAAAGTTCAATTGAAGAATGATGATGAAGTATATTGTATATAGTGTGTGTAGAATATAAAATGACTGCTAAGCTATCCAGAAAAACATGAAAGGTAATTGTTTGCATTAGCGTTTAAAGACAACTCAAGTAAACTCAAAAAGCAATCAGACTTTTGTGCTCCCCTCTACACATTCTACACATTCAGTACACTAATCCTTCAAACTGCAAAAACAATTCACTAGTATGAGGCAAGGCTGTTCCCTTATCTCTCGGGTTCATATTATGATTATCACTCTTATCTAGTGTGCTGATCATGCCCTTTTTAAACTGAAAATATTTGCCCTCAACTTTATTAAGGATTTATTATTTATCAGACTGTATTCTATGGTCATAAAAATTAATACTGCTAAAATGAGGCAGATTTTCTTATTGAAGTATTTCAGTTACTTTTTCTTTTTAAATTGGAATCTTTGAAATACTTTGATGTCTTTTATATGTCTAATTATAATTCAATCTACTTGATTATATTATTCCTTTATATGAAGAAATTAAACTATAAGTGCATCTTTCCGACCATGTTTCATGTTACACCCATATTTAGAATGGAACATGAAATGTGTTCACAGTCCATTGCCTCCTAACCCCAAACAGCCTCTACCTTCACAGATTTGTGGTGTTCTTCTCCCTGCAGGCTGCTGTAATATTTTTAATTTGTTGTGACTGTGTGTGGCTTCTCCCACACAGCTGCGTCATTCATTTACAGGTGTGGACCTGAGCTGGAGGAATAGTCTGCAAGAGCTTTACACCCATGATCCAATGATCACAGTTGCAGTGCTTTCCAGGCTTCAAAGCAAAACAATAATAAATGCACAGTTTTTATTAATCAATAGGAGTATATTTATTATTTTTTCCAAAGGTGGAATTAGGCTTCAAGCATCTTCTCAATTGTAATTCATATCACTTACATTTAACTAGCCGCATAACAATTAAAAATGCTTCTTGTTAAATTCCTTGTTACGCATTAGGGTGCTTTGGCTATGCAAGACATAAATATTATTTTGCAATTTAATTACAACAGTCACACACACAGTATTCTCCAGATTAACTTAACTGTAGAAGTGCGGATGACTTTAGCATGCCCCATTTCCATGCTCTGTCTAGACCGTCTAGAGTGAAAACAAAAACAAAAGTTGGTTCTTCACCCTATGCTTTCTTTCTAAAATATCTGAATGCAATGTAAGGCAAAAAAAACAGTTTACCGCAATTATTTCTTACTTATTTACACTTGCCATCCAAGGCAGTAAAAAATCAAATAATTTTTTAACTAATAACTTATAATCAATTAATCTATATAGCTCAGAAGTCAGCTTCAAAAGATATTTATTTGCCTTTTGCAGCCCTCCCTGGCTACCAGCAGACCCATCACTACGCTCAGTCCTTTTTAAAATGTTATTACCCTATTTCACGTGGTATGTAATTATGAGCTGTGCAAAAAGATTTTGTTAGACTAAAGCCTCGTACACATGATCAAATTTTCCCCAGACAAAACCTTGGACTTTTGTCGGAAAGCGTGTGCCTGGATTCTCTCTTGCATACAAATGGCAAGGAATTGTTGGCCAACAAACATGAACGTAGTGACATACTACGTGTTTTTTCAGCTCCTAAGCGCTACCCCTTGGGCTCCTTCTGCTAATTTCGTGTTAGCAGAAGTTTGGTGAGTGTTGATTCGCGCTTTTCATTTTGCGCTTTTCATTTAGCGTTTTTCAGTTCGGGCTTTTCAGTTTCTTTCTTTTTTTTACATCAAGAGAAGTTTATTTAGAAATTGTATTGTCAGTACAAATCAGACGTATCAACATATAAACTTGCAGCCAAACGTAGCGATAAATCGACCTGAGTTTACATCTTATCAATAGATATATTGTGTAGAACAAAATATAAAGGTTAATTCTGTACAGTCAGTTGTGACCATCAAAATAATGCTTTCTCAGTGTTAATAAACCTTTGTTGTCACAGCTCACCTTGTCTATTCCTATTAATCTCATATGTGGGTTGGTAAATTTGACCTTCTGATTTGTTAGCCAAATCAGAGAAAGAAAGAAAGGAAAACAGTGAAAAAAAGGAAGAGGTAGAATTTATGACCAATTTATATTCTAAATTGTTACCGTAGGAGACCATCCACGTTGTCCAGCCAATCCGTTTCAATGCGACTCTGTTGTTGCACTAATACAAGATCTAGTGCTAGACTAGTTCCGGAGTCTGAACATTGATAATGTCAGTGAAAGCTTTGGAATATTTGAAAACATTCCATGGGCGCCAAGTTTCATGAAAACTTTCGACCTGTTCATTCGCTTGAGCCAATGTGTCTTCCATTTCATAGAGCTCTGCAACCCTATGAAGCCAATCCGCTACTGTTGGAACCCTATGAGATTTCCAATGAATTGGAATGAGAGATTTTGCAGCATTCAACAAATGCTCTGTGAGAGAAACGCTTGTATTTCTTTAAAGGCCAGCTTGATATGTGCAATAGACAGCATGCTGCATCCAGTATTATGCCCCGTACACACGGTCGGATTTTCCGATGGAAAATGTCCGATCGGAGCGTGTTGTCGGAAATTCCGACCGTGTGTGGGCTCCATCGGCCATTTTCCATCGGATTTTCTGACACACAAAGTTGGAGAGCAGGAGATAAAATTTTCCGACAACAAAATCCGTTGTCGGAAATTCCGATCGTGTGTACACAAATCCGATGCACAAAGTGCCACGCATGCTCAGAATAAATAAAGAGATGAAAGCTATTGGCCACTGCCCCGTTTATAGTCCCGACCTACGTGTTTTACGTCACCGCGTTTAGAACGATCGGATTTTCCGACAACTTTGTGTGACTGTGTGTATGCAAGACAAGTTTGAGCCAACATCCGTCGGAAAAAATCCTAGGATTTTGTTGTCGGAATGTCCGAACAAAGTCCGACCGTGTGTACGGGGCATTAGAGTCGTTTCTGTGATTGATTTGATAAGTTCTCGAACCCCGTCCCAATAACGGGCAATCAAGGGGCATTGCCACCAGATATGTAACAGAGAACCACTATCTCCGATGCATCTCCAGCAGTGGTCTGATGCCTGAGGATACCATTTATTTAATTTCACTGGTGTTAAGTACCATTGAGTCAGCAGTTTGTAAGCTGTCTCTTGTACTTTGGTGCTGATAGAACACTTGTGTGATAAAATGCAAGCGTTCTTCCATTGTTTAGGAGTTATGTTTACCTGTAAAATATCAGACCACCGCCTTCTGAGTCTGTCATCCAAGGGGGCCTTTGCATTCTGTAGCCAAGCATAAATAATTGAAGTTGTTCTACTGACCGGGTCACCTTTGTGGCACACCGACTCAAAGTCTGTCAGAGGTCTAGAGAAATCACCTGCCTTGTGATTGCTGCTAATATAGCTTCTGACTTGTAAGTAAGTCCAGAAGGGTAAGTTAGTCACGTTGTCATTCTGTTTTAGAGTCTGAAAATCTTTTATTTTGGCCTGTTGATAACAATCCCCTGCCAAAAGAGGTCTGTCATTGAGAGGTGACTTGAGATGAGAATTACTCACCCCCGGAATGAACTCCGGGTTGTCCCTCAGCAGGGTTAATGGGCCTAGTGCGGATGTAATCCCTGTACCTTTAGGTATTTCATTAATCAATTTTAAAGTGGTACCTGTTAAAGGGTGTTGCTTTAGATCGTCAGGGTAGGAGTTCCATTGTCGCCAGGGAGCAAAAGTAAGTGGGATGGAGTTAAGATCCATTTCTAGCTTCACCCAGTCTTTAATGTCTCGATGACAGTGCCAATGTATGACCCTCGTTCAGTGCCAAGCTTTATAATAGTCCCTTAGATTGGGTACTCCTAAGCCCCCAGATAACTTCACTCTCTGTAGAGTTTCGAATTTGATTCTTGGTTTTTTATATGCCCAAATGAATTTCAGAAATATTGCTCTCAGAGTCCTAAACATGTTGGCTGGTAATTTAATCGGCAATGTACGCATTAAATATAAGAGCCTGGGCAGAACAGCCATTTTGATAATGGCCACTCTACCGAACCACGAAAAGGTTCCGGAGTGCCATTTGCGTAAATCACTGTCTATGTTTTTTAGAATTGGGGGGAAATTTTGTTCATAAATTGAAGAGATCTGTGGAGTCAAATACACTCCCAAATATTTCAGTCTATTATGATCCCATTTGAATGGGGAGTTCTCCATCACCAAGGCAAGTGAATGGTTGGAAAGAGATAAATTCATGGCTTCTGATTTAGAGTAATTTATCTTTAAATTGGAGACATAACCATAATGTTCAAAAGCTCTCATTAGGTTGGGGAGAGTGACATGTGGTCTAGATATGAAAAATAGCAAGTCGTCTGCATAGTTGGCTACCTTGAACTCCCGATACCCCACCTGAAGTCCTCTTACTGAGGTGTTTGCATTGATCTGTCTGATAAATGGTTCCAGGGATATTATGAATAAGAGAGGGGACAGAGGACATCCCTGTCTTGTGCCATTCGCAATATGTACCCGTTCAGACAGAGTACCGTTTATTTTTAATCTTGCTGTGGGGTTTTGATAAAGAGCTGAAATCCATGCCAATATCCTTGAACCCAGTCCAATATGCCTACAAGTAGCCAGCATGTAATCCCATGCGACTCGGTCGAAGGCCTTCTCCGCATCCGCCGACAGGAGAAGGCCCTCTGTGTCGCTGGATCTAGTTTTGTGAATTAGTAACAGGGATTTTATGACATTGTCTTTGGCCTCGCGGTCAGGCATGAAGCCGACCTGCTCCGGGCAAATTACATTTTGCAGGAAGGGTCTCAATCTGTTGGCAAGTATTTTTGCGAAAATTTTTACGTCCAAATTCAGCAAGGATATAGGACGATAGCTGGCACAGTCAGAAGGGTCCTTACCTGCTTTCGGTATGACCGTTATGAAAACTGAAAGTAAGTCTAGTGTCATATCCCTGGAATCAGACATGGAGTTCAAGGCAGCCGCCAGGGGATCAGCCAGTAGGTCCACGAACATTTTATAATAAATAGCTGTGTACCCGTCAGGTCCAGGACTCTTGTCTAATTTCAGTCATGTCTATTGGGCATTCGAGGGTGTTAGCTTCTGAAGTATCAAGGGAAGGGAGGCCACACTTATCTAAGTAGTCTCGTATGACCTGGGATCTGTCCCCTATCATTCCCAGCTGTTTGTGCTGTTGTGGTAAATTATAGAGATCAGAATCGAATGTGTGGAAGTGTTTTGCAATCGCCTCCGTGGAAACGTCCATTATGCCATTTTTTCGTCTGATGCCTAGAATGTTATTGCTATGAGTGTGTACTCGTAGTGCCCTGGCCAATGTCTTACCGGGTTTGTTACCCTCCTCATAGTAGATCTTTTTCTTGAAAAATAAATAACATTTGGCCTTTACGTCAAAAAGTTTCTGCAGCTGTTTTCTGGTATCTAGCAGATCCGTAGCGGTAGCAAACGAGAGGTTTGTGTAGAGATTCTAGTTTATGAATCAGATTTTTAATTTCCCTTTCCCTATCTTTTTTCCGTCGGGCACCTATCGAAATCAGTTCCCCCCTCAATGTGCACTTATGGGCCTCCCATATCATCAGTGGATCCACCCCCGGGTATTGTTGTGAGCAAAGAAATCTTTCAGGGACTCCCTGAGTTTAGGTAAATGGATAGGATCTGAGAGTATCGAGGAGTTAAGTCTCCACGTCTGGGATTTTGGTGGCAATTTCGACCAAGCTAATGTTAATGCTATTGGAGCGTGATCCGAGGTGGTTTGTGAGCCTATGCAGGCTTCTGCTAGGACAGAGAGATCATTTTGGGTTATGAAGAGGTAATCTATCCGCGTGTATTTCTCGTGAGGGGCTGAATAAAACGTGTAATCACGCCCATTCGGATTGAGAAATCTCCATAAATCTAGCAACCTGAGAGATTGGAGAAGGTTTTTAATGCCTTTCAGGGTCTTGTACCTAATACTGGTGTAGTCCCCTCCTAAAATCAAACTTCCCGTGGAGAACTCCTGTAACTTGTGGATCAGCTGTTTACAGAATACTAGGTGGGCCTTATTTGGGAAATATACATTTGCTATGGTGATGGGTACTCCACCATATTTCCCCTTTAGGAAGATGTATCTGCCGTCAGGGTCTGTCATTTGTTCTGTCAAGTTGAAAGGTGCGTTTTTACTAACAAGAATTGAAACCCCTTTAGTTTTGGCATGGTCATTTGTGGCGTGATACGCCCTTGTGAAGGTTGAGTCGGTGAGCCTAGGCACATGTCCAGTCTTAAAATGCATTATGAAATGCGACTTACCTTTTTTGATTTCTCTGAATAGTGTAGTTCGCTTTTCAGGAATATTTAACCCCTGCACATTGTGCGAAATTACTGTGGGGTTGCGTCCTAGGAAGGAATAGGCCATGTTGCAGACTCAGAAGTGATGCAGTGCTCTGGCGATCTGGAATAAACACTAGGACACAGTTAGAGTATTCTTATAAGCGGGCAACGTGAATGGTCAACAGTTTAGGAGGAGGTCAGAGAAAAAGGAAGAGTGAGAGAATTAAGTTCAACCTCTAGATAGGGCCCTATCTAGAGAACTATAGTGAATCTGGGAAGCTACATCTGCAAAACCAGATCACTTGTGGTGTAGGGGGAGGCGGCCGCCTGGTATGAGAACGAATAAATGCAGTAAACTGAATTTAAAATTTAAACTTAAAAATATAACTGGCAAACCGTGCCTCCAAATAACACACAGCCTAAAATAGAAATTTTTCTTTATCTAAAATATGATTAATCCACCCTGTCAGTCAGGCGATCTTCCCAACTCACTAACTAAAGAGCCAAGAATCCCTGACCGCCACTATCCCAGTGAAATTAGACACTCCACATGGTCACCACCTCTAAAGTGTCATGACCACTTGAGTTCCCTCTTCCCATAAGGCACCGCTATTATTATTATTAGGTCTCAAAACTAAATGCCGAATGGTATTAACATTGATCGGATACTATGCGTATATCCTCCTGCACATAGCATGAGTCAAAAGGGTAAGAAAAATAATAATAAGAGGAAAAAAAAAAAAAAAAGGGCTTATGAAAAAGGCAAGAACGGCACCGTCCGTTGGCAATTATTTGTAACCCGGCCACAGTGGGTGAGTTTAGAATGTTCAGCCGACCCTCAGTCCTCTGCATGCTCTTGGTCCCACATGGGTCTTGGATTCGGAGTGCCTGATTTGGACCCTCCTGTTTTGCCATGCCTCATCTTCTTAGGGAGTCTTTTTTCTGGCGTGGAGAATGGCGATCGGATTGGGCTCCTGTCAGTCATGTGGTGGTAGTGTAAAGTCTGCGTACCACTCAGGAAGGTCCACTAAGTCCATACCAAGTCCTGCACAAAAATCCGGAAGGTCCAGTGGGGTGCGCAGTACATGTTGATGACCATTTGCCCATACGATAAGTGCAAAGGGGAAGCGCCAAGTGTACCTAAGCTCTTTTTCTCTGAGCTTATCCAATAAGGAGCGCAAAGCTCTGCAGTTTTTAAGAGTGACCTGGGACAAATCTTGAAACAGCATTATAGTTTCCCCATTAAAGATGATCCTTTCATTTCTTCTTGCTCTCCGCATTATGTCCTCCTTCAATCAGAAGCTCTGGAGGCAACAGATGATGTCACGCGGTGGTGCAGTGTCAGGACCTCTAGGCCTAAGTGCCCTGTGGGCTCTAATGAATTCAATTTCGGTCTCTTCTTGCCTGTCCAAAAGGCTGTTGAAAACTCTCTGGAGTGCTTGGGCTATTTGGTCTGCCTCCACAGTTTCAGGGATCCCTCGCACCCTGATATTATTCCTCCTGCCCCTGTTGTCGAGGTCCTCCAGGTGTCTATTTATGTCTATGAAGTGCTGTGCATGAGAAACTGTGATTTTGTCCAGCCTGTTAAGAGCTTTATCCCTCTGTCTCCCTGCATGCTCCGTTGCTGCCAATTTCTCAGTGAGAACCACCAGGTTCGTTTTCAGATCGGTAATTGCAGCTGAGAATGCAGATTTGATGTCCGCTGTGAAACCGGACATATCAGCATAAGTCGGGGGCTTGTTTAGTCTGGATTTCCCCCTACCTGTGTCCTCATTATATTCTGAATCGCCACTGAGGTCCTCCTCGTGGAGCTCTGCCTGTGACGTCGGAGCCATCTTGAGTTCGGCCTTGCTGCTCTCTGCCGCTGGCTTTTGTCTGAGCAAATCCACTATATTTCTGGCGGCGGATGGCGAGTTTGTGGGGTGCTGTGAAGCTTTCTGCCCAGCATTGAAAGTTCTCGAAAGGGTGTCAGGCTGTAAGGCTGTGTGTCTGACGGAGCTCCTCTAATCTGCAGCCATCCAAGCCGCGCGCCAATCCACGCCCCTTCTTTTCAGTTTGTTTCTGAACGGCCGTTCGGCAACCAGACATGTTGCAGAATCGGAGGAGATAATGTGTTATTTTTTATTGGCCTTGGAGTTATTGCTTTGACCCAAGTCCAGTCCAGGAACTGGAGGAGGAGGAGTTCTTGGACCAGAAATTTGTTGTTTTATTAATCGTGACCAATTATGTCATATGCCTTTTCTGCAGGAGCTCCAGGAGAATAATCCAGATGATTTTCGGAATTATCTCTGGATGACGGACCCCTGCTTTCACCAATTCTTGGCATTGTTGACCCCCTATATTAAGAAGCAGGACACATGCATGATGCTTTTATTTTATTTTTTTGGTTAAATAATAATGATTTGATTTGTTATATTTTCTATATTTTTGGATGCATAGAATGCACTTTTTGGTTAAGTTCTATTGGCAACATGTCTAATTTTATTTGTTTTCTTTTTTAATGCACAATAAAAAAAATTGTGTAGAAGAATACTTGGCTATGTGTTTTACTTCAAATGACAATTTGGGAGTAGGCAGTTACATTTAAAAAAATACAATGTAAAATTGACAAGGAACACCAACATAGTTGTATCTTTGATCCTAAAAACTACGCGATAATGATATTGTGGTAATTTGCCCAAAAAAAAAAAAAAAAAAAGCATAATAATATTATTCTTGACATCACTAGAAAAAAAAGCAGCTTCATTATTATCCCATTAAAGAAGAAGAGAATGTGCGCTGCATTTCGAGATTTCATAATTTGCCACATCATGAATGTTAATTCCCCATTACGAACGCTAGTTTACAAGACCGACCACTTTTGTCCGACGCACTTGTGTACACATGCTCGGAAAATTCGACAACAGACATTTGTCCACAGAAAATTTTAAAACCTGCCATCCATTTGTCCGGGGAAAATCTGACAACAATTGGCGGATGGAGCGTACAAACAGTCGGATTTTCCGCCAACAGCCTGTCATCACACATTTCCTGTCGGAAAATCAGATCATATGTACAAGGCTTTACCTACAACTTTATATTCCTTCTGAATCATTTGCTAAACATTTGTGAAAACACAGAAGGTTATACTATGGTAATATGCAAAAACGTACCTCCTAGGTCTTTTCAGTACAAGCAAACATTTACACCCTCATGGGCTAACAGATTTAAATACACCTAAAGGAAAGCATACATCTATGCTGGACCGATATACATATAGATAGATATATATAGAGATATATATTTATCTCTCTCTCTCTCTCTCTCTCTCTCTCTCTCTCTCTCTCTCTCTATATATATATATATATATATATATATATATATAAATATATATATATATATATATATATATATATATATATATATATATATATATATATATATATATAAATATATATATATACACTATATTACCAAAAGTATTGTGACGTTTGCCTTTACACGCACATGAACTTTAATGAGATCCCAGTGTTAGTCCGTAGGGTTCAATATTGAATTGGCCCAACCTTTGCAGCTTTAATAGCTTCAACTCATTTTGGAAGGCTGTCCACATGGTTTAGGAGTGTGTCTAGGGGAATGTTTGACCATTCCTCCAGAAGCACATTTGTGAGGTCAGGCACTGATGTAAGCGAGAAGAACTGGCTCACAGTCTTTGCTCTAATTCATCCCAAAGGTGTTCAATGGGGTTGAGGTCAGGACTCTGTACAGGCCAGTCAAGTTCCTCCACCCCAAACTCGCTCAAACACTCCCATAGACACACTGCTAAGCCTTGTGGACAGCCTTCCCAGAAGAGTTGAAGCTGTTATAGCTGCAAAGGGTGGGCCATCTTAATGTTGAATCCTACAGACGAAGACTGGGATGCCAGTAAAGTTTTTGTGCGTGTAAAGGCAGGCGTCCCAATACCTTTGGGAATATAGTGTATATATAACTAAAAGATATAAAACTTGTGGAATATCCAGGAAAGTATACAGTAGTATGATTTGCAATTCCAGGGAGCAATTGCAAACTAACTTACGAAGCTTGGTTTATTCCAAATGTATCAGTTTATAAAAGTAGTTTTCATCCTTTGAGGACTGGACCATTATGGGACTGCAGGCAGCCAATTAACTCTCAGACAGCTATCTTAATAAATAAACTTGTACAACCTTTGGATTAATAAAACTTTATTTTATTGGCCCCGGCTTTATTTATTGGTTTGCATATTGATATTAAATATCATTAATCAATTCTATAATAAATTTTCTAGCAGAATTCATCAATAACTTTACTAAATATTGCAATAAACAACTCAGCTTTTATAGCTCGAGTTGTATTATCCAAGCATAAACTTCATAATAAATTGTCCTATAAAAGTCAGGAGCCATAATCAGCCTCCTGCCTACAACACCCAGCCCTCGGCCTGTTCAATTGCTGTCTGAAAATTTTAATTGAATATATCCAAGCCAATATCAGACAGATGAATCCCATCTCTCCGATACAAGCCTTGGATTCCACCTTCCAATTCCAGATGTCTAATTGATGCCCCATATCCTAAAGACATAAATTTCTCTAAACGCCTGTTAACTCTTTTTCTAATTTTTTTCAAAAACTGAACAGACATCAGAATTCAACCAAACTAAACAGGGGATAATTTCAGAGAATATAATTTCAGTTTTGGGAGCTGCAGCCTTCAATGCCCGAAAAGTATCTTGAATCTGAAAGATTAAATTTAATGTATTTTGTTTGCCAATATCGTTACCTCCCAGATGAATCAATAATAAATCTGGGAAAGGCCAACCATAAGTTAATTTTCCGAAAACTGTCATCAATTCACTCCAAACCATGCCCCGTTTACCAAACCAAAAAAATCTGCCAATTGTTCGGATTCAGGTCCAAATTCTCTCCGTAAACTCTTGTCACTGCTCTCTTATGAGCCCAGAACACAAAAGAATGTCCCCACGATCCATATAATTTTCTTTGCACCTGTAATTCAAAACTTCAAATTAGGTCTAATATAAGAAGTGTAAGCATTAGATTTCCATCTACCAATCCGTTTGATCTTATCCCTGTCTAAACCCATGGTTGCCACTGCAGTTGCAGCTCCAATACGGAATGAATGGCCAGACAGTGGAATTTTTTCCAATTTAAGAAATTGTAAACACTTATTATAACACTCTTATAAACTGAAACTTGGTAAGTGGTGAATTATTCTCGTGTACAAATAATAAATCTTTCCACGTGGGTCAAACAGTCAGATATTTATTCAGAAGCTGAACAGGACAAATTACTGGATTAGTACACCCATATAAATGAATCCATGAACCTTTGCCGAATTGGTCAGTTTTTGATCTTTGTAAAAATATTTTAACACAATGCACATTTTCTTTTACCGCTTTAAAAAGTAGACCACTTGAACTTTTTTTGGTTTCAAAAACGATATCCAAGTAAACCACACCATTGAATATCCTCGCCACGTACTAGGAGCATTCTTTTTATATATTCAGAAATCAGAATAGCTGGTTGTTAAGGAGTGGGAGGTTGCTGACTTGTCGCTGACTTGTCAAAAACTGGTGTTGTGTTTTTATTAACTTTGACTTTTTTTTTTTGGTGAATGAGTAGGGGTACTATGTATGCTATTTTGTCAAGATAACTCTGTAATATTACTATACTGCTGGATTGTATTCACTCTCTATAATTTTGTGTCATTAGCAAAAATAAGCACATTACTCTTCCATGCATCGGGGTTTGTTCACACCAGCACACTGTTATCTCGCATTGTGGGATTTTCATACATTTTAAATTAATGGCAATGCTAGCACAGTACATGACAATCCAAGGCAATACATATGCCATAATGCTTGTGTCTCCACAAACTTCTAGGAAGTCAGTATAAAAATTATGATATAGTGCTCTATCAGTAACCGAGTATCAAATAAAAATAGGTTCCCTTGTGATTATATTTTTGCATATGCCCATACACTGTACTCTTGTTTACGATAGCACCTCTGTATACACGAGTACACCAGCACCAAGCTATTCATATCAATGACAGGCTGTGCACCTCTGTCTGGGTAGAGGAAATACACAGGCAATTATGCTGAATGGGCTCAGTCTGCCTTTGTGCAAGAGTCCTTTTTCTGAAAATGAGCACAGCTAGAGAAGAAGACCACGTGTACGTAGTGTGAGTTTGAGCAGCCTGTAGTGGCCCCTACTGAGTACAGATAGAGCAGGTAAAGTGCACTGCCCACACAGGCAGTTTAAACATCTAAGTAGCACAATACTGTATGGTTAGTTTGTCCTACATATGGCAGGAAGGAGGGGAATGAGGGGCCAGTAGTTTTTGTGGAGAGGCCTCTCAACAGCTGCATGTGTAATGGAAGCATGGGCATCATTTACAACAGGTGGGGTGCTGGTATGTAAAATTCAGAGGGCATAGAATTGCACTGGGGATTTTTGGAAAATCTTTTTGAAGGTGAACTCAACTACAACCATCCAAATTCATTATCCAGTCATGGCCAGAATGTATTTTATGCCCACTATGTCATAGTCTTAGTCTATCCCAATTAATTTCAGCTTGTCAATTTTACTTGGGATGTGTCTTGTGTGTATTAGCAGTTTATATTTTTACCAATGAATGTTTATGGCTGAAGTTACAGCATGTCAAAACAAAAACCTAGTCTACTTACTCAACAGCCTGGTTATTTAGAAAAATAAAGTTCCCTTACGGACAGTTTCTTATTATAAGAAACAATTCTTGGAGCCGGCTTCTTTCATGATGGTGTTTTTTTTTCCCAGCCCACCTTTCTCAGGGACAGATCCCATCAAAATTTATAACATGGTGTTGAAAGGAATTGAAAAGGTAGACTTCCCACACCGAATTGGACGTCGCTCTGAAGATCTGATCCGTAGGCTGTGCAGGTAATAATGAGTAGATGCTATGTGTGTTGAGGATGCGGGGAAGCTGCTGAGCTCTGGAAAATTTTAAATACTGCCTCACTGAAAGGTTCATGGTTTCTTTCGTGAGTATTTTTGACTATATGGCAAACACAAATTCAGCCAAAGATATGGTATTCTTTAAATCAGATAGTATGAGAAATAATAAATACATGCAAAAACAACATAACAGTAAAAACAAAATCCACAAGGATAAAAGAAAAAGTTCAACTAATAGTTTAATGTTTCCAGCTGGGGGGGAATATGACCTCCTCCCAGGACACAGTTCTGAAGTTTGAGCGACTGATTGTCAGACTTGAATACTGTGTCATGAAAGAGGGGAGGAAACCTTGTGTAAGCTTAGACCAGTGTTTCTCAACTCCAGTCCTCAAGGCGCCCCAACAGGTCGTGTTTTCAGAATTTCCCTCAGATAAAACAGCTGTGGTAATTACTGAGGCAGTGAAACTGATCCAATAACCTGTGCAAAATAATGGGAAGCCTGAAAACATGACCTGTTGGGGCGCTTTGAGGACTGGAGTTGAGAAACACTGGCTTAGACCATCATAGAGCATATACCGGGTTTGGTTTCTAGCTCCGACAGTGCAAAAGAGGGGTAAAGGAGCACAGGGAAAGTCAGTATCAGTGGGTGTATTGCTGATCTCAAGAGAACCTGTCATTTTGTCCTGAGTGGCTAAAGGGTCAAAGTCTCTTTAAAAACTTAAAACAAGAGTAAAAAACTCAATAATTTAGGTTGGACTCCCAGAAAACAGCTAAGTATACACTTGAAATACAGATATGTGTACTGTGTTTTCTGCCAGAAGATCTGTAATTTTGCCCAGCTCTTTCTGTGATACATACACCTCTGTTAGATAGCACAGCTAGGAGGGTGACACCAAAATCTATGTCATAGTAAAAGCACAAGTATACTTTTTTGTGAACTCCCCTCCCACTTCCACCTGAGCTCCTGGCACTTTAAAATCAACTGGAACAAGGGCACGTAGTGGTGAAAAAGTAGTATTGTGGAGGACAGCTCTGAATTCAAGTGAATATTGCAGCAAAAGTTGTCTTCTTTTTATTTCTTTAATATTACTGGCTTTTGAATTTATAAGGCCATCTCTTGAGAAAACTCAAACCCCTCCCATTCCTCTTGCGCCCCTCTTACCTATTTAGTGCATTTTTTAAATACCTTCTTGAAGTTTAATTCTACCCTTAACCCATCATCTGTGTCCCTTGCTGGCACCGTGTGCAGGGAACCACTCATACAGCACTGCATATACAGTATGCTTGCACCAGCTGGTTCCTTCAAAAACATATTTGGGGGCACACCCAAATTCAGGATAGTGCTGCTATAAGACCAACAAACAGTACAAAACATATTAAAGCACACACATTCAAGAATGACATTTATCCTGCAAGGCTAGTTAAAAACACCTGAACATATTCAAAAATATTGTCTCAGTAAGTGGGCTTAGCACTATATGACCATATAGTGTGACCAAACCCCCGTATTCTTTTGAATATGTTCAGGTGTTTTTAACTAGCCTTGCAGGAAATGTCATTCTTGAATCTGTGCGCTGTAATCTGTTTTGAGCTGGTTCCTTCACACTCACGTCATCACTTCAGTCTCTCTTCTGGATCAAGATTTTAAAGCAGATCGAAAGCCACCATTCTAACTGTTTTCCATAATAGTTACATTCAAGGCATACCATGAATGATAACCATCACAGTTGCTTGTGCTCTCTGAGTTGTCAAGCCATTAAATGTCTGCTGTCATAAGTGATCACATGTGCAGAACCATGCCAACCACAGATCAAACAGAGGATAAGATGGCAGCTTCTTGGCTGTTAAGGGTAAAAGGGTTTAATTTCACTTTAAGATGAGTAAAATGACTATTAATTAGCTATTAGTAAGAGGTGGTTGGGCGAGTATTTTGTGTGTGTGTGTGTGTGTGGGGGGAGACCTTAAAAGTAAATATAAATTTAAAAAAAATCCTACTTTATGAAATACAGTGGTGCACCCTTCCTGCAGTCGCCGTTCTGATTGGACAGTGAAAGTCATCAGTTCTGCTCACACTGCTCTCTTCTGCTGTCAGCACATGCATATACTGCAGAACCTAATTAGGGCCTACTGCTACCCTTCCCTCTCCCTGTTTTTGTGCAAAGGATCAGAGAAGGATGGTGTCAAGATTAATTCTGCCACATGTATATTAAAATAATTGTTATTATTTTAAAGAAATAAAATAAAAAGCTATAAAAAGGTGTTTTATATGCCTGGGATTAACAGACTGATCTTAATCGTACAGCAAGGGACACAGGCTGGGTATTCATAGACCCTGGGTTATAGGCTGCCATACATGATTGGATGGTGGCAAAGCTTTGCTGGACACAGTCCCTGGGCATAACCCTAAAACCCTACCCTAGTCTTGGAGACCTCAGTTTTTTGCTAATGTCTTAAGGTGATGACCTCCTCTACCTCTCATAGAAATCATTCTATACTTAAGTAGCTTATTTTACTTCCGGTATATACAATTAAAAAAGCCCTTCCTTCTAAATCATATTTTCTAATGAGCAGGACCCCCTGATTGTATTGTAACTGTACTGTTTGCCCTAATGTTGTAAAGAGCTGCGCAAACTGTTGGTGCTATATAAACCCTATATAATAATAATACAATTAACTTTTTCTTTAATTTTCTACACAATACCTATATTTTTTTATTTATTCAGAACATTTTTTTCATGTTGGAAAAATGTCATTATTACTGACATTGACATATTTTTAAATATCTTTGCCACTTTACAAAAAGTCAAACCTTTTTGTTTGAGTGCATTGCCCTGTAAGCGACATTGCACTCAAGGGATTTCTGCAAGTCCCTTCCATTAGTCATACACACTTTTGAAGAACAGTCAAGCCTGCACATGGGTATGCTTTGTCTCTAAACACCCAGTAATGTTCTATACAGTCTGATGTACTAAGGGTTTTTCTTTCTTACTCAAAGAACAGTGGTGTTTTTAAGACTCCTAAAGAACAAAACCCATCTGAACACTGTTATTTGCAGTCTATTTTTATTTATCCAGAAACAGGCTTCTTTGTGCACCACAAACCTTAAACAAAGAGTGGATGGAAACCTTTCAGTTACAGCCTAAAATATAAAAGCCTGAAAATGTTTCTTTAACTTTTCTGTTTGTCTCTGGCAAACAAACCCTTGGAAGGGTAGGCTGTTTTGCTGGCCTATGCCACAGCTATAATTAAGTACATGCCCCATTCCATAAAACAATCAATTTATTATCATACGGTGCAAAAAGAATCATGATTCAAAATAGCTGATTATTGTATAACTTTTGCACACACAGGCCTTAGACACTGCATCATTTTAAATGCACAAGCCTTTTGTCCCTTCAAACCTTTCTGAATAAAGTAAAAACGATATATGGGACCCAATACTGGAAAAGCATATATTTGTACACAGCAGTTAGCAGTGAATTTCTACCCATAGTCATAAATACAAAAATATTTCCTCTGTAGACTCACAAATATGAAAGCATTTAAAATTGCCCAGGTGCACGTGAGACCGGCAAACAAAAGAATTTCATAATAATCTCAGTGTTTCAAGGAAATATGTATCCTGAATAAATCCTTAACTTGATTTGTTGTCTTGAACAGCAGATTTAGTCACTGGGGTTGATTTACTAAAGGCAAATCCACTTTGCACTGTAAGTGCATTGCAAGTGCTCTTGGAAGTGCAGTCACTGTACATCTGAGGGGAAGATCTGAAATGAGGGGAATCTCTGCTGATTTTATCATCCAATCATTTACTAGCAAAAATGTTGTTTTTTTATTTCCCTTGCATGTCCCCCTCAGATTTACAGCGACTGCACTTCCAAGTGCACTTGGAGTGCACTTCCAGTGCAAAGTGGATTTGCCTTTCGTAAATAACTCCCACTGTGTCCTTGGTGCATAAAACAGTACAATAATTTAAAAAAAAAAAAAAAAAATGGAAACCTTGGTATAATGTGCCACTGTAAAAGTTCAGGTGTTTTTCTTTTTTTTTCTCAATAAAATTCTTATGAAACAAATAAAATGGGTATGCGAATAGCAGTGGGGCACATAGCTGCCCAATTGGATATATCTTTGAGAGCAATACCTAGATTACCACACGGTAATCAAGTCTATTAAGTGTGGGACCTTCCAAAGACCATCTGCAGTCAGTAAATGAAACACAGGTTTTCAAGAAAAAACTAACTGCACCTTTCTGCTTGTTAGGATGTATAAGTCTTGTGTTCTTAGCTCTTTAATGTTTGTATCACCCCAATATGTATTGTTGAATTATGTAAGGCACTAACAAGTGGGGTACCATACGCATGTTATAGGAGACCAGACAAATTTGTAGGTTGCTATTGATCATCTCGCCTGCTGATAATGATAGTTGACTGACTGTTCTGCTACTGCTTTGGTTTCATTATGCCCCGTACACACGGTCGGACTTTGTTCGGACATTCCGACAACAAAATCCTAGGATTTTTTGCGATGGATGTTGGCTCAAACTTGTCTTGCATACACACGGTCACACAAAGTTGTCGGAAAATCCGATCGTTCTGAACGCGGTGACGTAAAACACGTACGTCGGGACTATAAACGGGGCAGTGGCCAATAGCTTTCATCTCTTTATTTATTCTGAGCATGCCTGGCACTTTGTCCGTCGGATTTGTGTACACACAATCGGAATTTCCGACAACGGATTTTGTTGTCGGAAAATTTTATCTCCTGCTCTCCAACTTTGTGTGTCGGAAAATCCGATGGAAAATGTCCGATGGAGCTCACACACGGTCGGAATTTCCGACAACACACTCCGATCGGACATTTTCCATCGGAAAATCCGACCTTGTGTACGGGGCATTACTCTGATTTATTTAAAGCAATGGTGTATGTTCTATCCACCATACCACTACAGAATTTCTTATAGAAACAATGGTGCCCTATTTATAAACCTGCATCCTGATCCTATCTGACAGCATTGTATACAGTTCCTAATTAAATTACCCCACCTCCCATTTTTCACCTTTTCTTAACCATTTTTGTTATTTTTCACTTGCACAATTTTCCAGGATTTAAAAGCTAAACTAATGTAACTATGTAAAAAAACAAAACAGATCTTCAATTCTTATTTAACCACCTCAGCTCTGGGAGGTTTACCCCCCCCCCCTTCCTGAACAGGCCATTTCCGATACGGCACTGCGTTACTTTAACTGACAATTGCGTGGTCGTGCGATGCTGTATCCAAATAAAATGTTTGTGCTTTTTTTCCCACAAATAGAGCTTTCTTTTGGTGGTATTTGATTACCTCTGTAGCTTTTATGTTTTGTGCTATAAACAAAAAAAGACGGACAATTTTGAAAAAAAAAAACAATATTTTTTACTTTCTGCTATAAAACATACCCAATGAAAAAAAAAATTTTAAAAATTGAATTTTTTCATCAATTTAGGCCAATATATATTCATCTACATATTTTTTGGCAAAACAAAATACCAACAAGCGTATATTGATTGGTTTGCACAAAAGTTATAGCGTCAGTGACTTATATCGGGACTGCGATAAAAATCGGATGCCTGACTGACACTTTTTGGCGACCAGTGACACTAATACTGTAATCAGTGCTAAAAAATATCAAAGGGTTAAATGTGTTCCTAGGGAGTGCTTGCTAACTTTGGGGGAGGTATTTGTCTATATATATATATGTATGTATATACAAGTTCCTTCCTTACAAACGAGTTCCGTTCTGGGAGCTTGTTCGTAAGTCCAACTTGTTCGTAAGTCCAAAAAAGATCAGTGCTGGCAGACAAAGGCTGTGAGCACTGATCAGTGTGTTCTGGAGGGAGGAGTCCCCCTGTCAGAACACAATAGCACAGCGGGGGGAGATCCCTGAACCAACATTGCTTGTGTTGGTGTGGTGATCTCTCAGTTTTTTTTCATTCAGCCTGCTGGGTTGAATGAAAAAACTGTGCAGGCACCTGTTCGCATCTTTGAAAGTTCGCAACTTGAAGGTTCATATGTAGGGGACTTACTGTATAATTTTTTTTTTTTTTTACTTCACTGTAGTACTTTTACCAACCTCCCCAGTGAAAATATTTTCAAGAGATGCCAGGTCCTCGTCATAGAATGAGAGAATGAGGACACATCAGGAAATTCTTGGTCTGCTTCTCTGTCGGCACTCTGCACTAGAACCTGGACATGTCCATGTCTGAGCACTTTCAGAGTAATAATACTCTGTTAACCAATCTAAAGCCAGTGAAGAGATGCCCCATCAGCAGCCAATCAAATTCATGCATACATATGAAGTTTTTTTAGCACTTCTATGCTATAGCTTCAGGGTTGTCAACGCAACCATGAACTGGCTTAAGGGAATGCAGCCACTGTCTGACTCTTACTGTGTGCTGCAACTGATATTGCCTTGTCCTTCCATTATGGTGACAGCAGTAAAAGTGTTAAAGCATACCTGTATTATGTAAGCTGTGTGGGCACAGGTTCACAGGTTCACTTTAAACTGCTAGTGGTAGACTTCTATTGTAAAATTGGCTATGGTTTTTCATATAGTTCTAGATGGCAGAAATTTCAATAAGATGACTCATAGCTGAATGTGTAAATGAGCAATCAATGTGGAATGGCTAAGTAAAAAGATTCTTCTTGGGAATTTCAACTCATGCTAAAGGGAAAAAGAAGTCTGAGTCATTGTCATGTTTTAGACCTTTGAACACTGCTATGCTGCATTCCAGTTTCACTAATGAAACTGGATGATTGTTCATTTAGTACAAAATGTTCTGCATTATCTAGTATACTAGTATTAATGACTTGTAAATAGCAACTGTTTTACTATTCTAACAAAAAAAAAATCACACTGCTGTGCTTTACCAAGAGAATTACGATGCAATGAGTAGCTCTCATACTGTATGTTCTTGTTTAACTGATCTAACAGTTGTGTAGAATCACTAAGTACCTACAATACAAAATTACACATTCATAAATTACTCAACACCTATGGCAATTCATTCATATTAGTTTCCATTTCTACTATTGTAAGTAAATAAGAATAAATAATGATGAGCTCTCAGTGGATGATTTTTGTTCTTTACTGTCTAATGGGTATCTATGCCTTGTCTAGAGCATATTCTTGTATGGGGGCTCTTTTTCCAAACGTATTTTATGTAATACATGTTTTACTATCAAGTTGTATCTAAATGTTTAAAGGCATGGATTTTGCATTTGTTTGTATTGCTTTATGCAGAACACTGAAGTTGATGAAGCTATGTATCACTGCTAATATTATTTCATTTTCACAACTAATTTTGTACAGACACAATAAGAGTCCTATTTATAATGCGGTGAATGTGACATTCACCAAATATTCACTGCAGGTAAATATTCCTAGTGCTTTTAAATTACAGGGAACAGTTAGCCATCTGTGGATGTTTGGTGAATGTCACATACACTTCTATATAAATATGGGCCTAGCACTTGCCATACTTGAAGGACCACAATCATAAAAAAATTGTGTTTTGAATGTGGCTAATACATGTAATGACAGGATTCAATATATGAATTTTTTTTATTATTATTTTGCTATATTTCTTTTTTACATTTACATAGGTGACCAGCAAAAGCTATAGTGACAGGAAAAATAAAACAGCCTCATTAATAACACCCTCCATTTTTTTCTGAAACTAAGGTCATACGGGGTAAAGATATGCCAGGTGTTGGTTACCTTGCAATACTTTGAACACATTATGACCATTCTGTGTATTCTTAGAAAGAGGATACAAATATAGATTAACATAGTTAGTCGAACTGAAACAGACATGTCCTTTGAATATAATAATAAAAAAAATAATAATAATAATTTAAATGAATTTAAAAACTTGCAGCTTTAGAACCCTAAACACACAGTTTATCCTGAGGAAGGCAAAAACTCTTTATAAAACATGGACAAATTTGTTCTAACTGAAACTCCCTGGATCCACAGCATACAATGTTATTCTAAATATTAATAAACAGATGTTGTCAATATAGGAAGCAATCTGCAAAGTTGCTTGGAACTAGTAGTAAAAAGGGAAAGAGATGGGTGAAAGGGAGGGACGTGATACCTACAGGATATAAGACATGTATATAGCAATAAAAACGAGTATTTATTGAAATATCATTAAAAGTAACCCCAAAAACAATCTAGGGGAAAATTCAACACAACTCCATAAAAAATATCACATATCATTTTATCAATAAATGGCAATGAGCCATATGAGCCATGAGATACAGTGTGGTGATCCTGATTGCATAAGTCCATATATATATATATATATATATATATATATATATATATATATATATATTGTGCTTAGAACTAGTCTTTGTAGAAAACTATTTCACATATTTACAGAATTGTAAATAACCCTTTATTAGTTCTTTCACATAGTGAAATGCACCCACAAATCTTAACAAATCCTAGAAGCCCCAAAAGTTGTATTTCTGGTTAGGAAATGAGTGGTGCGGTTTGGATTCTCTGCTACCAGGAGATTACCGTCAATGGCCATATATGGCCATTGATGGGAATCTCCTGGACAGCAGCTAAATGAGGCACAGTCTCTCAAAGCTTCCCATCAGATCTGTCTCTCTTGTGATTGACAGTGAACAGCAGTGGGTGGATTCCATAGCCCCTGTTGGGCTGTCTAGCACAGTGTTTCTCAAACTTTTTTGTCTTGCGGTGCACCAAAAAGATCTAGAAATTTTCACAGCACATCTGAAAAGATGTAACACATTTTGTGGCGAAGAACTTATTTATTTTGACATATACACTGAGCAAAATTATAAATGCAACACTTTTGTGTTTGCCCCTATTTATCATGAGCTGAACTCAAAGATCTACAATTTTTTCTATGTACACAAAAGGCCTATTTCTCTCAAATATTGTTCACAAATCTGTCTAAATCTGTGTTAGTGAGCACTTCTCTTTTGCCGAGCTAATCCATTCACCTCACAGGTGTGGCATATTAAGATGCTGATTTAGCATGATTATTGCACAGGTGTGCCTTAGGCTGGCCACAATAAAAGGCCACTCTAAAATGTGCAGTTTTATCACACAGCACAATGCCACAGATGTCGCAAGTTTTGAGAGAGCTTGCAGTTGGCATGCTGACTGCAAGAATGTCCACCAGAGATGTTGCCCTTGAATTGAATGTCAATTTCTCTACCATAAGTTGTCTCCAAAGGCGTTTCACAGAATTTGGTAGTACATCCAACCGGCCTCACAACCGCAAACCAGGTGTAATCACACCAGCCCAGGACCTCCACATCCAGCAGCTTCACCTCCAAGATCATCTGAGACCAGCCACCCGGACAGCTGCTGCAACAATCGTTTTGCATAACCAAAGAATTTCTGCACAAACTGTCAGAAATCGTCTCAGGAAAGCTCATCTGCATGCTTGTCGTCCTCATCAGGGTCTCGACCTGACTGCAGTTCGTCATTGTAAACAGCTTGAGTGGGCAAATACTCACATTCGATGGCATCTGGCACTTTGGAGAGGTGTTCTCTTCATGGATGAATCCCAGTTTTCACTGTACTGAGTAGATGGCAGACAGCGTGTATGGCGTCGTGTGGGTGAGCAGTTTGCTGATGTCAATGTTGTGGATCGAGTGACCCATGGTGGCGGTGGGGTTATGGTATGGGCAGGCTTATGCTATGGACAACAAACACAGGTGCATTTTATTGATGGCATTTTGAATGCACAGAGATACTGTGACGAGATCCTGAGGCCCATTGTTGTGTCATTCATCCGCGACCATCACCTCATGTTGCTGCATGATTATGCACGGCCCCATGTTGCAAGAATCTGTACACATTTCCTGGAAGCTGAAAACATCCCAGTTCTTGCATGGCCAGCATACGCACCGAACATGTCACCCATTGAGCATGTTTGGGATGCTCTGGATTGGCGTATACGAAGCGTGTTCTAGTTCCTGCCAATATCCAGCAATTTTGCACAGCCATTGAAGAGGAATGGACCAACATTCCACAGGCCACAATCAACAACCTGATCAACTCTATGCAAAGAAGATGTGCTGCACTGCGTGAGGCAATAGGTGGTCACACCAGATACTGACTGGTTTTCTAACCCCCACCCCCGACCCCCCAATACAGTAAAACTGCACATTTTAGAATGGCCTTTTATTGTGGCCAGCCTAAGGCACACCTGTGCAATAATCATGCTGTCTAATCAGCATCTTGATATGCCACACCTGTGAGGTGGATGGATTGTGATGTGCTTACTAACACAGATTTAGACAGATTTGTGAACAATATTTGAGAGAAATAGGCCTTTTGTGTACATAGAAAAAGTTATAGATCTTTGAGTTCAGCTCATGATAAATAGGGGCAAATACAAAAGTGTTGCTTTTATAAGTTTGCTCCCGCGATCTCACACAAGTCTCGCATTACGAAAGGAATCAATGATTGACAGACTGACAGAGATTGCGTTTTTATATATGTTGCTTTTTTAACTTTTGAGACATTGATTTACCATACATTTTTTTATATGTGCAAGGTTTCAAAACGCTAGCAATTTTAAGTATTTTTCAAAACTGCTAAGGCACACCTGCAAATCTAGTGTTTGAGAATCACTGGTCTAGCAGCTATGGAATCCACCCATTGCAGTTCACTGTCAAACACAAGGGAGATGGACATGATGAGGATCTAGTCTTTCTTCATCCCTATTGAGCTCCACCCACCCAACAGCTCAGCTACTGCACCTGTCTGTGTGACAGGAGCAGTGGGCAGGCAAGGAGCTTACTATGGCCTTTGTGTCATCCCCCACCACGTCTTTTGTGACAAATTCATGTACTTGCTCTCATAAGGTAATTTAATCTATCGTAAGCACCAACCATTGGTCTTGGAGAGGCACAAAAGATTTTCATGACACCCTTTTTAAAAACCAACTTATATTGTTTTTCTTTATTAAAAGTGTTTATAGCGGCAGACATAATACTGTAACTTTTACTTATAAAATGTCTAAATGCAGAAAGATTTGCCTTGTAGCAACTAAGCAGTTGTACCTATTCTGATACAGGAGCAGGCTAGTGTATGTAGAGAAACTGGAAAATTGTATTTTGACATTTTTAATGAGGTTTCTGTGTATAAATGAATGATTTACGCTGTAATACAAGCATAAACAATACAAACATGAACACAATGTAAAATATATCTGTCAGCTTTTCTGCCTTTTCTTTGTTCAAATGTGCTTGAAGGGGAACATTCAAGTCTATTTGGAAAAATTCAGTATGACAAGCCATCATAGAGAGCTTTGGGCTTAAAGCGGTGTTCAACCCAAAAAAAAATTAAAAAAATGAAACCCAACAGCTACACATACTGCAGCTGCTGGTTTTTAATAATGACACTTACCTGTCCTGAAGTCCAGCGATGTCGGCACCGCAGCTGATGTTTCCATCAGCTGTCGGGTGCTGCCGCCATCATTGCGGGTAAAGGCAGTGTAGCCTTATGGCTTCAGGCCGGGAACAATACTGCGCATGCGCGAGGCCCCGCTCCTATCTCCTACTGGCCCGGCGACAGGGAGAGGAGGAGGGAGCCCCGCGGTGACGTAGCAGGCCACAGCCCGGACTCCTGGAAGTAGGAAAAGGATACCTGTCAAAGGCAGGTATCCTGTTGCCCCCCCGAAAGGTGCCAATTGTGGCACCGGAGGGGGAGAGGCGACAAATGAGCGGAAGTTCAACTTTTGGGTGAAATTAAGCTTTGAGATTAATAAAAATGGCATGTGAAAAACTTCACATGCAAAAACACATTACCTATTGTAGAGTAGTACATGGAGATGTGAAACACTCGGGTACAAAACATAGATCCCGATTACTTTTTGCAGACAATTGACTTCTTTTTGCTTAACATGTTCCCACCCCTCAATGTAAATTAACATCCTTCTGGCAGTGTCCAAAGCCAGGAGGATGGTAATTAACCACTTCAGCCCCGGAAGGTTCACCCCCCTTCCTGACCAGGCCATTTTTTGTGATACGGCACTGTGTTACTTCAACTGACAATTATGCGGTCGTGCAACACTGTACCCAAATAAAATGTATGTTCTTTTTTTTTTTCACAAATAGAGCTTTCTTTTGGTGGTATTTGATCATATTTTTTACTTTCTGCTATAAAACATACTCAATAAAAAATGTAAAAATTTGAATTTCGATTTCGATTTAGGCCAATATGTATTCTGCTACATATTTTTGGTAAAAAAAAAAAATCCCAATAAGCGTATATTGATTGGTTTGTGCAAAAGTTAAAGCGTCTACAAACTATAGGGTATTTTTATTGAATTTTTGTTTATTTATTTTTTTTACTAGTGATTTTTAGTGGGACAATGAGACAAATCGGACACAGTGATCAGTGCTAAAAAAAATGCACTGTCACTGTACTGATGACACTGGCAGGGAAGAGGTTAAAATCAGGGGCAATCAAAGGATTAAGTGTGTCCCTAGGGGGTGCTTTCTAACTATGGGGGGGAGTGCTTTAACTGGTGGGAAAACAGAGATCCGCGTTTCTGCTCTGCAGAAACACAAGATCTCCATTTTCCCCTCTGGCAGAAAGGCGATCTGCCTGACCCGCTGATTGGCTCCTGCTGTGTCCAATCACAGCGGGAGTGGGTCGCCGGTGGTGCGTGCACCCCAAACCCAGTGCACAAAATCACGTACAGGTACGTGAATTTGTGCAGGAAGGCCGCCCTGCTGGAGTATATCTGCGTGGGGCGGTCTTAAAGTGGTTAAAGTGATTGCAAACCTATTTTTTTAAATAACAAATACAGTTGTGCTCATGAGTTTACATACCCCGACAGAATTTATGATTTCTTGGAAATTTTTCAGAGAATATGAATGATAACACAAAAACTTTTCTTTCACTCATGCTTAGTGTTTGGCTGAATTTATTATCAAACAACTGTTTACTCTTTTTAAATCATAATGACAACAGAATCTACCCAAATGACCCTGGTCAAGAGTTTACATACCCTGGTGATTTTGGCCTGATAACATGCACACAAGTTGAAACAAACAGGGTTTGAATGGCTATTAAAGGTAACCATCCTCACCTGTGATCTGTTTGCTTGTAATTAGCGTGTGTGTATAAAAGGTCAATGAGTTTTTTCGGACTCCTGACAGACCCTTGCATCTTTTATCCAGTGCTGCACTGTTGTTTCTGGATTCTGAGTCATGGGGAAAGCAAAAGAATTGTCAAAGGATCTGCTGGAAAAAGTAGTTGAACTGTATAAAACAGGAAAAAAAGATATCCAAGGAATTGAGAATGCCAATCAGCAGTGTTCAAACTCTAATTAAGAAGTGGAAAATGAGGGGTTCTGTTGAAACCAAACCACGGTCAGGTAGACCAACTAGACTTTCAGCCACAACTGCCAGGAAAATTGTTTGGTATGCAAAGAAAAACCCACAAATAACTTCAGGTGAAATACAGGACTCTCTGAAAATATGTGGTGTGGCTGTTTCAAGATGCACAATAAGGAGGCACTTGAAGAAAGATGGGCTGCATGGTCGAGTCGCCAGAAGAAAGCCATTATTACGCAAATGCCACAAAGTATCCTGCCTACAATATGGCAAACAGCAAAGAGACATGCCTCAAACCTTCTAGCACAGTGCTTTTTGGTCACAACCATAAATGCTACATTTGGAGAGGAGTCAACAAGGCCTATGATGAAAGGTACACCATTCCTAATGTGAAACACAGAGGTGATGTTTTGGGGATATGTGAGCTACAAAGGCACAGGAAATTTGGTCAAAATTGATGGCAAGATGAATACAGTATGTTATTAAAAAATACTGGAGGAACATTTGCATTGATCAGCCAGGAAGTTGCACATGGGACGTACTTAGACATTCCAACATGACAATGATCCAAAACACAAGGCCAAGGCGACCTGTCATTGGCTACAGCAGAATAAAGTGAAGGACTGGCCATCTCAGTCTCCTGACCTCAAAATCATTGAGCCACTTTTGGAGATCTCAAACATGCAGTTCATGCAAGACAGCCCAAGAATTTACAGGAACCTGAGGCTTTTTGCCAAGAGGAATGGGCAGTCTTACCATCTGAGAAGATTAAGAGTCTCCTCCACAAATACCACAAAAGACTTCAAGCTGTCATTGATGTTAAAGGGGGCAATACACGGTATTAAGAACTGGGGTATGTAAACTTTTGATCAGGGTATTTTCTGCTGTCATTACGATTTAAAAAGAGTAAACACAGTTTATTGATAATACATAGCTTCAGACAAACACTAACCATGAGTGAAAGAAAGTTTTTGTGTTATCATTCATATTCTCTGAAAAATGGCCAAGAAATCATAAAAGCTGCCAGGGTATGTAAACTTATGAACATAACTGTATGTTATACTTACCATTACCATTGCACAGAGCAGCCCCGAGCCTCCTCTTCTGGGGTCACCCGCCGACACTCCTGGCTCCTTGCCCCTGCTGAGTGCCTCCATAGCAAGCCACTTGCTATGGTGGCACTCATGTGGGCTCAATCCTGAGCTGCACTGTGTGTGCCTATTGACACACAGCGTGGCTCTGCCCTGTCCCAGTCTAGTCCCCTGTTGTTTTACTAAAGTAGTGATTTTATACTTGACTCGTTTGTTATACAGACTTATAGAGACTGTGCTATGCAACCATATGTTACCCTGAGTGACAGAGACTGTGCAGCTTTCATAATCTGTTTTATATCATTCTGCAGTTTGTACATGTTTTTTTGCTATCCTGTGTAGGGATGAGCTTTGAGTTCGAGTCGAACTCATGTTCGACTCGAACATCGGCTGTTCGCCAGTTCGTCGAACAGCGAACAATTTGGGGTGTTTTGGCAAATTCAAAAGCCGCGGAACACCCTTTAAAAGTCTATGGGAGAAATCAAGAGTGCTAATTTTAAAAGCTTATATGCATGGTATTGTCATAAAAAGTGTTTGGGGACCTGGGTCCTGCCCCAGGGGACATGGATCAATGCAAAAAAAAGTTTTAAAAACGGACGTTTTTTCGGGAGCAGTGATTTTAATAATGCTTAAACAATAAAAGTGTAATATTCCTTTAAATTTCGTACCTGGGGGGTGTCTATAGTATGCCTGTAAAGGTGCGCATGTTTCCCGTGTTTAGAACAGTCTGACAGCAAAATGACATTTCAAAGGAAAAAAAGTCATTTAAAACTACTTGCGGCTATTAATGAATTGCCGGTCCGACAATACACATAAAAGTTGATTGATAAAAACGGCATGGGACTTCCCCACAGGGGATCCTTCAGGTCTGGTATGGATATTAAGGGGAACCCCGGCCAAAATTTTTTTAAAAAATGGCGTTGGGTCCCCCTCAAAATCTATACCAGACCCTTAAGGTCTGGTATGGATTTTAAGGGGAACCCCGCACCAAAATTTTTTTAAAAAATGGCGTGGGGTCCCTCCAAAAATCCATACCAGACCCTTATCCGAACACGCAACCTGGCAGGCCGCAGGAAAATAAGGGGGGACGAGAGAGCACCCCCCCTCCTGAACCGTACCAGGCCACATGCCCTCAACATTGGGAGGGTGCTTTGAGGTAGCCCCCCAAAGCACCTTGTCCCCATGTTGATGCCCGTTGGTTGTGGGGGTTTGCGGGCGGGGGGGCTTATCGGAATCTGGAAGCCCCCTTTAACAAGGGGACCCCCAGATCCCGGCCCTCCCCCTGTGTGAAATGGTAAGGGGGTACAAAAGTACCCCTACCATTTCACTAAAAAACTGTCAAAAATTTTAAAAATGACAAGAGACAGTTTTTGACAATTCTTTTATTTAAATGCTTCTTCTTTCTTCTATCTTCTATCTTCCTTCGGTTTCTTCCTCCATCTTCTTCTTCTTCTGGTTCTTCTGGTTCTTCCTCCGGGGTTCTCGTCCGGCATCTTACTCCGCAGCGTCTTCTTCCCTTCTTCTTCTCGGGCTGCTCCGCATCCACCATGATGGAAGGCTCCTGCTGTGTGACGCTTCTCATCTTCTGGCGGTTCTTAAATAATGGAGGGTGGGGCCACCCAGTGACCCCACCCCCTCTGACACACGGGGACTTTACGGGGACTTCCCTGTGGCATTCCCCGTGACGTCAGAGGGGGCAGGGTCACCCGTGACCCCACCCCCACTGACGTCATGGGGAATGCCACAGGGAAGTCCCCATTAAGTCCCCATGTTTCAGAGGGGGGCAGGGTCACAGGGTGGCCCCGCCCTCCGTTATTTAACTGGTTCAATACAGGGCATTTTCACCCCCTTCCTTCCCAGACCAATTTTTAGTTTTCAGCGCTGTCACCAGACAATTGCGCGGTCGTGCGACGCTGTACCCAAACAAAATTGAGGTCCTTTTGTTCCCACAAATAGAGCTTTCTTTTGGTGGTATTTGATCACCTCTGCGGTTTTTATTTTTTGCGCTATAAACAAAAGAAGAGTGACAATTTTGAAAAAAACACAATATTTTTTACTTTTTGCTATAATAAATATCCCAATTTAAAAAAAAAAAAAAATTTTTTTACTCAGTTTTGGCCGATCCGTATTACGTATACGAAGCGTATATTGATTGGTTTGAGCAAAAGTTATAGCGTCTACAAAATACGGGATAGATTTATGGCATTTAAAAAAAAAAAATATTTATTTATTTTTTTTACTAGTAATAGCGGCGATCGCAATTTTTTTTCATGACTGCGACATTATGGCGGACACATCGGACACTTTTGACACATTTTTGGGGCCATTCACATTTATACAGCGATCAATGCTATAAAATTGCATTCATTACTGTGTAAATGTGACAGGCAGGGAAGGGGTTAACCACTAGGGGGACACAAGGGGTTAAATGTGTTTCCTAGGGAATGCTTCTAACTGTAGGGGGCGGGGACGTACAAGGGGAGGAGACCGATCAGTGTTCTGCTGTACTGGGAACACAGATCGCTCTCCTCTCACCTGACAGAACGTGGATCTGTGTGTCTACACACACAGATCCACGGTCCGGCCCGGTTAACGGGCAATCGCGGGTGCCCGGCGGACATGCGGCCGCCGGGCACACGCACCGGGTCCCGAGCAATGCGGCGGGCGCGCCCCCTAGACGGCCGGGAACCTGAGGCCATCATATGACGTCCACCCAGGATGGGAGATCCCATCTGTGGATGTTAAGAACCGTCAGAAGACGAGAAGCGTCACGCAGCGGGAACCTCCCATCATGGTGGATGCAGAGAGGCCCGAGAAGAAGAAGAGAAGAAGATGCCGCGGAGGAAGATGCCGGACGAGAACACAGGAGGAAGAACCAGAAGAAGAAGATGGAGGAAGATAGAAGATAGACGCAAGAAGATAGAAGAAAGAAGAAGCATTTAAATAATGGAATTGTCAAAAACTGTCTCTTGTCATTTTTAACATTTTTGACACTTTTTTTGTGAAATGGTAGGGGTACTTTTGTACCCCCTTACCATTTCACACAGGGGGAGGGCCGGGATCTGGGGGTCCCCTTGTTAAAGGGGGCTTCCAGATTCCGATAAGCCCCCTGCCCGCAGACCCCCACAACCACCGGGCAAGGGTTGTGGGAATGAGGCCCTTGTCCCCATCAACATGGGGACAAGGTGCTTTGGGGGGCTACCTCAAAGCACCCTCCCAATGTTGAGGGCATGCGGCCTGGTACGTTCAGGAGGGGGGGCGCTCTCTCGTCCCCCCTCTTTTCCTGCGGCCTGCCAGGTTGAATGCTCAGATAAGGGTCTGGTATGGATTTTTGGGGGGACCCCATGCCATTTTTTTTTTAATTTTGGCACGGGGTTCCCCTTAAAATCCATACCAGACCTGAAGGGTCTGGTATAGATTTTGAGGGGGAACCCAAGCCTTTTTTTTTTTTTTTTTGAATTTTGGCCGGGGTTCCCCTTAATATCCATACCAGACCTGAAGGGCCTGGTATGGACTTTAGGGGGACCCCCACGTCATTTTTTTAAAATTTTGGTTCGGGGTTCCCCTGTGGGTAACTCCCATTCCGTTTTTATCAATGAACTTTTATGTGTATTGTCGGACCAGCAATTCATTAATAGCCGCGAGTAGTTTTAAATGACTTTTTTTCCTTTGAAATGTCATTTTGCTGTCAGATTGTTCTAAACACGGGAAACATGTGCCCCTTTACAGGCATACTATAGACACCCCCCAGGTACGAAATTTAAAGGAATATTACACTTTTATTGTTTCACTTTAAGCATTATTAAAATCACTGCTCCCGAAAAAAACGGCCGTTTTTAAAACTTTTTTTTGCATTGATCCATGTCCCCTGGGGCAGGACCCAGGTCCCCAAACACTTTTTATGACAATAACTTGCATATAAGCCTTTAAAATTAGCACTTTTGATTATTCATGTTCGTGTCCCATAGACTTTAACGGTGTTCGCGTGTTCGAACAAATTTTTTGCCTGTTCGCATGTTTTGGTGCGAACCGAACAGGGGGGTGTTCGGCTCATCCCTAATCCTGAGCCTGTTTTGAATTATTGCTTCTTACTTTGCACTTTTTTTTAGTAAACTGAAAGATACAGTTCCTCTCTGTCTGATCATTTGGTCCATTACCTATTCTGTTAAACTACTTACTGTTTTAATTAATCATCAGTTAATTAAAACCAGTACAGTGCTGGAATAAGGCCAATATGTAGAAATATATAATATAGACAACACAATTTAAAATATTTTGAAAAGTGGTTATTATACAAAATACATTGTACATTAAACAAACTAGCATTATTTTAGTATTTGTTTATTTCTTTGCCCTTTATGAAAAATAATGTTCAGTGGCCAATATGTTATGGCTTCGGCCAGTCGAGCGTGCCTCTATCCTTAACCCCATCACAAAACACTTCCTGTCAATTTGGGACAAATTCAAAACCACATATGGTCTTCAATCCCTTCATAACCCATGTCTCTCATTTCTCAGAAATCCTTCTCTCTATCCAGCCTGGGACTCCCCTGGCTCCTTTCACTCTTGGTCCACTGCAAACCTCATACGATTACATAAGTTAGTCTGCGCAATCACATTTCACTCCTTCCCTACCCTTTGCGATACCTGTGGACTCCCCTTCGATCCGAGCTTTTGTGATACTTACAAATGTTTTTTTTTTACATGCCATACCTCAAAATGGGCTCTTTACTGACCCAGATCTCTCAGTTCCAATGCATTTGTAAAAGTGATCCACATATAAGAGGACTTATTTTGATTCTCTACAAACAGCTGAGTGTTACACTTGATGCTGGGCCTCCACCATATGTTGCAAAATGGGAGCAAGACCTGGGGCGCACCTTTTGATATTGCTGATTGGTCTAGTAGTATATGGGCCGCAAACCAAATCATTGTCACCAAATGTCCTGGCAGTGGAAACCAATCACAAGACTCTCGCCCGCTGGTACCTGGTAGCAAAATACATTCCCAAATATTCTTCAGCTTGATTCTGTGGCTGCTCAGACTCAGGCACACATCTACATGTGTGGTGGGACTGCCCTGTAGCCTAAAGCTTATGGAAGGCCATTTTTTAGATAGTTTCAAAGACGCTAAGGTCTACTATTCCGCCTGATCCAGCAACGGCCCTCCTAAACCTAAAACCGGATGGGGTGATGTGGAGCCAATTCCGCCTTCTCGTTTAACTCCTAACTGCCGCTAAACAAACCATCCCTAAAGCTTGGAAATCCCCAACCTTGGTTGTGGCTGAAACTAAACTCAGGGTGAATAAGGCCTTAATTCATGCTAAAATGGAAGCCATCGAAAATGACAAGCTTCAGAAATTTCAGAAAATCTGGCTGCCTTGGGTTCAGAATTGCTTACCCCCAGATTTCGATGACCTCGTTTTGAGACCTTGATAATCCTTTCTGTTATCCTTTGCCTTTAGATGCTTCGAAAACAGAATCGCACTACCTCTCCCAGGGCTATCCCCCACATTCTTTTCCTTCTTCTTTCCCTTTCTTAGCTCTCCTCTGCCCTTTCTGTCTCCATGCCCACTGACATTCTTGGTACCTATTCTGGTTTCTAATGCCCCGTACACACGATCGGACATTGATCGGACATTCCGACAACAAAATCCATGGATTTTTTCCGGCGGATGTTGGCTCAAACTTGTTTTGCACACACACGGTCGCACAAAGTTGTCGGAATTTCCGATCACCAAGAACGCGGTCACGTACACCAAGTACGACGAGACTATAAAAGGGCAGTTCAGAACCAAGCGCGGCACCCTTGGGCTCCTTTTGCTAATCTCGTGTTAGTAAAAGTTTGGTGAGAGACGATTCGCACTTTTTCAGACTCGTGGTTTTCAGATAGTTTTCTGCTGTTCAGTCTGTGCTTGTCGGTTTGTATCTGGTCTTCAGTGCGTGCAGCGAGTACAATTGACTTGTCATTGTGTTCGTGTTCGTTCGTTACTGATTTTCAGGTTGCTCTTCACAGGCCTTGCTGTTCTTCAGTGCGTTCTGTTACTTCGTTCTGAGCAGCCGACCGTTTTCTAGCCATGTTGCGTATACGTACTCCTCGTAGAGTTCGTGCTGTGCGGGAGCTTGGTGTTGGGGTCCTTACCTTGACACAAGTCCAGTCCATGAACAGGGTGGGGAGGAGTTCATGGACCAAGAATTGGTTGCTCCAGCGTGACCAGTTCTGTCAAATGCCTTTGCTCCGTGAGATCCGTGAGAATAATCCTGATGATTTCAGGAACTTTCTCCGGATGACGGACCCCATATTTCACCGTTCGTTGGCTTTGCTGACCCCCTATATCAGCAGGCAGGATACCTGCATGAGGCAAGCCATCACTCTGGAGCAGAGGTTAGTCACCACCCTGCGGTACTTGGTGACGGGGAGAAGCCTGCAGGACCTCAAGTTCTCGACAGGCATCTCCCCCCAGGCTCTGGGGATCATTATCCCAGAGACCTGTTCTGCCATCATCCAGGTCCTATAGAAGGAGTATATTAAGGTAAGATTTTTATCCTTTAACATCATATTTTATTGTATTTAATGTTTGATAATATATTGTATTTCTTTCCTCATTCCCTAATTACCATGATTGTAATCTGCTGTGAATGTCCCCTTTGTCCTCATGCATGCTGGATTTTTATGTAATTTAGTTTTGTCCTTCATGCATATTTGCTTTCACTTACCTCCCCAGCATGCTCTCCTGGGCCTATAGTCACCTCGTGTAGTCACTTAACAATGTATTTTGTCAGCTCCATAGTAGTGCTTTACCCTAAACACCCCCTAAAATGTGTAAAATTGTGATTTGTGCTTGAAATTCAGGCAGAGTGCCAGAGGCTTTTTTTTGGTCTCCCAAAATCTTTTTGAACCCTCCCTCCCCCCAACTGCTAACTCAGCTGATACCAATCCTCTATCTGCTGACTTTGCCAAACCCATACACACTATACCCACCTCTTTAGTGGTCAGATTTATGGATGAATTCCCCAAAGCATGTAGTGCAAGGGCCTGCCTGAATACTTTCAAATGGTACTGTTTAAAGTTTTTGTATCCTATTATTATATTGATAGGTAATAGCAGAATGTAAAAAAGTGCTAAAATGTGTACAGTGTGTATTTATCTCTTTGTAATATGACACTTCTTACCTGTCCAGTGGGCTGCCAATAGTGTAAAGTAAGGAGGGGTTGGCCAAAGTAATACACATTATTTATGCATTCATCTCTCAATGAAGTGGAGAGGGTTACCTGTCCAAAACATCTCCCTCCCCCCCATAAAATTTATAAAATGGCCCATGGGGGGGGGGATCTGATAGGTGGACCTTATACCTTTGTGTTTAAATACTACCTAAAATAAATGTTATACTGATGTTGGCCAAGAATGTCTGTGTCTAATCTGCTTTCCATGTTTATGTGCAAAATGATTAATTTATTTTTCTGGTTTGACTCCACAGTTTCCACGCCACAGGAATGGCAGACTGTGGCCTCCCACTTTGCCCAGTGGTGGGACTTTCCTAACTGCGGAGGGGCAATTGATGGGAAACACGTCCACATCGTCCCAGAACCCAACTCGGGGTCATACTATTACAACTATAAGGGGTTCAATAGTATTGTGATGTTGGCGGTGGTGTCGACTACTTATAAGTTCCTGTATGTGGACGTGGGGAAGAATGGCCGGATGTCAGATGGTGGAGTCATCGCCCAGACGGAGTTCTACAGGCATCTCCAGAATGGCAGCTTGGACTTGCCACTTCCAGAAGACAATGTGGAAGGACTCCCATTCGTCTTCGTTGCGAATGAAGCGTTTGCGCTGAGGGACCATCTTATGCGGCCATTCCCTATGAGGACCTTCACCCCGGACCAGAGGGTTTTTAATTAACGGCTGGCCAGAATCAGAAGAGTGGTGGAGAACACGTTTGGAATCATGGCCAGCCGGTTCCGCCTATTTCTTACACCCATACACATGGCGGAGTATAAACTGAATCATATCATCCTGGCGTGCTGTGTTCTCCACAACTTTTTAAGGTGAAATTCTGCCAACTATGCTGCCTCAGTGGGGCCTGAGGCCGGAATTCATGTAAATGAACCAACCCTGATGGCACTTGAGGCTGGCCGTCCTGGCTTGCCGCCACCGAGTGCCCGCGAGGTCTGTCTAAGGTACCTTGAATACTTTGCGGGTAGGGGGGCCATCAATATGCCAGACAATGTCTGAGCCTTTTTTTAAATAAAAAAATTAGTTTACCTACTAAAATATTTACTGACATTTATTACTGCTTGTGTTTCTTTTAGCTGACCCTGACTGAAATGTGTGTAGTCCTGAAAATGGTGTGATTGTGTAACATTAGAAAGCACTGTTGGGTGTTATTTACTAAAGGCAAATACACTTTGCAATACAAGTGCACTTGAGACTGCACTGAAACTGCACTTGTAGTGCAAAGTGGATTTGCCCTTAGGAAATAACCCCCATTGTCACAGAAAACACCAATTTTACCACAACAAAAGTTTTGGAGCATTGAAAGAAGAATCCACACATTCTTGATTATCAATCTTTTTAATACCAGCATAATCACATGTGCATTTATAAAAGGTTTTTAAAACAAACCAACATGTTTGTTGTATAACAATTTTTTGGGTCACATTAATAAAAGTAAAAATGTCCATTTAAGTTAAAATAGGCATGTTTAAAACCAACAAGAAATACACAAATCTGGAACTTACAAAGTTCAACTTTGTTAGAAATTGAAGGCAATATCAGACATGAGAATTTAGGAACTGTGTTTGATATTGCCTTCAGATGGGGTGAAGTCACCCCTGGAAAAGCCAAATTTTGAAGATGCACACCAATTTCCGAATGCTAACATGTGCTAGCTGCCATCACGGGGGATCAAGGGACATGTTTTGGGCGAGCAGCCCCTTCCTCTCAGCTACTTTATTATTGAGGAAGGGGTTGCACCCACAAAACGCGTCCATTGATCTCCCGTGATGGCAGATAGCACATGTTGACACACTGTGTGCATCTTCAAAATTTGGCTTTTCGAGAATATGTCAAAAAAGGTGCAAAAAATTTTACAATTCAAAAAACAACAAAAAAGTCAGGGATTTGGAGGTGTTTTAAACTCTCCCTAAAACATCAATGATGTTGTTCATTTTGTTTTAAACATCATTGATGTTTTTCTGGATGTTTTCCAAGTCCCTATTACACCCAATGATCTCCCTGATCAGGATCTGGGCACTCTCACTGGTGAAATTACCTTCTTCCACAACATCACGATCACCTAAAAATATAAAAACAAAAACACACCATGTATTATAAATATGCCGGAATCCATCTCTTACCTGAGCCTGTGGTCGCAGACACTCACCTATTGTGGTGACTATTTCGATTACATCTCCTTCCTCCTCCTCCTTTTGGCTTTGGGGGATTTCTTCTTCCTGAGGTGGGGGGTCTGTTGTCTCCTCGAATGAGTGGTGTCCTCCGAGTCTTTTCTCCCCTATGTTAAAAAAAAAGGTATACTTAGCACACAGATATTTGATGGCAGAAATAGGAATGTGAAACATTGCTTGTAAGTAGGGTACAATTGTCTGTTTTGGCAGAGTTGCAAGATGAAGAAATATTTTTTCCTTTGTCAAGCTTGAATACTTACCTGTTTTGTACAAGCTTCACAGATGGAGACCCCCCTATAGTATACACTGGAGCATCTGTGTGGGACCCCCTAATCAAAAGGGTGTTCTGGTGTCCCACACTAGTGCTCCAGTGTCCAGATGTGTAAAGAGCTGCTGAGTGTCCTCTCCTTACACAGAATCTAGTTTGCAGTTCATTCTAGTTACAAACCCATCTAATCACCAAAATTATTTGTAGAGAACTAGGCTAGCAAAAATGTATTCAAATGCATATGTCCAAAACATGATGTTTTTTATGCCGAACGAACAATGTTTCATACGAACTAATAATGTGCCCATGAACATGAAAGTTGCCATTTTAAACAGTAAAGAAAAGCACATGGAGCAGCACAAATGTTAGAAAAATCAAGAATAGGAACATAGGACAACTACTTACTTTTTTGCAGCACTCTCCTGATCCTTCTGTACTGCTCGTGCTCCCTTAATTTGAGGTCCGACCACCGCTTCCTGAGTTGATCCTTGGATCATCGTACCCCAAAATTCTTCTGCAGACTCTTGATTACTTTAGCCATGATCTTGGCCTTTCTGACATTGGGGTTGGGGTAAGGTCCATACTTCCCGTCATAGTCGGCCCTCTTCAGGATGTCGACCATCTCCAACATCTCCACAAAGGACATATTTGAGGCCTTAAATCGTCTCCTCCGGGATCGTGAGGTTTCTGGCTCTGGGCTTTCCTCCTCCTCGTTGCTGTAATTAGCACGCACCTGTTGTGTCTCCGCCATGTGCTCTTCCCTCACTGCGCCGAACGAGAAGGGGTGGGGAATAGACTAGAAAGAACGTCAGGGGCGGACGGAGTTTCACACATGCGCAGTGTATATAAAACGTAACACGCGTGCATCTTACATACGGTCTGTGAGCGGAGGAAGGAGTATCGGAAGCGCAGATCGTGATAACGAAGGTAACATTTAAACTTGGGCCTATACTGCTTAGAAATTGAGGCCTATATTGGGAGAAGATTAGGAGACTTTAGACTGACCTTAGGGTTTGTCTTGTGTTGTGTCTTGCAGAGAAAATGGATGGCTTCAATGACCACAACTTCCTCTCCCTGTTCATAGACAAATACAGGGAGCTGCCCTGTCTGTGGCAGGTGAAACACCCCCAATACAACAATAAACAAAAGAGGCAGGCAGCGCTGGAGAAACTGCTGAATTTGGTGAAGCCGGTGGTCCCCACAGCAACCATCCCCTATTTAAAAGCCAAAATTGGTGGCCTGAGGAGCACATATCTTAGGGAGCGCAAGAAGGTCATAGATTCCCAGAGATCAGCAGTTGCAGCAGATGACATTTATGTCCCCAGGCTGTGGTACTATGAGAGACTTTGTTTTCTGTCAGACCAGACTGAAGTCAGGGAATCCCTCTCCACCCTTACTTCCACTCTTCCTTCCACCCTATCTTCCACCCCAGCTGAGGCTTCCGATGTCCAACCTGGGACTTCCAGCCAGGAAGAAGTGGAGGAGCCCAGCTGGAGTCAGGTATAGCATTCTTCTACAGATTTCTGGGCAAAACATAAATTATGTTTACTAGATGTTATTATTGATCACTAATTGCTGATTTAAGAAAGTGTTTTACATATCAATAGACAGTAGTGGGCAAAAATAATTGGTACAAGAATGAAAAATGCTGGGCTAAGAATGATAGTCTGTTATATTTGTTTCAATTTGCAACAGTCATGAGATGAAAATTGTAACTGATGAAGAAAAAACTAAAACTATGTCCCTTTTTTATACACAGGAAGACCTCAGCCAGGAGGAGGCTGTGGAATGTGGCAGCCAGGAGGAGGCAGGGCTAAGTGGCAGCCAGGAGAAGGCTGGGCCCAGTAGAAGCCTGACAGAACCGCAGGTCCCTCCCCTCCGCCTTCCAAACAAAAGACCCAGGAAGGGGAGTAACGTGCAGGATTCAGCACCTAGGCTGATACAGGAGGCTTCTGCGTCCCTCAGAGCCTTCCCCACTCGTGAAGAGGCCTTTGCCTCCATGGATGCCACCAAACTGCAGGACATGCAGGAGGGCCAACGCCTCATGTGTGAGGACCTTCTTTATAAAGCCTTAACTAAGGGGGTGAGGGGCGAAATCACACCCAATACCCACCTGTGTGAGTTGGACCATCCTCCTCCTGCCACAACTCCACCACCAGAGCCACAGCGTGGAAGGAAGTGTGGAAGGAAGACAAGAGAGTGATGACCTGGGTTCAGTCTGGTCTGACAAAAGATGCAGGCTCTTGTATGACCACAGCCTGGGGACATACATGTTATCTGCTGCTGTTCATGATTCTCTTGGACTTCTGGACCAGATTGCATTCCCTTATATATGGACTCCTCGGGCCACCAATTTTGGCAGGAAATAATTAATGTGTGCCCTGGGGGCCAAAGGCTTCACCAATTTTTGATGTTTCTTCAGCGTTGCCTTTCCGCTTTGTTTGGTTCTGAGCCCTTAATAAAGGTTTTTATGTTTCAATTATACTATCATTCAAAAAGGACAGTTTGTGAGGAGGCAGGTACATTTCAAAAATACAATGTGAAATTAACAAGAGACACCAACACCAAGCAACCTTCTTGAGATTAAATAATACTCACTAATAATGGTGTTGTGGTAACTTGACACACAAAACACACCCAAAAATATTTTTGAGTCAGATGTGACAAATAAAAATATTATATTGATGAAATCACAAGAAATAATAAAGAAAGAAGTTTGTAAGAAGTCTGTGTGAATATGAGCAGCAAAACAACTTAATTCTTCTAGCATTATAAAGAAGAAGAGAGTGTGCTGCATTAAACAATTTAAAACATTGCAGCCTGACAAAAGTGCTATATCCATTCCGAACGCTAAGTTTACCAGACCGAGCAGTTCCGTCTCGGAATTTCTTCTGAGCATGCGTGGCACTTTGTGCATCGGAATTGTGCCCATCAGTGCCACCTATCAGTGCCTAGCAGTGCCACCTATTAGTGCCCATCAGTGCCATCTATCAGTGCTACCTATCATTCCCTTTCCATGCCGCCCATCGGTGCCCTTCAGTGCCACCCATCAGTGCCACCTATCAGGGCCCATCAGTGCTGCCTCATCATTGCCGCCTTATCAGTGCCCATCAGTGCCACCTTATCTGTGCCTATCAGTGCCCATCAGTGCAGCCCATCAGTGGTGATCAGTGAGCCTCATCAGCGCATATCAATGAAGGAGAAAAATTACCTGTTTGCAAACTTTTATAACAAACTATGAAAAAAACTATGAAAAATTTTTTTTTTTTCATTTTTTTGTTTGTTTAGCAAAAAATAAAAACCCTAGCAGTGATTAAATACCACAAAAAGAAAACTATATTTGTGTAAAATAAATTATAAACATTTAATTTGGGTACAGTGTAGCATGACCGCACAATTGTCATTCAAAGTGTGACATCGCTGAAAGCTGAAAATTGGTCTGGGCAGAAAGAGGGTTTAAGTAAGCAAGGGGTTAATGAACATCCTTCATCCTAATTTTTTGGGTACAGTGTTTTGAAACTTAGGCTACAAAATCAATACTTACTAAATCCATCAGTCTCTAAATAATTGTATGCATGCACCATGTGAATGATAAACAATTTTTCTTTTGTTTCTAGGATTAATCCAGCGGAAAGGCTTGGTAACCGTAAAAATGGCATCAGTGACATTAGAAAGCATAAGTAAGTATATTGTATTTTTGATAATTATATGTTTTAAAGACATATTTATAGGCCAATTGGCACATGGACCAAAATTTTACATTGGGTATTAAGTTTGAAACAAATGGTGGTATTTATCAAGTTAAACCGCTCACAACTCTTTGTATGTATTTTTTTTCCTTTTCCAATTTTTATTATTTCACGTTATCCGGTTGTCCAAACAGATCAAAGTGTAAAATGTTTAGAGATACAGAGATAGTGCAAGGTACTAAAACTAAACGAAAAACCACAGATGCATACAGCTCTGCATGATGACATATAAACAAATATAAATTAAACTTTTTTTGTGAGTTTACATTTAAATTTAGTGAACTTCTGGTTTTCTTAGGCATCGGTGATGTAGCCAGTGCATTTCAACTGGGCCTGGTCAGGCAACATCATCAGTGCCTTCCAGGGAGGTTTAGTATGTAAAATCTCACGAGACCTCGGGAAAAAGGTATTTCTTTTTCCAGACATGACCGCATCAGATGTCATGCAGCACATGCACAAAATCTGGCACTGACATCATTGGTGGGCCATCATGGAATATGCAGAAGAAGCCATCCATGGATGATGTTTGTTTATAAAATGTCAGTCTTTCCAGGTGAAATAGGATATTTATAGACTGAAAGAAATGAGGCAAGTATGTATTTTGCAATACTAATTTCATTAATGGTGGGGGTTTCATATCAGTAGGATGAGGGAAAGGTCTGCTTTAAGAAACTCTGATGTTGCAAGCAGTGAGAAAGGGAAGAAAGCGAGTATCCTTCTTTGAGGAACAGTTTAATCTTGGCAGCAGGCGAACATAAGTTGACCACTTATCAAAAAGGAGGGAGCTGTGTTTTCCAGTGGACTACTAGGAAAAATAAGATGTCAAGCCAGCCCCCATATAACCCCATCTCCAACCGGATACCAATACGGATGTAGCTTTAGGAGTGTTATTTCAATTTTTGCCCAACTTCAACCATCATGCTTCAGTATTGTGAGCAAGAAGTACAAGAGCTAATAACACAGAGGGGCAGGACTTGTGTTTCCCGTGTTTTTTTTTTTTTTTCTTACAAGTTTTAAAACATTTTACAATAAGAACAAAAACCTTATTTTTTATCATCCTTTGAGGGACAAATTGTAAAAATTCTTGAAAAGTTGGGATGTCCAAAAGCAGTCCAGCTGAGGGATAGGCAGTAGACACTGAGATCCAACAGATGCGAATGTCATACTACAAGAAGAAATCAATATCTAAACAAAGGCTATATGAAGAAGGGCAACCGTTATGGAATTACCACAACTAACAGGAGTGCTCTGAGCCAGTACAGGTAATCCCTACTAAGGAAGAAAACTACTACCAGAAAGAGCTATGGGTCCCAGTCAGCGAACCAGCCATCCACCAAATAACAAGTGGAACAGCACATTACCCACATGGGAGAAAACCAGATAAACAACTATGTGGTCCACAAAAAAAGAAGTGTTTACTGGGCCAAGTCCCAGAGAAAAAGAAAAAACAATCCCTAGGGGGAACATAAAACAGACATGCTATGTTCAATAACTAAAAATACTATTTGGGCATCTGCAGGTAAGCCTAGCATACCCAATCCTTTACTTCAGCTGGAGCCTAAAGCCTAGTACATACGGGCCAAATGTCGGGCGCCATTCGGCCGACTTCTATCAAAGGGGCATGATCGAAAAAGGTCTGCCAATTGGCTCCCGATCAGTGCTCTCAGCCAATGGCTGGACACTCCTAACCCTTGACTCCAGGTTGAGGGAGGTTCATGATAAGATATGATGTCACCTGATAGAAAACGTATCTCTTAAAGGAAATTGGAAATGGAGATAAGGAAAATGAAACCCTTATGCCGCGTACACACGGTCGGACTTTCCGACCGGACTTGTTCGACGGACGCCGACGGACCAAATCCGGCAGACAATCCGATTGTGTGTGGGCTTCACCGGCCCTTCAGCGGACTTTTCCAGTCGCAAATCTGATGGACTTTAGATTTGGAACATGCTTCAAATCTTTACGTCGTAACTCCGCCGGACCCAGAAATCCGCTCGTCTGTATGCTAGTCCGATGGACAAAAACCCACGCTAGGGCAGCTATTGGCTACTGGCTATCAACTTCCTTATTTTAGTCCGTTGTAAGTCATCATGTACGAATCCGTCGGACTTTGGTGTGATCGTGTGTAGGCAAGTCCGGTCGTTAGAAAGTCTGTTGAAAGTCCGCCAAAAGTCCGTCGAAAGTAACGTCGAAAGTCTGTCGGACGGGCTGTCGGACTTTTGTAGCTGAAAAGTCCGACCGTGTGTACGCGGCATTAGGCTAGAAAAAAAATGAAGGATACTAACTTTGAATTCTTCTTTTAGAGAAGGTGAGGTGATCAACAACATCTGTATAAAGGGGAAGGCATAAATTGTAACATAAGTGTATAAGGCTATCAGGACCAGAATTCCATAAAACCAACACCCATAGGTGATTAAGAGGTGTTGACACCTCACTGCAACCTGCCTAACCAGTATTAAATATTATGATTCTATAAATCAATCAACCTACCCCTATAAAGAGCATAATCTCAAGGACTGAGGGGTAGGAATCAGAACTAACACTAGGAATATTCACCTGACAGAGAATAGGAAGATGGAAGGCATATAAGGAGATTGGACATGGAGTGTCTTAAATTTCTACTACATCCAAAATGTGACATTCCATAATATTTCCCAATGAACTGGGAACATTGAGGGGAATTTACCAAAAATGGAGCAGCAAGAATCTGGAGCAGTTATGTATGGCAACAAATCAGCTACTATATTTCACTTTGAAAACTCAACTGAATGAGCTGAAGATAGAAGCTGATTGGCCACCACGCATACCTGCACTAGTTTTTATCTGTGTTGTAAAAGCAGCAGAACATGATAACGCTGCGATTTTGAATGTGCTCTGAGATTATATAGCCAGCTAGAAATTTAATTTAACTCTATATTGGGAGTGGCTGGGGGGGGCAAGAAAGACCCCCTGACACTCTGCAGGGGCTCAGTGAATAGTGCATGCATTTCATATATAGAACGTAAATAATTCTGCAAAACTAGACTTGTACTTTAATAAAGTAATACTAGGAATACTGATGAAGTGTAACGTGCAGCTAACCCATACAGTTAATTATGTTAAAAGATTACAGCAGGTTGGGTTGTTATGAGTATAGAACAGTCTTGTAACTGTGTACATGGAGACAATTTACAGTCAGAGTAGGAGCCAAAATATTAAAATAAGAAAATCCATCTAGCACTAGTCTCTGTAACTTGGTGTAAAGGTGCTTTATGTTAAGCCCCATACACACGATAGGACTTTGTACAAACTTTCCCTTGGATTTTTGTACAAAGGGCGTTGGCCAGAAGTTTGTCTTGCATACAGACGACAGGACTTTTCCAGCCAACTTTCACCAAATCACGTGGTTTTTCAGCTCTTTACCACCACCCTTTGGTCAACTTCTGTATTGCTGTCTGATATTGTGTCAATCGCGCCACTTTTATCGGCGAGATTGACACCTTGCGAGCCGGGTTCACACTGGTGCGGAGATCCGACTTGGATTTGGATCTCCGCCAATGCCAGGCACTGTGTTTGGTATGAATCTTGAGGGGGAACTCCACGCCAAATTTTAAATAAAAAAAACCGCATGGGTTCCCCTCCGGGGGCATACCAGGCCCTTAGGCCTGGTGTGGATTTTAAGGGGAACCCCCCTACGCCGAAAAATGGCGTGGGGGTCCCCCCAAAATCCATACCAGACCCTTATCCGAGCACGCAGCCTGGCCGGTCAGGAAAGGGGGTGGGGACGAGCGAACGCCCCCCCTCCTGAGCCATACCAAGCCGCATGCCCTCAACATGGGGGTGGGTGCTTTGGGGGAGGGGGCGCCCTGTGGCCCCCCACCCCAAAGCACCTTGTCCCCATCCTGATGAGGACAAGGGCCTCTTCCCTTGCCTCAACCCTGGCCGTTGGTTGTTGGGGTCTGCGGGCGGGGGCTTATCGGAATCTGGGAGCCCCTTTAATAAGGGGGCCCCCAGAACCCGCCCCCCACCCAATGTGAATGAGTATGGGGTACATGGTACCCCTACCCATTCACCTAGGGAAAAAAGTGTCAATAAAAAAAACACACTACACAGGTTTTTAAAGTAATTTATTAGGCAGCTCCAGGGGTCTTCTTCCTACTTCGGGGGTCTTCTTCCGACTTCGGGGGTCTTCTGCCGACTTCGGGGGTCTCTTGGGCCTCTTCTCCCTCTCACCGGTGTCGTCTCCGCGCTCTC